>NC_083691.1:37681120-37989051 GCF_033118175.1 Dama dama
GATAGCATTAAAATGACTGTGTTTTTATAGAACATGTAGAGAGAAGTTTCCTCTTTAGCCAATTATGTCTGACAGGAGTGTGTCAGCTGTGGCATAATTACAGAGAAGCATCACTTGCAAAATTGGTGCTCAGCTAGTACTTGCTTGTAGAATGGAGAGAAATTCTAGCAAACTTCTGCGTTAAATCTCAGTGCATGCGATCTTGTGCCCCAGTATTCCTGGGACATCAGTTTGAAAGTCTGTTATCCCAATCACAGGGCAGTGAGTCTTTTCAGAAGTATTTTGTTTTGTTTTGTCTGTGTATGGCAGGCTGTAGTCCATAGGATCGCAAAGAGTCGGACACAACCAAAGTGACTTAGCACTAACACATACAGTGGTTACTTCATAAAGGGCAACTAATTATCTCCCTGCTGTCTCTGGTTTTGAGTTTTTCTCAAGTTGTTAGTCCAGCCTCTGTTAGCTCAGTGAAGGAGATAAATGAAACTAACTCCTGTGCCTTTATGAATTACTGATGTTGAAGAGATCTCTCACAATAATTGTATTTAATGACCATATAAAGGCAGGGAGAACTCTTCCTGTAACCCTTCTCGTTTATAAAAGTCTTAACACGGCTAGCTCTAAAGCATTACTTTTCTATTTCCTCAAGTTTTCCAGCTTTACTGCTTTTATTTCAACTCAGGAAAATAAGCATTTTCATCTTTAAAAGCAACAGTGATTGTGCAGTTACCTCTAATGTATTCTCTCATTTGCTGATCTCTACCTCTGTTGTTTCTGCTTGTGTACTTGCGTTCTTTATTAAGCTGCGGAAGATAGTAATCTCATCTCAGGTTTTGATGTCCCTGAGGGCTCGGACAAGGTGACAGAAGATGAGTTTGACCCTATTCCTGTATTGATAACCAAAAACCCACAAGGTAAGAAAGAGAGGCTGGGGAAAAGAAAAGAGCTTGATATCAGCTCTCTTCAAAATAGTAATGTGCCTAATGTAGAAAGGGGGGGGAGCATTAACACTTAATGAAAGAAATTGGGGGTAATAACAATCATTGTGGGCTGGACCAGTGTAGGTAGATGGAAGTACACATAAAGATACCAATATAGGTATCTTAAAGCATGACAGTGATATTTATTTAGAGAGAAGGAAAGAATTTAATAGTTTGACTAAAAGCTGGTTTTTACAAAGTATCAAGCTAAAAATAGTGATCTTCAGTAAATGGACACCTGAAGATCTGTATCAAAAAATGAACTGAACATTTTTTATCATAATTAGAAGAATCTATGATAAATACTCTTCCCAAAAAGATTAATAATGATGCTTTGACACCATTTTGCACCTTTTAGACATTTGTGGAGTATCCTTTTTTCCCTCTTTGTTCAATTAAAATCATTTGAACATGCCATAAAGCACTGAATTGCCATAAGACCATCTATGTATTCTTAAGGCATGTTTTTATTGCAGTAGTCTTAATAACTACTTCCTCCTCAAATCAAAAATTACTGATTTTTACTTTATCAGGGAAGTGAGTTGATATTATCTGGAAATTATGTACAGCCAGCAGTTCTCAGGCAAAATAGATACTCATTTGAAAATAGCATGCTCTTTGCAAGATCTCCTCCGTACAGTGTGGTATGCACACAGTGCCTAAACTTTTGGTGGGAGGTGGTGGATAACTAATTTATATGTTTAAAAATTAACATGTAAGAGTTTTCAAAATGTAAGTTGTTGCTTTTCCAGGATTTTTTTGTTTTGGTTTGGTTTTTTTTTCTCCTTTGCTTATTCTGCACATCTAAACCTTAACCCTCTGTGTTTTGTACTGAATTCCTATCTCTCCACTTCCAGGTGGGCACTCTAGAAACAGCAGTGGGAGCTCTGAGTCCAGTCTTCCCAACCTAGCCAGGTCTTTGCTGCTGGTGGATCAGCTGATAGACCTGTAGCCGTGACCCAGTAGCAGATGCAGTTCTGTAACCTTCATACCGTAATACACATTTTCATTACGGAGTTATAAGAAAATGATTTTTTTTTTAAATCTGCAAATAAGGGGCCCTCTAGCCCTGATCTTCTATCCCTTGCCTTCTCCCATAGAAATGATAAGGAAAGAAAATCACTTTGGCCCTCCAGATACTCTTTGGCCAGTTCCTCCCTGTTAGTTTGCTGTGTTTCCTCATTACCCTTCTTCAGTAGCATTATCTTACATCAAGCGCTAGATGCCATGAGCTTCACCTCTGCTGGAATCGACTCCACAAGCTTAACTGTAACTGAAACTAGTGAACTGACACCTTTGTCTCATTCTTGCTAGGAATGGCCTCCCAAATCGATCCTCCCAACCCCATCTCCTCTGGCCAGATGCTGATGAATGTGTTTCTCTGTTTTTGCTTTTCTATCCTGCTGCATTATCCTGAGGACATGGCTTCTTCAGTTGGTCTTGACTCTAGGCAATAACCTAGAGATGGGTGTGTGGTTTAAGAGAGGGTAAAACTGACTGATGGTTTATGTCCGGAAAGAGAAATTGAGCCCAACTCTAGCCAACCAGCTCTGACCTTGTTTGATCATAGACTTAGCCAAGGGATTTTACACCCCATGCAACCTGCCCAGCATCCTTCCAGCATTCTGGCTTCCATTGAACCGTGATTTCTCAGATCTGGAGACGTGACCGCAAGTACTTGAGATCCTTGGATAAAATGTGTACATTATATAAATTCCAAGTATTGCCATTCCTTTTAGTGTTTAACTATCTCAAGCCGGGATCTCAGAATTAGACCAAAACAAGACAATATGGTAATATGATACCTTTTATTAGAAGACTTTTCACTGGGGGGTGGATGAGGGAAGGGAAGGAATTGTAGCAGAAACAGATGTATTTTTCTTGTGATTTTTATTTTGAATCAAATATTGTAAATTGTGTATAAATGAAGACACTGAATAGTTCTGTTTCCACTTGGCGTTTCAAGTCCGATATCAGGTGTCTGTACAGGGTTTTGATCTCTTTTCCTTGTATAACTAACTACACGGCAACCCTACAGTGTAACATATGGAATCATTTTGAATAGACTTGTGTGTTGCTATAAGCTTTCAGCAGGTCCTCTGTCTTTGTAGAATAAGCATGTTGTTTATTTTCAGATAATCAGAAATAAGTATGCAGACACACTAGGCACAATTTGACTCTGGCTACTTACCTTTCTTTCTCTCTGATGTTTGAACTGAAGGATACAGCCAGTGAAATATGTTCAGTTGGTTTTCCTTGGCTTCTTAGATTAAAAAACAAAACAAAGCAGTTTCTCACTAACCTTAGAATATTGTTCATAAAATAAATAAAGGTCCCTGCACTGACGTGACAACATGCCTCGTGACCACCCTCTGTACATGTCCTTCCTCACTAAAGTATATTTTTTTCCTTACATGCAAAGCAGTTTTATAAAATCACCCTTTGAAAAGAAGTGGGCACAGAGAACCCCACTTGGTTCTCTTCCTAAAGTGCCATTTCCACGGTCAAAAGGGAACCTCTTAGCTGCTCAGATTTGTACAAATAAAATTCCAGGCCCATTTGCTTGTTTCCCTGTGTAGTACTTTCGTTCCTGCTTCCTCAAGTTTGCACTTTAAGAGGGAAAAAAAGCTGAACAGCAACAATAGCCTGCAACACACTGTACTTTAGAGGTCAAGCTTTGACCCCAGAGGTCAAGCTTCAAAAGCCTCTGAAAGGCGGCAGAGGAAAAGTCAGAACTTTTCAGTTTTCCTTCTGACTTTAAGTACTTCCATGCCAGCTGAAACTAGATGCATGACGTCCAGGCCTCTGTTAGGATGATGAATCATTCCCAGAATTGAGGGAGGTACAACCTTCCTACTGAGAGTTAAAAAAAGATATGCTTGAAAAGCTCACCTTGATTGGACAGTGAAAATGGGACTTGGTTTGCCCTTTTATGGACAGGATTATTACTGAAGATCAAAATGGTGTTCTTTTTCCCAGACATAGAAAGAATATGTAAACTAATGAAGGAGATAGTTTATTTTTAAATAAGAATAATGTTTTATGCCTATGTTTTCCAACCTGATTTTTTCCCATACATACATGTTAGCAATACAGTGAAATATCTAGCTTTCCAATGTAATTGAAGCCACGAAGAGTACAGTTTCAAAATTAGGTGTCTCTCAATTGTCCTTTTCATGTATTACCCATAATTATATTGAGATGTATTATCTAGTCATCTGGCTCAATAAAGGTTAATAGAGATTGTTAATGAAAGTGAACAGACTAGAAACCAGAGAGACTGGGTGGAGGAAGGAAGCCTGAGGGGGATAATGACATGAAATTATCTTGAGTTTGTTCTTTAGGAGTAAGGCTTCAAAGGATAGAACTATTTTTCTATTAAAGAAAACATGTGAGTGACTCAATAAATGGGGCCTCCTTTCGTTTATAGCACCATCCCTGAGTTAAAAGGGTTTATTTGAGATGAACATAGTGTGCTAATAATTGATAGAACTTTGAAACTGTAGACTGAGCTACAAGAGGGACCTTAGAGATTATTCTAGTTCATCCACTTCATTTCATAGATGTGGGTGGTGGGAGAAGAGATGCGGGCAAGAGAGGCCCCCTGGGGGCTCCTCCTGACCTTTGCCAGTCCCTGGCCCAGTGGCCTTCAGCAGGAGCTTCACTTCTTAGAACTGCTGCTCCTCACTACAGTGAGGACTTTGGACCAGATGGTTTTAAGATTGTAGAATTCTAGGGTTCTCAGTGTTTATTATGACGCTTTAGGAGGACTATGAAGGATTTAGATAATCCTGACGTCCTTCCGTTATCTTTCGTAGCTCTTACTATTACTATAGTAGTATTTATATTTTAGAGAATTACAATAGGCTTTCGCTAACCTGGGTTGCTCTCTTGGTTATCTGAAGAGACCCCTAAGTCATCACAGAATGTTGGACATAGATTTTCCTTTTTTTAATACTACACACATGCATCTACCTATTCCAACAGCATCAGATTTCAATTATTGTAAACTGTGTAATTAAGGATCTGCTATTTTAAAATGGACAAATACTGTAAGCATATGTTTCTGATTTGCTTTTATTCCAACTGTGCAAAATAGTAACTAAACCAGAAAACATCACAAATTGGGGTTGTTTTTTTTTTCCCTTTACAGCATTCAGATAACTAGGTCACCAAATTCAAGTCCCAGTGAAAACACAGGCCTCAGAGGAGATAAGGTTTAAATGGACACTTGTGAATATGATTATAGTTAGTGATTTCTTTAGCAGACATATCAGAATTGTGACATCTAATTGAGTGTTCCCTTCAAAGGCATCTAGTTTTACTTGGGAAAATAATACTTATTTTAATGATGCTACCACCATTTATGTTAAAAATATAAGAAAATCAGTTGTATTATTATCTAATTAGTATCACTTTCAGCATCTGAATGTATGCCCTTTCTCTTGATCTTTTTTCACCACTCTTGGTTCTAAGTAACATTTGATGTTTCCAAAAAAGCAAAACCACTCCCCCACACTGAAGAGTGGTTACAATGGAAGATAGTCAGAAGAACAATCCACTGAAAATTCCCAGAGAGGACCTTATAATGGACTGTGACAACAATCAGTCTTAATTTCTTTAATATTCTGAATAAAGGAACTTGTGTGATTTTGCCTGTCTTTAGTATGGCGTAGAAAATTGAAACTATGGGTTTTATAATACCTCTGAAAGAGGTTGTCAGTTTGTTTAATGTCATTGGATACTGGACTTGCCTCTTCCCAAGTGAGAATTGTGGAACTTGGATTGCTAATAATTATAGGGGTACAAACCCAGGAAAGAACTTGTTTTTCTCAGGATGAACTATTAGTTTTGTTTCTGATCTCTTTGGGGAGCTCCCCTGACAAATAAATGATTCAAACCAACACAGCTTTCCCCCCAGGTCAGGAACAGTTCTACATTCAGCAGTGCTGGGGGAAGGAGGTGACTTTTGGGGTTGACCTCAGCCCAGCAGTATGGAAGCCTATGAAGTCAGCTAACGGCATACACCCTATAGATACCTTGGGCCAAAACAAAGTCTCCCATGCTGATGTTTATCTGTAGTTCCAGGAGTCTTTAACTTTCTCAGTCTATAAGATTCAGAATTCTGTAGCCATGCACTTAAAGCTTGGAGATAAAAATGACAGGATTGCCCCCAAAGTATTGAATTCAGCTAATCAGAGGCTGCCAGATAGAGAAAGTGTTAGATGGATATTTAACATGGTACCTTTGCTGAAACACTCCAGATATTACAAAGCTATCTTTTATTCCTCTCAAGAGACTAGTTTACCAACACAAAGTTAGCCTTTTCCTTTTCCCCACTAGTAATGCTCCTGGAGCTGAATGTGCTTGGATTTCTTGAGTCAGAATGAATCCCAGGTGGCCTCCATTTCAAGTAACTGTAACATGATACTATTTTGTTTCTCTTGGGTTTCCTTTCATGATGATCAGGGAGAGAGGTTCTGGGTCAGAGCTGATCTATGCAGAATTACCAAGTGGTGGTGTTGCTAGAATGGAAGGTGTCGCCTTGGTTCCCACTCTGATGTAGTGGCCCCAGTTCACTCTTTCCCTGGGAGTCTCCTCTGCCCTGTTGCACACCCTCCTCGTCAAGTGTATGTGTATTTACCATAGACCTTTTTCCTGTCCTCCCCAAGAAGACAAAGCAAACAGAGGTATACGAAGTTATCTTATACAGTAAAAAATGTGAAATTTGAACATTGCTACGCAAGTATTGTATAAAAAAACAAGTCTGTAAACAAATTTCTTATGTAAACATACAGAAAAATAAAGACTTTTATCTGTTCAACGGGGAGCATGATGTTCAGAGCTATAAATAACCTACAATAGTTGCTCTTTTCCTGATCTGAAAACCCACTTTTACAAAAAGGATTTAAACACATTGTTGAGTGACGATAAACACCTGTGCATGAGTACTGTGCAGACACATCTGAGAGACGTGCCGAGGACGTTGTAATGAGTCCTGGCTACCCTGGCTTCACCTGCGGTCATGGAGATGAAAACCCCTGTGAGCCTGCATTTGATACGACCAGACGTAGAGTTGTAAAAAGGAGCACATATTTGCAGCTACCATCCTTGAATTTAATCTTTGATGCACCCAGGCCAATTTAATTAAACATTTTGTGTTGGCAACAGCGGTTTTATGCCCAAGGAGAAATCTCTCTCATTTAATTGCTCCATTGGCTCGAGAGAAACAGCATCGCTAGCCAGTGTTGGACTCCACAGCATACGGTAGAACCAAATGCTTGATCTTATCATCTAAGCAAAAGGTCATGGAAATTATGCTTTTGAAGTACATTCTCCTGATTCCCTGATTCAACTCTGAAAGAGTGTGGGTTTCATTTGGTGCTGCATTTCTGAAGTTCTTGAGAAGGGATGTATTTTTCCATTTGCTAACTAACTGAATGAGAAGGTTTTCCAATACTCTCAAGTCTTCATTTCCGGTTTAGGGCAAGAAGTATGTCTCTGATGCTTCTTCTAATTGTTATTTCACTTTATAGTATGGGAGAAAGGGAAATTCTGGTCACCTATGGTATATGGCTCTCAGGAAGATCCTGCCTGAAATTGCAGTCTTCAGATTTCGATTTTTCGTTTTTAAGGGAACACTGGCCTTCACTGTGTCCATCAGATAAAATTTCCAGGGGTAACCTATTCTAAATCATTCAGCACTTCGAGTTGCTTGGGAAATTAAGAGGGAATTGGTGAGAGTCTTTGCAAAATCATCAGATACTTGTGCGTATGCCTTTCCTTCAAAGCATATAAGCTCTTTACTGAAATTGATGTAGTTTGAAGCCTCAAAATAGACTAAAATGGAGTTATCCCTAGTGGAAGCATTGGAACAGTGTGCTTGACCTTAACCACTCACACAGTCCCTACATCAAAGCAAGAGAAAGAAGTGTATTTTGACTTCTTGCTTAATTTAATGTGCTAAACCAAAAGAGAGAGAGAGAGAGAGAGACATGACTTGAGAGAATTAGAACAAAATGCCCCACCTTAAACTTCATGGTAAGGAAGATCCTTATGCTTGATAAGGGAGACCCTGACCCTGTGAGGTCAGGTCCTGGGGTTTAGCTCAGCCACCCCGCCCCATCACCCCACACCACAAGAACAACTGGCTAGCTTTTTGAGTTTTATGGTCACAGGGCATCTGCTATGCATAGCCATTGGTTTGCAAAGGAAATGGGCCAAGACACTGAGGTTAAATTAGTGTAAATCTTTCATCGCTTATAGGCAGATGGCTTCCAACATGTTTTTCTCACAGTACAAGGCTATCTTCACATATAAGGACTATTCACCCTGGAAACACATGCTTTCCCTTCCTACAATAACACATTCATATTAAGGAAAAAAAAAAAAATGAAACCCTCTAACCGCCAACAAGATTTAATGTCTGTCTTCTGTTTACAGTTATTTAGAATTCCTCCTTCTCTTGACTGCTTTGTTTCTTGTGCTGCCACCACCAAAATTCCCTGCGGGGATGTGGATGTCTGCGCACCCCATACCCAACGCGTGTCTCTGGTCTCCAGAATGCCGGGCTTGGAGAGTTGCAAAGGGCAGTTGCTCTCAGCCTTGGTCATACTACGCCTCCTCTAAAAAGAATGGAAAGGTTAACAGATCTGGCCTTTTCAGGAGAATCCTTTAAATGTACTTTTCCAATCCTATAGAGCAGATTCATGCTCAGAGATCAAATAAGTCTGGTCTTGTTTTGAAGAACTGGAGACTAGTTCTCCTGTCAAACTTAATGTTATAGTATTTTTGTGACTATGTACATTTTTAAAAAGTTGTTCCAAACTTTAGGTATGATTTTCGTATTATTCACTATGAAAGTCATAGAATATGCTCAGAGTTGACAGATTTACAGTTGACTTGACCAAGAACTCGCTTTTTAACATAAATAGTTTATATAGGCTAGGAATGCCCTTCCAGCCTCTCCAACTCTGAACATGGGCACCCCTACCTTCCAGCTCTCAAAATGTCATCTAATTCTGCAGGCATCCAAGATGCTCCGTGTTCTATAGCAAACTGCTTTTTGGAGGTTTGTGCTTACAATTTGATTTGACTGCATTCCATTAAAATTTCCCCAAAACTAGCTCCAGTCAAACTAGTGCTCATTATTGGTCCATATGGTGGCCAGAGTTCATCATTGGCTTGACTAACTGTGTCAGTTCTTTCCTAAGAGATATATTGCTCTCCCACAGAACTGCATCAGCACTTAGGGTTGTTTTCGGAGATGAGAAGCCATGCCTTAGTTTTGAGAACTAAAAACTTTGTCCAACTGATAACTATGTTAGAAAGTGGTTCAAGGAGTTTGGAAGGGGTGGTTCCTAGCACTTTGCTTAACAAATCTTATTTTGGAAAAGTTCCCTGCCCTATTGCATTTTGAATTTCCTCCCAGATACCATCATCTGGGGATCACTGTGACAGATCTAATATCAGTATGCTTGCTTGAGCGGTCAGAGTTATGTCCCTCCACATATATTGCAAGGGAGAAGGTATTCCATTTATTTCCTGTTTCCTGACTAATGCTTTCCTATCACCACGTAAATGCACATATCAAAGTTACAGTGCAAGGAAACATTATCCTCTTCAAAAACTATTCAGAAAGTCTTTTGGCACCAGTACAGAGTTTAACTTAAAGACTCCCTAAATTGGAATTTACCAAATACATTCACAGTTTTTAGAAAGAGAAGGGGTTGGGGGAGGGGGGAGCACATTAGTTTCCAAAAATACTACTTAAGGTCAGAACTGTTTAAAAAGAAGCACTAAAATAAAAAAGAAGCACTGCTAAAAAAATTACAGGATTCAGAGAAACATAGTATTTTTGTACAGTATCTCCTAAAATGTTCAGATCGCTCTCTACATCTCTTTACAATGTAATGTCTCTGAGTAACTGGTTTCCCAATAAATTGATTTTGATGCTGCTTCTGCTGTGTTCTGTGTGCTTAATTCAAGCAGAAACTTTAGCAGGGGAAAATCGTTAGCAGATGTTTCTACTAGCTAATCGTTTGCATAGGAGGGGAGAGGGTAATGTGGGGAGAGGATGATTGAATTACCTCTGTACAGAGGTTCTGAGTCATCTATAGAATCCGAATCATGGTACCTGAAACTTCTTCCCCTGGTGGGTTGGGAAACCCATGATGACATGATACCTCTGCCCCCAATCACCCTTTTCTCTGGATTCTTCTTGCTTAGTTACATATGCCTTTTTCCTGCCCTCTTGCTAACATGTGCCCAATGACATACTTCTAACCTGCTAATATTTTTGGAAGGTAAGCTCTCTTACATTCTGATAATTGTCTGTTTGATTTTGAAAGCCAGAGCACCCTGAGGCACCTCTACCTAGATAGAAATCTATTAGCATATTAGAGTTTGCAAATACTTCTGTAATTACCTGTGCATTTTCCTCCTTTTGCTTAAAGAAGCTTATGATGGATTCATTTAAGCAGAGGAGATCTTTGCTAACTTGGAAGACTTAAAACAAAATTCCAGGGCAACTCCAGCTGAAGGTGATTTGTTTAATGTGATATTGATTATGTCTCCTCCCCTTTGAAAAGTGCCTTCAGCATTCATATTTGGGGCACTCTTGTACTCTTTGAGTAGCGCGTATGATGTCAATCATCAAGTAATTGTGTATTTATCAAGCAGCCATGTTCTGCTGCTTTTTTTCAAGGTGGGAGGTGCAGTTCTCAGTCACAGGCAGAGGGGAGCAGGTGACCACACATCAGATCTGAACTGAGTTTGTCCCCAGATGGTATCTCTGCATCAGCCCGAACTGTTAACGGTAGATGTGGAGATGAGGGCCTGGGTTTTTCATTCCATCCAGAGCCAGTCAGGTAGAGCAGGTGTCAGTGCCTGGCCCCACGCGCGCAGGAGCATTGCGTAGTTAACACTGAGTGTTGTGTGCCTAACACCTTCATCTCCTTTCCTCCACATTGTTCCTCGTGTTCCGAAATGTGAGACCGTGATTGGTTGTGTTCCAATTTGTGTGCCGTTTCCTTGCCTGACTTTTCTTGTTCTGTTTTTCCTTTTTCCATTTTCAACATCCATTATTTGGTCCCACAATGTTCCTGCCGCGGGTTGACCATTGAGTGTTCCAGGGAGCGTTGAATGGACCAGTGCATTAATTCTGCATTTTGTGCTTTTCTAGGTCTCCAGAGAGAGCCCATTCCCTCTCCTGTAATAACTGTAGAGCACTTTAAAGAATCAACGGGTGTTAAAGGCCTTCCCCTGTACCCGGACCCCTCCCGGGTACCTGGCACGAAAACTCAGAACAGTTTAGAATCTGACTACTTGGCCCGAGATGGCCCTTCCAGCAACAGCTCGTTCCACAGCAGTGAAGAGGAGGGGACCGACCTCGAGGGGGACATGCTGGACTGCAGTGGCTCTCGCCCTCTGCTCTTGGAGTCAGAAGAAGAGGATGAGAGCTGCAAGCCTCTGCAGGGGAAGCTAGGAGGAGCCACTCCCTTCACTCAGCCAGAGGTGACTCCTGCGCAGGCCAAGGCTTTGCAAGGTGGGAGGAAGAACCAGTTCGGAGCCCTCACTCAGCCAACTGCTGATGGACTCGGTGAGCCAGATGTGTTTGCCACTGCCCCCTTCAGGAGCTCAAGGGTTCCCGCTGATGACATGGACATTTTTGCCAAAGCCCCCTTTGTCTCCAAGGGCAGCGTGGCCCCTTCCCAGCCAGATGAGACGGATGTGTTCTTGAGAGCTCCCTTTACAAAGAAGAAAGGCATGGAGGAGTCAACAGTTGCCCAGAGCCCCGCCCAGGAGCAGCCCGGTCTCCTGAGTCAGACCGATGACATCCCTCTGCTCCCAGGCCTCGATCGAGCCGTGTACCCGTCCATCCGAGCTCAGTATTCCATGGCTGGCTTTGCCCAGCCGTCTAACCTCCCCTCCCACCCTGTACAAGCAGCAGACCATCTTGACAGCATCTCTTCCAGGGGCTCCTCCCTGGAATCTGGGGCCCATCCTAATGACAGAAACAAAGGACCTCAGCCCCAGAAAGAAGCTGTCTCAGGCCCCATGGCAGGCAAACCATTCCGCCCCCAGTCTTTATCCAAATATTCCCGTCACTATAGCCCCGAAGATGAGCCGAATCCAGAAGCCCAGCCCATCGCTGCCTACAAAATTGTTTCGCAAACCAATAAGCAGTCGATAGCTGGCTCCGTTTCCATCACATCCCTTTCCTCCAGGACTACGGAGCTGCCAGCTGCTGATCCTTTTGCTTTAGCACCCTTTCCTTCGAAATCAGGCAAACAGAAACCTTAGGAGCCATGCCTGAGCCTCAGGCCTCTGTCTCTACCCTACCCTCAATACCCACCACATCACTCCCAGCTGAGCCTTCCTGAGAAGATTTATATCAATTATTCTCTTTCAGTTCCATGAGTCAGAGCAGAACTTCTTGAGTCAACAAACTCAGTCAAGGTGATACTTAGTTGAAACTCCTTTAAATTATGCTCATTGCTTTTGTTTATATTGATTTCTGGACTTTGAGTGAGCTTGTCCATCTTCACCTCCACCCAGAATTCTGCTTTCTGTTATTTGCCTAGAAACTGTTTTAATCTCAAACCACTTCTCAGTAAATCCAGAAATAACTTCCCAAAGGGGCCATGCTATTGCTACTTTGATTCCTGTAGTTCCTGTTCTGAGTCATGTCTAATGAGGAATTAAGATGAGTTCCTCCCAGACTTGGTTTCATACTCTTGAAAAGGGTACATATCAGGAAAGAAACACAAGATAAAAATTATGTTCATCAAAAGGAAGTGTGATCCTGAAGATACTAATCATTCCTCTAAAATCAGCAATTCTAGAAGGCTTCTCTGGACATGAGCCTGTGTAGGCCACCCTGGTCCTCAAGCATGAGTGTCGGTGGGTGTGTAACGTGTGTTAGATCCTTTCCTTTGTAGAAATGCAAACAGATGAGATTTCTGTGCTGGTGTTTGACGGTGTTGAGCCTTCCCCCACGTGCACATTTTAAAAATTCATGTGAGTGCACAGCTGTGTGTGTACATGTCTGTTTGCACAGGAAACATGCTTCCTTTAGGTAAATCCTGTCCCACCTTGTGTACCCCCAAAATCACTCATTTGCTGGTATTTGTTTGCCTAACCTAACTTAACTTGAACCCTGTTTTTATTGCGTTCTTTTCTCATGGCAAAATTTAATTTATTGAAATGAGTAGGAAAATCCTGCTGGAATGGAATTTTCCAAGTAGATTATTTTTTCCTTTAGAATTTGCTGTTAACAAGTTTCATTCATAAAGTCTTGAAAAATTAACTATCCTTATACAGTTTCCCCTGAGAACAATAGAAAAGAACACCTTGTTACAGTTCCAACCACTGGGTTTGGGGTCTAAGTACTTTTAAAAAGTACTCAAGTAATTTTAAAAATCTTAGGTCCGAGCACTCCATGCTGTCATTATGAAATTAATTGATCATGAGACTAGACTACAAACTAGATTTGCTTTTTGTTTTTCCACATCCTTGTCCCCTTTGTCTGCCCCTTGAGGAAGTAGAAACCTGAGACATGTAAATAAGTTTGGGAGAATGAAAAGAGCTGAACCATTCAGCCATGTGAACCTTCCCATTCTTTGTGCCCTCGGATGGTGAAGCAGGTCAGACAGGTGCTTGACTTGCGCTTTTGAAATGTCTTCTATTTCTGGAAAGATCTGAGTTATTCTTGACTGTCCTCATGCGCTTTATTATCAGTGCCTTAAGTTGAAGCTTACATCTCAGTGGGAAGATTTCTGCTGAAGAAGTTCATGTTTCAACTTGCAAGTTTTCTGTAACTCGTAGTAAATGTTCATGATTTCTCCATTAGCTGGGGAAGTTAGAAGAGTTGCTCACCAACCAAGATTAATGACTTAAGAATTATGGGAAATTCATCTGAGAATCAAGTCTGAATGTCAGACTCGATTGCCATTGATTAAATGTCGTATTTTTAAATTTGAAATTCTGGGATCTTGACAGTAAAATATAAACAGATACTTCTCAAGACTTTTTCTAGTTTAGTCTCCACCTATTTCAGCTGTCCAGGTTAAAAGATAAATAACTGGCACTGGATCAGGGCTCCTAGCAGTGGTTTTTCCAAATGAGGCTTTGCAGTGCCGGCCCTTCACTTTCGAGGATGCTAAATGTTCACAGGGCTTTTCTCCCAGTGATCATTTCTGAATATTCTGTGCAACAGTGGATGTTGAATCATCTTTCCAATTGATTGATTTTGGCTAATGAGTATGAAAATTTACACCCCAAATTCTTACCTTGGTCATTATCAGTTAAAGCCTGCATGAGCAGGAGTGAAAGTTCAGTTCATTGCTCAGTCACGTCCAACTTTTTGTGACCTGATGGACTGCAGCACACCAGGCCTCCCTGTCCATCACCAATTCCCAGAGTTTACTCAAACTCATGTCCATTGAGTCAGTGATGCCATCCAACCATCTCATCCTCTGTCATCCCCTTCTCCTCCTGCCTTCAATCTTTCCCAGCATCAGGGTCTTTTCAAATGAGTCAGTTCTTCTCATCAGGTGGCCAAAGTTTTAGAGTTTCAGCTTCTACATCAGTCCTTCCAAAGAATATTCAGAACTGATTTCATTTAGGATGGACTGGTTAGCTGTCAAAGGGATTCTCAAGAATCTTCTCCAACACCACATTCAAAAGCATCAATTCTTCAGTGCTTAGCTTTCTTTATAGTCCAACTCTCACATCCATACATGACTACTGGAAATACCATAGCTTTGACTAGACAGACCTTTGTTGGCAAAGTAATGTCTCTGCTTTTTAATATGCTGTCTAGGTTGATTAAAACTTTTCTTCCAAGGAGCAAGCGTCTTTTAATTTCATAACTGCAATCACCATCTGCAGTGATTTTGGAGCTCCAAAAAATAAAGTCAGCCACTGTTTTCACGGTTTCTTCATCTATTTGCCATGAAGTGATGGAGCCAAATGCCATGATCTTAGTTTTCTGAATGTTGAGTTTTAAGCCAACTTTTTCACTCTTCTCTTTCACTTTCATCAAGAGGCTCTTTAATTCTTCTTCACTTTCTGCCATAAGTGTGGTGTCATCTGCATATCTGAGGTTATTGATATTTCTGCCAGCAGTCTTGATTCCAGCTTGTGCTTCATCCAGTCCAGGATTTCTCATGATGTACTCTGCATATAAATTAAATAAGCAGGGTGACAATATACAGCCTTGATATAGTCCTTTTCCTATTTGGAACCAGTCTGTTGTTGCATGTCCAGTTCTAACTGTTGCTTCCTGATCTGCATACAGGTTTCTCAAGAGGCAGGTCAGGTGGTCTGATATGCCCATCTCCTTCAGCATTTTCCACAGTTTATTGTGATCCACACAGTCCAAGGCTTTGGCATAGTCAATAAAGCAGAAATAGATGTTCTTCTGGAGCTCTTGCTTTTTTGATGATTCAGCAGATGTTGGAAATTTGATTTCTGGTTCCTCTGCGTTTTCTAAAACCAGCTTGAACATCTGGAAGTTCATGGTTCATGTACTGTTGAAGCCTGGCTTGGAGAATTTTAAGCATTACTTTGCTAGCGTGTGAGATGAGTGCCATTGTGGGGTAGTTTGAGCATTCTTTGGCATTGCCTTTCTTTGGGATTGGAATGAAAACTGACCTTTTCCAGTCCTGTGGCCACTGCTGAGTTTTCCAAATTTGCTAGCATACTGAGTATAGCACTTTCACAGCACCGTCTTTTAGGATTTGAAATAGCTCAACTGGAATTCCATCACCTCCACTAGATTTGTTCGGAGTGATGCTTCCTAAGGCCCACTTGACTTTGTATTCCAGGATGTCTGACTCTAGGTGAGTGATCACACCATTGTGATTATCTGGGTCGTGAAGATCTTTTTTGTACTGTTCTGTGTATTCTTGCCACCTCTTCTTAATACCTTCTGCTTCTGTTAGGTCCATACCATTTCTGTCCTTTATTGTGCCCATCTTTGCATGAAATGTTCCCTTGGTATCTCTAATTTTCTTGAAGAGATCTCTAGTCTTTCCCATTCTATTGTTTTCCTCTATTTCTTTGCATTGATCACTGAGGAAGACTTTCTTACCTCTCCTTGCTATTCTTTGGAACTCTGCATTCAAATGGGTATATCTTTCCTTTTCTTCTTTGCCTTTCTCTTCTCTTCTTTTCTCAGCTATTTGTAAGCCCTCCTCAGACAACTATTTTGCCTTTTTTCAGGTATTTCTCCAGGTATTTCTTGGCTTCCTACTTTTGTATTCCAGTCCCCTATAATGAAAAGGACATCTTTTTTGGGTGTTAGTTCTAGGTCTTGTAGGTCTTCATAGAACCATTCAACTTCAGCTTCTTCAGCGTTACTGGTCGGGGCATTGACTCGGATTACTGTGTTATTGAATGGTTTGCCTTGGAAACGAACAGAGATCATTCTGTTGTTTTTGAGATTGCATCCAAGTACTGCATTTTGGACTCTTTTCTTGACTATGATGGCTACTCCATTTCTTCTAAGGGATTCTTGCCCACAGTAGTAGGTATAATGGTCATTTGAGTTAAATTCACCCATTCCAGTCCATTTTAGTTCGCTGATTCGTAAAATGTCGATGTTCACTCTTGCCATCTCCTGTTTGACCGCTTCCAATATACCTTGATTCATGGACCTAACATACCAGGTTCCTATGCAATATTGCTCTTTACAGCATCAGACTTTACTTCCATCACCAGTCACATCCACATCTGAGTGTTGTTTTTGCTTTGGCTCCACCTCTTCATTCTTTCTGGAGCTATTTCTCCACTGATCTACAGTAGCATATTGGGCACCTACTGATCTGGAGAGTTCATCTTTCAGTGTCCTATCTTTTTGCCTTTTCATACTGTTCTGGAGTGAAAAGGATGGGAATATTCAAGGAAGGTTCATCCAAGAAACTCTTAAAGTAGAAGGTCATTCTAATTCACCCTTTCAAACTACTCAGGATTCTCTGTAACAGCCCTGTGAAAAGACTTTCCTTTGGTTTTTTGATCAATCCCTCCTGATCATTTTTGTTCTCAAGATGAAATCAATAAAATATAGTGATCTTATTACATAATTGAATCATTTGTTAAGTTGAGCTCGTAATCCTTTTTTATTTTATTCTTGCTAGAGACCTATGCTGGGTGGAGACTCTGTAAATACCTTTTTTGAGCAAGAAATGAATATAGACACATGCAAATTACTTTTGTGTCCTTAATGATGCATTAAAATTTTTGGATTATTGGATTACATTAATTATTAGCAAATAACTAATGAATTCTGTGCTGATCGCCTTTGGATCATATAGGGTAAATGCATCATTTAGAGAGAAAGTGTTCTTGGGACTTTCCTGGTGGTCTTGTGGTTGAGACTCTGCTCCCAATGCAAGTGGGTACAGGTTGCATCCCTGAATGGAGAGCTAAGCTCCTGTATGCCACACAGTGTGGGCAAAAAAAAAATAATAAAATTTTAAAAATAAAGATAAAATATTCTTACCAGAGGCCATCGTGAATCTGGAAATCTGGGAAATTTAGCTTTAAGAAATCAGGAGTGCTCAGGGTGCTCTGAATTAAGTAACAAATGCATGTTTCCAACAACTACAGCGAGCTAACATTAAAGAGAAAAAACATATACTCAACAAAATACTGCAGTCCTTGTTTTAGTTTGTTTTCTGTGTTATATGCATTACACATAGGATACAGAATACAGAAAGGAACCTGTCACCTTTCATTTCAGTGGAGTGCAGTGAGCCACAATATGTTTAGAGATAAAACATTGACCCACAGCATGCACTGATGAACTCTTATTAAAGAGTCCACATCAATCAACTAACACACACGATTGAATTAATGAAGTTATCTTACGTGTGGTGAAAAATGTTAAGCGTATCTGTTTCTTCGGCCCACACTTGCCTGTGTGCTTAGTCACTCAGTCGTGTCGTGTCCGACTCTTTGCAACCCCTGACTGGAGCCCACCAGGCTCCTCTGTCCATGGGATTCTCCAGGCAAGAGTGGGTTGACATTTCTTTTTCCAGGGGATCTTCCTGACCCAGGGATTGAACCCACATTTCTTCCATCTCCTGCATTACAGGCGAATTCTTTACTGGCTGAGCCACCAGGCTCACACCGAGAGCCCTTTAGCTTCAAATACTTATTAGATTGGAAAATGGAAAATGAGCAGAATTTGATGCTAAAGCAGGTGCTGGACAGGATTCAATGATATCTTGGCCACAAATTCTTTTTCATTTTGGGCTCACTCGTTGTTGAGTTGAAAATCTCGAATGTGTGGACTGATGTGTACGTATCTACACTCCCATATTAGGTCTGCGTGTAACCAGGCAACCAAGATTTCTTTCTGAACTTTTAAGAAAAATACCAATATATTATTGACCCATTATTTAGTAAGTTTTAGAATACATGTACATCATTGTTTTCATCTATTTGGTGGACATTTCACTGACTCATAAAGTAGCAGATTTCAGTTTCTTTAAGATAGGTGTAATCACAGAGTGATCTGGCAATAGAAATTCACTCATGCTGTATTTGTTTCCATAATGAAAAGTCTCCAAAATGCAGGTTATATAATATGTATGCATTGTATCAAATAGAAAATTTTATTATAGGAAACCAGAGAAGAGTGAGATCTCACTCACTCTCTAGCAGGAAGGATACTACTTAAGTTGGAGCCCCTTGGGTCCCTTTAATAAGGAAAAATGTTATTCTCTGCTGTGTCTTTGGATTTGAAATTGGAGAACACTGGCCAGTCAGCTTTGGAATGGCTGCGGGTCGCACAGATGCAGTTGTATATGAACTCAGATTATTCTGATGAAAGGTACATAGGAGAGTCACTGAAAAGACCTTCTAAGGAGATGGGGGCACCTTCTAGGTGTTCACAGCCATTCCTGAGTTCAGAACCTCCAATCCTGCCTTCTGGAGTAAACATGAAGATTTTAAATGGAATCATAAGTTTAAATTCTTAGTTTCCAAATGACTGTCAACTATGTTTGTTGATTGGTTGGTTTTAACCAGCAGAACACTTGCAAACTTGTGAAGTTCACTTAACGGAAAATTTCAAAATGCTTGAAAATAAAAAGTAGTATCTGGTTGGGGATTGTTTTTGTGTTCTTTCACTATGAGATAAATTCACTAGGTTGTTGAAAACAACTTAGCTGCTCACCTTTGATGTGGGAATTCACACTGACAGTGTCTCAATTGCCAGGATGCCTCCTGCTGTCTGACTTATGGTCCTGCTAGCCTCATTTTACCTTGACCTTTATTAGGAATCAGGCCTCCTACATGTGATGCCCAAGATCCCATCCTTAAACTGACAGACCCAAGTCTTTTCTGGTTTTTCTCTGCTGCTGCAAGTCTGTGGCTTTACCTTGCTTGCTCATTTGACATTCCCCTATTATAACCATACCAATAAGTGGAGAATGAAAGAGAAGACTGAAGGATCATGTTGATTTTTATTTACCTTCCTTTTTCCTGTAAACAGTTTTTTCTTAAATTTTAGCCTAGCCTGTGATACCACACTGGAATAATTCCAAATAAAAATGAAATGGTTCACCTTCCCCATATCTTATGGACTAGAAGGAAGGTTGGCAGAAGCCCAGCCTTACTCTTCAGAGACACAACTCAGAAGCCCCATGCTCTCCTAGGATGCAGGGGCAAGTTTATGCATGAAGGGACTCTAGAACAGCTTGTAAAATGTAATTTGTAATTCCATAAGAAATTTAGTCTGAGCTACTTCTCAGCAATCTCAATATGAGTGACAGTACCTTGAGTTTATAATAGCAATGTTTTGTTCTTGAAATCAAGTCAATGTTCTCTACATTGCATTATAAGAGAACCATATATACAACGTTAGAGGGATCTGTGTGATTCCTTTTGGTAAGGAATTGGAGAAATGTTTTTTTCCCCATTATCAGTTAAAGTGAGACTTTGGGGGTGAGAGAAGACAATATCACCTTTCCATTCTGAAATGGCAAATCAGTTGTACTCTGAGTCTACCAAAGACTCCTATTTGAGGAGTGTGCGTGGAGTGTGTCATGTGTGTATCCTCATGCTTTCTGCCATGGTGTTAAAGACCTCCTGATGAAGGCATCCAAAGAATACCAAGAGGTGACAGTAGGTGTTTGAATTGAGTAAATTCAGTGCTGTTTACCTACAACTTTCTGAGCTAGAACTGGAGTTGTTCTAGATGAAGCGGAGAGAAAGCAGCCGCTGCTTTAGACTCATTTCCACAGTAAGCATGCTTTTCTCATCCACAGGGATGAAACTCAATAGCGTTTGACCTAAACACTTCGTTCATGTGTGGTATTGGAAGGGCAGTAGTGACTAGAACATTAGAGGCCTATAAGATGTTACTTTGAAATTCATAGGGAACATTTAACGTCATTTGTTAGGAGACAGAAACGGAATACAGGCCAAGGACCATGCTCATTCCTGGAAGAAGAAGTGAACTCCCTTTACTGACTATATTTTGAGTTGACTGAATGAGGAGGTCAATCCAACTGTGAGAATATTGAGGTCATTAGACCTCAGAAAACAGTATGTGCATGCAATCTCAAGGACTGTGAACATGGGAAAGGGAAAGAGACATTTATAGAGTCAATCTTAACAGTTTTTGCAATACCTCTATTTTGCAGACTCTTGGATTTATGTTATTGCACCCTTCATGTGGTCTGTCTTATGTATCTGATAGTTTTTATGGATAATTGTTTGAGTTGTAAACTTCTGTACACTTTATTAAAATGGACCTAATTAAATGATTTACACTTTGCATTATTCTTAAGTCAAATCTTCCTAGGACTGAAGAGCTCCATATGTGCCTTTCACTTGGTACCAAGCTTTATTCTACATTTTTAAGTTTCAAACAACAGCTTTGGATTGGTTGGTTGGTGAATTGGTTTCCAATGCTGGCAGTTATTTCCTGAGACCCACTTTTCATCTGGATGTTTGTGGAGACATAAATGAAATAAGACAAGATAATGGAGCCTAAGGACTGAGCTGGGAAAATCACAGAGCTCCCTAATATGTAAACTTTACTGTGAACTTCTAAAATGTGTTACTTGAATGTAACACATCAATATGCAGCCTTCAAAAAAAAAAAAAATCTCTCAAAGAGAGACCATAAGAAACTAAAGAGAGAAATCTTTGGTGGAAATGGATTATACCTAAGAAATTTAAAATCCATGCTGTGAGGAAAACCTGCCTCCTATTTCCTTTCCAAATTTGAGAAAATAACAGAGCTTTGATGAGCCTGACACCCACGAGAACTGGTAGTGGGCTGAGTTCACAGGTATGGTGTTCAAAGAAAATTCAGGGATCCAAAGAACTCTGGTATAAGATACATGAGTAAAACCAGAGTTCGCCTACTTTTTCGGAAGATTTATTTTAAGATCTGATTCATTTATCTTTAAATATACCTAATTCCACAACGTGAAGTTCTTATGGTTTTTTCCTATTTCAAGTTAGCCAAAAGCACAGTCTTCCTTTAGCTGTGACTCAGACTCCTCTGGGGGAAACCCTTTCAGATGCATCACTCCCACTGAGATGCAGGAGTCAGCCTTCTGCAGAAGTGGATGGAGCTTACCTGTGGTGAGTCATCTCTGCCTTAATTGTAGCCAGAGCCAGAGTTAGAAGCTCCATTTCCCACAGGGTGATCTCTGATTGCATTCATTCACCCTTTAATGACTCACTTTTGCCAGCCCCGAGACGGGTTGTTAAGAGACCAGCCAGGAAGGAAGTGCCCTTATATTGTGCCCTAACCAAGATCCAAGGGGGAGGAACCAGAGTAAGGTCCAGGGGAAAGCCATGAGCAGATGGTTTAGACCTGTTTCTCTGGATTTGAAGGCAAAGATCTTTCCCCTTATGTTTATTTCCTTATACTGAATTATGTCACCTTTCCTGGAAGAAGACCAAGTACTTCTTCAGCTTGCTTTTATGTAGCTTAGCCCAGAGGCCCAAAAGAACTCCAAATACTCCCTTCAGAAGACAGCCCAGTTTTCTAGGGCTGAGATTTGGGGCCAATATCATTGCTGCGTGTAGAATTCTTAAAGTCAGATATTGTGAAATTAGTAGTTTTATACAAGGACCAGATCTCCCATACCTCATCTTGTTTTTGAGCAGTACTTATGGACCCCAAGGACATTTTATTTTTCACTCTTTAATGAAACCTCACCTTATCTGGGAGGAGCTGATCACAATTTTCTCTTAACCAAAAATTAAATATAAACTGTCAGCCTTTTTTCAGTTTATAGTGAATGTCATTCAATTTAAGTAAAATTCAAAGCAGCTAAGACTACACATAAGTTGATGAAAGCATGAAATCATGGCAATTTAAATCAAAATTTTGATTTGGGAAATTGGAATTTACTAGATATAGTGGCCACAGGAGAACTCACTAGCAGAAACTATTGGCAAAATTTGAAATGAACCAAAAATTGACTAATAAATTTCCATTGTAAAATGCTTATAGAAAAGACTGGATCCCAATGAACAGAATTACAATAAAATGAAAGTACAGTGCATAGAAAATTGATCCAAGAATTGAGCTGACTTAATGGAGTTGCTTTATAGAATTTCTTGATGAAAATTCATCAGTATTAGCCCAGTTAAAATATCTTTATTCAAAAACATTGGATAAGGGCCTTCCCTGGTGTTTCAGTGGTTAAGAATCCACCTGCCGATGCAGGGGACACAGTTTCGATCCCTGGTCCAGGAGAATCCCACATGCCACGGAGCAACTAAATCCGTGGGCCACAGCTATTGAGCCTATGCTCTAGAGCCGGTGAGCTGCAACTTCTGAGCCCACGTGCCACAACTACTGAAGCCCATGTGCCTAGAGACCATGCTCTGCAACAAGAGAAGTCACTGAAATGAGAAGCCTGTGCACCGCAGCTAGAGAGTAGCCCCTGCTGGAAGCAACTAGAAAAAGGCCGTGCAGCAGCAAAGACCTAATGTAACCATAAACAAATAAATCTTCTAAAAACAAAAAGCATTAGATGAAACCACCACAGAGGTTCAAAATGTCCAGGGCCTACTTAGGGGCTATCAAAGTGAAGTTGTCCAGATAGTCATTAGCTGTATGGAGCAGGAGAGAAGTCTAGACTCCTGACAGAGGGAAATCATCAGTGAGTGATATTTCAATGTCTGGATATAGATGAGATCAATGAAGGAGAATGTAGAGTAAGGAGAAGAGCACTTGTAACATCCTTTGGTAACATGGAATATCTACATTTAAAGCATAAATGGAAAAAATTCCATGAGAGAAACTGGGCCACAGATATAGGCAGAAAAACAGTAGGTGACACCAAAGTTATAGGAGGAAAAAATTTCAAGGATAAGCAGCAGTGTTAAATGCCAGAGAGACATAATGGCAAAAATGCTTGTTGGATTTGTCCAGTAGGAGGCTACTGATCCTAGCAAGAGCAATTCTTGTAAAGTGGTGGGGACTGATTGCAGTGGGTTAAGGAGTAAGCAGGGTGTAAAGAACAAAAGATATATTGTAAAAAACAAGGGGTTTCATTTTATACAAGGACCTTCAATGATCCACAATCGAAGGACACAGTACAGCTATATTAATTCTTCCCCATAAAACATACCTGATCCCCAGGCTTTTTTAATAACTTTTTCTTAAAAGACTTATCTCTCTTAATTAATAGCTTTCTCCATATCTTATTATATCTAACTTGCATTCCAATATCATTGATATGGATGTGTTTTTTTCCCCTCCAGTTCTCATATTAATAATATCATCAAACAAATATTAGATGACATTTTTAGGGTAGAAAAGGAGAATTACACTATAGTACCAGTGAATTAAAAAAAAAAAAAAACAACACCAATAGTCACTGTGGTAGGCTAAATAATACCTCCCCACTCCCCCAAAATGTCCATGTTCTAATCCCCAGAAATTGTGAATGATAACCTTACACGGCAAAAGGGATTAAGCATATGGGATAAAGTTAAGGATCTCGAAATGGGGAGATTATCCTGGATTATGCAGGTGGGCCCAACATAATCAGGATTCTTTAAGAGGGATGATGAAGTTAGAGAAGAAGGTGATGTGATGACAGAAACAAGGATTGAAATGATACTTTGAAAATAGAGGAAGCCAAAGAATAGAGGTAGCCTCTAGATGGTAAAAAAAGGAAAAAAAAAAAAGATGGAAATAGATTCTCCTCTCAGAGCCTCTAGAAGGAACCAGCCCTCCTGACAACTTGACTTTTTGTTGTTGTTCAGTTGCTCAGTTGTGTCCAACTCTTTGTGACCCCATGTACTGCAGCTAGGCTTCCCTGTCCTTCACCATCTCCCAGAGCTTGCTCAAACTCATGTCCATTAAGTTGATGATGCCATCCCACCATCTCATCCTCTGTCATCTTTTTCCTCCTGCCTTCAATCTTTCCCAGCATCAGGGCCTTTTCTAATGAGTCGACTCTTCGCATCAGGTGGCCCAGTTATTGACTTTGGCCCAATGAAAAGGACTGTAAATGTCTGACTCCCCAGACTGTAAGAGAAAAGTTTGTTGTCTTAAGCCACTAAAGTTTATGATAATTTGTAACAGCAGAAATGGGAAATCAATCCAGACACTAAAATTATTCTCCAAAATTCTAAGAGAAGTTAACAATAGTTCCTTAATAGTTCCTGTAATAGTGACAAAAGACAATGGACACCTGGTGCTGAGGGATGGTGGTGAAGAACATGGGTTAAGACTGCTTAAGCTGGGACTTCCCTGACAGTCCAGGGGCTAAGACCCCACCTTCCAATGCAGGGAGCACAGGTTCCATCCCTGTTCAGGGTGTGGAAGTAAGATCCCACATGCTGTGAGGTCTGGCCAAAAAAAAAAAAAGACTGCTTAGGCTTGCATCTGGTCCTGTCACTTCATGGCAACTAGAAGGGGAAAAAGTGGAAGAAGTGACAGGTTTTACCTGGGGGGCTCCCAAATCACTGCAGACAGTGACTGCAGCCATGAAATTAAAAGACACTTGCTCCTTGGAAGGAAAATTATGACAAACATAGGCACCATATTAAAAAGCAGAGACATCACTTTGCCAACAAAGGTCCATATTGTCAAAGCTATGGTTTTTCCAGTAGTCATGAGAGTTGCACCATATAGAAGGCTGAATGCCAAAGAATGGATGGTTTTGAATTGTGGTGCAGAGAAGACTCTTGACAGTCCCCTTGGACTGCAAGAAAATCAAACCAGTCAATTACAAAGGAAATCAACCTTGGATATTCATTGGAAGGACTGCAGCTGAAGCTCCAATACTTTGGCCACTTGATGCAAAGAGCTGACTCATTGGAAAAGTGCTGATGCTGGGAAAGATTGAAGGCAAAAGGAAAGGGGGTGGCAGAGGAAGAGATGGTTAGAGACCATCACCAAGTCAATGGACATGAATTTGAGCAAACTCCAGGAAAGAAAACACCAAAGCAAACATTCTCAGAAAACATATCTCACAAAAGGAGATAGTAGAGGACAGGGGAGCCTGGAGTGCTGTAGTCCATGGGTTTGCAAAAAATTGGACATGACTTTGCAACTGAACAACTGTCCATCACTTTCTAGTTGTATAATCTTGAAACATTACTGAGCTTTTAGTGGGCTCAGTCTCTTAATCTGTAAAATGGTGACATTAAATGTCCATGATGTAGATTATTATGAGGTGTGCTTAGAAAAGTGGCCCACTGTAAGTGCTCAATCAATGTTAGCGATTTCTATTTGATTCACCAGCTGTAGTGGCACCACCATGTGGTAATATCACAGTTCCCTCAGCCTACCAGCTTTGAAATTGTGTTTTACCTAACAATTTTTAATATTGGCATTTATTTCAGATTTTGTACACAAAGCATAGTTGATTTACAATACTGTGTGTTTCAGGTATACAGCAAAGTGATTCAGTTATACATACACATGTATATATTCTTTTTCAAATTCACTTCCCATTTAGGTTATTACAGAGAAAAGAGATTTTTATCCACTTACCTACATGGGCATTAACAGAAAAATACAATTCAAGAAGGTGGTTAGAATTTGGAGCTTATACATTGTCTTAATAAGGTGTTGTTGCAAATAATCAATAAACAATCTAAATAAGAATAGAAGAGAGTTTTATTCAAGCCAAACTAAAGATTATA
The DNA here is from genome assembly GCF_033118175.1 of Dama dama. NCBI lineage: Eukaryota > Metazoa > Chordata > Mammalia > Artiodactyla > Cervidae > Dama > Dama dama. The sequence continues at coordinate 37,707,244 of NC_083691.1, forward strand.
GCTTGAGAAACCACCTCTGAGTAGCTCGGAGAATACCGTTCCAAAGAGGTAGGGGAGGAGCCAGTATACATATAATTTTTGACTAGAAAATATATACATCTTCACTGATCAAGCATAGATGTTGATAAAACATTACTGCTAGTCACAAAGGACAGATACCTCAAATTAACGATTTTAGTGACTTTCTATATATGGGAAGATGCAAGAATCTAGGGTCATTTAAGTTCTTCCTGAGGTATGCATAGGGGCCAGCTTATTCAAAACACAGAATGCCTCACCCTGTTTTGGTCCCCACCCTCCTCAATTCCCTTCAGGGCTCCCACTGTGAGTCACAGCAGTGGGCTGTGACTTAGTCCTTTATATAAAAGATGGTGGGCAACATTCTTTGGATGGTTAAAGTATGTGTACAATGTATGGTTGACAAGTGATAAGACAGACTGTTTTAGTTAGCATAAAGTTCAAGCCAAATTATGTATAATAACTTCCCCATACTTCAGTATGTGAACATTTCTTCCACCAAAGGGAAGGGAAAGGGGAAGGAGAAGGGGAAAAGGAGACCTATGGGAATGCAAATGATTTTTTAGGAAAAGACAAATAGGTTTTTCAGAGAATAGAGATGATAGTTTTGTGAGAATGTCTGCTTTGGTGTTGTCTTATTCCTAAACCAAATTCCCCTCTTCAGTGATAGGAGTCCATCTTTCCTGGTTGCTAGACTATTGGGGAGAGGATTTATAACAGTTGAATTCTTTTGTGAGGCTCTATTTTTAGGTAGATAAGGGGAGTTCAAAACAAAATTCCTGAAGTGGTATATTCTGGATGCTTTGAACAGAAAGAGATAAGTATGTGTGACTGGGCAAGGCTCTAATAGTTTAGAAAGTCCATTTCCACCACTGCCTTTTCTCTGCAAAGTAAAATGTGCCAAGAATGAGGAGGAAATGGATATCTTTAGAGTAGCTAATAAAGAGAATGATTAAAAAACATATATATAACCAGTATTTTGAATAGAATGAGTTCACTAAGATAAGTGTGTTTGAACTCAACTGTGTCTGACTTTTTTGCGACCCCATGGACTGTAGTTCACCAGGCTCCTCTGTCCATGGGATCTCCCAGGCAAGAATACTGAAGTGGGTTGCCATTCCCTTCTCCAGGGGATCTTTCCAACCCAGGGATTGAACCCATGTCTTCTGCACTGCAGCCGGATTCTTTACCGCCTGAGCCATCAGGGATTCTTGCCTGGAGAATCCCGTGAACAGAGGAGCCTGGTGGGCTACAGTCCATGGGGTTGCAAAGAGTCATACACGACTGAGCAACTAACACACACACCTGAATTGAAGTTTGTCAATTAATCACACACAAAAAAGGGAAAGAGTACCTGGAATGAGGTCCCCCAAAGTGCTTAAGAGGCAGGCAGATGAAACCCTGCCAAGGAGAAGGAGGAGTAATCATAAAAGTAATCGGCACAACTGGCAGTTGTAGTGCCAGGGAAACTAAGGAATGAGATTACTAAAGGAAGGAGAGACCCTCAGCATTTGATGTTCTGGAGGTCAAGAAAGGTAAAAATGAAGGAAAATCCTTCAAACTCAGCAACATGGATGATGGGGGTGGTCTTGACTAGAGCAGGTCCCCTCCCTGCACCAGTGGAACACAGAAGGCTGCTTTTGATGGTTTTGATCTCAGGGTGCCTCAGCCTCCAGCAGCTTGAAGCAGGATTTCAGTTTCCAGCCAGAGGTTGAGGTCAGGCTGTATCATTGACAGCGCTGAATCCCAGACACTAGACCACCAGGAACAGTGGCCAGGGACAAGTGCCTGGCCTGTCACTGGGTGGCAATGAAATTCCACATCAAGATGGAAAGTAGTAAGTAAAGTGTTTATTAGGAGGAAAAAGAGTACGTGTGGGTAGACACATGGGTGGGCTCAGAGAACAAGTCGCACCCTCCTGGTAGTTTGAATCACTTGTATGGGGCATTTCTTCCGGGTTTCCTTTGGCCAGTTTGAGGAGTGGGAGGTGAGAAACTAGAGACTAAAACTGTAGGCAACTCTTACATCACTCGACTTTGCAAGAGGAAAAAGTCGTTTGAAGGTGGTTTGGGGCAAGGCAGGATTTTTCTTGTAGGAAGAAGTAGATAAGAGACAGAGAAGTTGAAGATGAGAGAAAAGATGGTTCCTAACTGGGGTATGTTCTTGGGCGGAGAAACTACATTGCGCACTTGATTCAAGGTCTAGAAGACAGTAAAGGGTCAAGCTGTGGATGACAGTGAAGTCTAAAACGGGTCAGAAAAGAACGAAGCCAATACACAGCCTTGAGTATGTAAACTGCACTCTGTTCACCCCTAGACCAGCTGTAGTCTGAAGCCCCGCCCACTCCCCCTAAACGCCTCCCCTTGGATGCGGTCTCAACCTTTCTCACAACAAGTGTGTTGTGTCCATTCCAAAACCAAGGGGAAAAGTGAAAGTATTAGTCACTCAGTCAGTGTCCTATATATTCTATTCTCTATTCTATCTATATATATTCTATATATTCTACAGCAGTGCCTCTCAAATGGTAGCTTGCATCAGAATCGCCTGGAGGGTTTGTTAAAACCGATTCCTGGATGCCACCTACCGAGACTGCGGTTCAGTAGTTCTAATGTGCAGCCTGATAATTCGCATTTCCCACTCGTTCCCGTGAGGTTTCTGCCTCTAATCCACACTCTGAGAACTGCTGTCCTAGAAGAAGCTGTATACCCCGATGAGACTCTGGAGAGTAGATAATGAACTTTGTACTGTGCTCTGGGAACTAGCCAGTGCTCATGTTGATACCGCAGAAGGCAGCTCCGCACCAAGGTGAGTCTCTGTGCGTGCTGAATCCACAAGCCCGGCCTTACCCAGAGCCATATGGGCCTCATGGAAGGAGGGCGGTCAGCTAGGGGGCTGGAGGAAGGTGAGAACCTTCTCAGGGGATGCTACAGGGTGACTTTTGAGCTGGGGCCAGATGGCAAGAAGGATTCTACCGGAGGCAACGGGCAGGGTTAGGGATGGGGAACAGCATTCTGCTCTGCGGGATCAGGTAGTACAAAGGCAGCATGCATCAAGTGGGAAAAGCAATGTACCATTTCGCGTATGCGTGCAGAATCCCTCATGCTTACTTGACACCTGTGCAGGCATCACAAGAATTTCTACCTGCCCCCAGCCCCCAGCGTTGCCCAACCTTATGAAGCAGATAGGTAATGGTTTCAAACTCATTCAAAAAAACAAAGACCATGGTATCCAGCCCCATCACTTCATGGCAAATAGATGGAGAAACAATGGAAACAAAGATAGATTTTATTTTCTTGGGCTCCAAAATCACTGCAGATGGTGGTGAATGCAGTCATGAAACTTAAAGACACTTGCTCCTTGAAAGAAAAGCTATGACCAACCTCAGTTCAGTTCAGTTCAGTCGCTCAGTCATGTCCGGCTCTTTGTGACCCCATGGACTGCAGCATGCCAGGCCTCCCTGTCCATTAGCAACTTCCGGAGCTTACTCAAACTCATGTCCATTGAGTTGGTGATGCCATCCAGCCATCTCATCCTCTGTCATCCCCTTCTCCTCCCGCCTTCAGTCTTTCCCAGCTTCAAGATCTTTTCCAGTGAGTCAGTTCTTTGCATCAGGTGGCCAAAGTATTGGAGTTTCAGCTTCAGCATCAATTCTTCCAATGCATATTCAGGACTGATTTCCTTTAGGATGGGCTGGTGGGATCTCCTTGCAGTCCAAGGGACTCTCGAGAGTCTTCTCCAACACCACAGTTCAAAAGAACCAATTCTTCTGTGCTCAGTTTTCTTTATAGCCCAACTCTCACATCCATACATGAGTACTGGAAAAACCATAGCTTTGAGTAGGTGGGCCTTTGTCGGCAACGTAATGTCTCTGCTTTTTAATATGCTGTCTAGATTGGTCATAACTTTTCTTCCAAGGAGCAAGCATCTTTTAATTTCACGGCTGCGTTACCATCTGCAGTGATTTTGGAGCCCCCCCTCCAAAATAAAGTCTGTCACTGTTTCCACTGTTTCCCCATCTATTTGCCATGAAGTTATGGGAGCAGATTCCATGATCTTAGTATTCCAAACATTGAGTTTTAAGCCAACATTTTCACTCTTCTCTTTCATTTTCATCAAGAGGCTCTTTAGTTCTTCACTTTCGGCCATAAGGATGGTGTCATCTGCATATCTGAGGTTATTAATAGTTCTCCCAGTAATCGTGATTGCAGCTTGCACTTCATCCAGCCCAGCGTTTGATGATCAACCTAGACAGAATATTAAAAAGCAGAGACATTGTTGGCAGAGGTCCGTCTGTCTAGTCGAAGGTATGGATTTTTCAGTAGTTGTGCATGGATGTGAGTTGGACCATAAAGAAAGTTGAGCGTGGAAGAATTTATACTTTTGAACTGGTGTTGGAGAAGACTCTTGAGAGTCCCTTGGACTGCAAGGAGATCAAATCAGTCAACCTAAAGGAAATCAGTCTTGAATATTCACTGGAAAGACTGATGCTGAAGCTGAAACTCCAGTACTTTGGCCACCTGATGCTAAGAACTGACTCATTGGAAAGGACCCCGATGCTGGGAAAGATTGAAGGCAGCAGACCCGGTCGACAGAGGAGGAGATGGTCGGACGGCATGACCGACTCCATGGACATGAGTTTGAGCAAGCTCTGGGAGTTGGTGATGGACATGGAAGCCTGACGTGCTGCAGTCCATGGGGTCGCAAAGAGTCGGACTCGATTGAGCGGCTGAACTGAACTGAACTGAACTGAACTGAATTGAACTGAATTGAAGGGTTTCAAATAGCCAGACTCAAGCCCGCCGGGCCAGTTCGCAGCAGCGCCGCGCGCGGCCAGTAGGGTGCGCTATTCCCAGTGCCTTGCCGGATCTAAATTGACCTGCGCCTGCGCTCACGCCTGCGCGGGGCTTCGGCACGTCTTCGGAGGCAGGGGGAGGCGGGGGTGGGCGAGCGGTCTGTCCTACGCCTGCGCACTCGGACTAAGATGGCGGCGGCGGCCCGCTTGGGCCGGGGAGCTGCTGCCGCTGCCGCGGGGCTGCGGAGGCGGTAGGTGGTGATCCTGCAACTGCATAGGGGTGCCGCTGGGCTTAGCCATCTGAGCGGTGGTCGTCCCGTCCGCCCCCTGTTAAACTGAGTGGGGAGAAGTGCCCCTGACCTTGTTTTGAGGTTCACTCCCATCGCCGAATTAGACTTGAATCCAGAGGTGGGCAGCTCTCGGTGAGGCAGCTCTGCGACCCAGGTTCTGGCGGACCGTGCCATTCCTGGTCCCAGGCTCCGAGACCCGGTGCCTGAATCCCTGCGGTGGGGAGACTCGCAGAGACCGACTGTAGGGACCCCACCGAGGAGCTCTTTTTAAAGCGTGGCCCCTCCGTCTCCTCTACTACGTGCATTTCCTCTGCCTTTTAAACACAAAATCAGAATGTCAGACAAAATGTCATCATTTTCTCAGTGTAGCCCGGAAAGGGAACGTGACCTATTGAGGTCACACAGCATCTGAGTGATGAACTCATGTGCATCCAGAACCCTAGATTTCCCCCGCCCACTCCTACCGACTAAACCCTCTAGGTTTCCTTGTCTTTCCTCTTTCTGTTTGCACTGTCTTTGACATCTGTCAGCATGGATTAGGCGAATGGCACCGAGGGCATAAGTAGCTGTTGTACCCTGATTTCTCGAATGGAACAAAAGGATCAAAGGGCCTAACAGAGGTTGACCTCCTCAATGTTAGGGATTTTAGTGCTAATGATGCTCTTAAAGTTGAAATGCATTTCCTAAAAAATTAGCTTTGCAGAAGGATTTTTTGTTAGTCACCTCTTGTCTCCCCCTCTTACTCCTGGAATAATTTAACTCACCTTTACTATTTTATTACTCTAAACTTATTTCTTGTCAGATTATTTGTCCTTTCTGCCTTTTCTGTCCTCGATGTCCTTCCATAGTCCAAGGATCCAAGATTTAGGGAGTGTGCTATAGATAAAAATGTCTTCACCCCAAACCTGAATTCCGTTTAATAAACAATTGTACTACATGGTCTAGCACTGTTTTAATCAGTTTACATCGATTATCTGGATCCAGCTTTGCCTTAATCTTTATGAGGTAGCTGTGAATATTAACTTCATCTTAGAAATAAGGAACGGAGGTAAGTCATCAGGCAAGTGGCTAGGGACAGAAATGAAGACAGTTCCTCCTTTTTGCAGGTGAAAAGAATCAGAAATGTAAAAAATAAAAAATGGTCATAAATATGCTTAAAATTCCTAAGTGAAATAAAAATTGGAATGGATGAGTGTATTAATATTTAAAGTAAACTGGATTTTAAAGTAATTATATCAGATTTCTAAAATTTTTGCAATAAATGTCTCTCTTTGTTTCCTTTTCCAGTACTATTTGTTTTTCCCTTCTTTTGTTTTTAAGTTGTCAAATCCATGAAAAGAATAGCCAGTCAACACGGGAAATTTTGTAACTCTGGGTACTCCATTCTGATTATATTCAGGGTGAAATACAAAACAGGGTCAATATGTTTCCAATCAAAAAAGCACATAAGCTGTGGACTTCTTTAGCAGTTTGGTGGAGAATAGTATACTTTCTGTTAGACTTTTGGAGGCATTTGGAATGCATTTCAAAACAAATAGCAGAGGTTATCTCTTTCCAGGGAAACATAGTTGTAAAGACCGAAAAGGAGGGAGAGTTTTCACTGTATTTACTTTTATTCCCTTTGAATTTTGAACCAGGTGACTCTATTACCTAGTTGTTTTTGTATCTGAAAAGGGGAAAAGTTAGTAGCTTCGCCTTCATGCATAGCTAGTAGTCTGGAACTCCAGATTTTAAATCACAATGTAGATGCATTTGTTTCTTTACACCAAATATTACAGTATCTGTATACACTCAGTTTTCAAGGCTGTACATTTCCCCTTGAGCTCTTGTTTTTAAATTGTTTGTAGATATTGCTTGCCTAAGGGAGTGGAAATAATGATGGAAAATGAAAATTCACCTTGGTTATTGTTTCATTATGTTTTTTTTTTTTTATATATGAGAAGTAGAAACTTGAGCTTATCTCCTAAAATGTCATTTTTGTTTTTAAATATAGATTCTGTCATGTGACGAATCCATATACAATTAAGAAACAGCTTCTGCATCAGTTTGTCCAAAGACCGCTTTTCCCACTCCCTGCAACCTCATGTAACACAGGTAAAATTTCATCTCTTTTAGAGCAAACTGCCGAAATGAAATTTTGTAGGTCTTAAATGATGAGAATTTGTAAATTTTCTATTCAGATGCTTATGAAAAGAATATAACATTTTTTTCTATCATAAATCACACTTTATTTGCTTACACGTATCATTTGGCATTAAATTTCAAGAATCCTGAGTATGGTGTCCAGTAAATCTGTGAAATCTTAGCATGTTGTGTAACACATGTTCTGAAACATAAGTTACTCAATAAGTAATTTCTGAAATGGAGATATAAAAAGAAGTTACAAATGGGTATGAAGAGAGGATTTGAACATTTTGCAATGTGACCACTGTCATGTGGTTAGGGAACCTTGGGGCAAGGGTGTGTGTGTCTGTCTGTCTGTGAATGCCTACCTAAATGTGCTTATGGAGCTGTAAGAGTTTGGATTCAGCTCTTGGCCCATCTCCATTTCCATTGCTGTCTTGAACTCCTTATAGCCATTCTCTGGAGGGTGGCCGACTCTGTCTTACAGCATGAATTGGATCAGGGCAGAGAGACCTTACCTCCCCTGTATCCTGGGGCAAAAATAGGATTGCCTTCCTTGACTCTTTGCTTGAATCACAGAGCAATTTGGGCATAAATAGTAATTCACCTTAAGCTACTTTAATTAGACTTAAATTTTGTGGGACTGAATTATGTAGTCATCTAGGCTTTCAAATTGGAAACCTACTTATTTTAGTCTTTGATATTGACTTCACGAACCATTTATCTGTATTTTTGGGGGGAGATTTTGTCTACCTTTTTATCTGTTACCTATTATACCAAGCATAATAGGAAAGATTTTACAGCAGTCTTTCTCTCTTGTTGTAACCCTTATGACACTTTCAGGGGATCTTTCTGGATGATGGAGCTGAGAGTCATTTTTGAAATACCTAATTAAGTCTAATTTAGACTGTAACTGGAGTGATTTTGTTAACGCCTAGTCAGATTGCTCCTTTTGAAGTACCTTTGTTCATTGTTAAAATTTATGTAGTAATATCATATAAGGTCATATTGTCTACTTCAGACATATTTACATTATACTCTTTTAAAATATTTTTTACATTTATAGTTCTAAAGGTATTTCTAAAGTTTTTTCTTTCTGCGTGTATAGTTTTACACACAAATGGAGTAAGCAGAATAAAGCCAGATTTAATTCTTTGAATATTGGCAGAGTGCCTGATATGTGCAGAGATTTTGGCTACCAATAAATTATTAAGAAAGGCCCCAGGAATGATTGATCAGAAACAGGGTTAAAAGAACCTTATTTTCTGTGTATTTACAGAAAGTGGTGGCAGCTTTTTCTATCATGTTCCGTCTGAAAAATTGTTCCCTTGTCAGAGGACCTTATTGCTTGGAAGTATAAATTATTTAAATCAAGTATTAGGTTGGCCGAATTATTTGTTTGTTTTCCATAAGACAGCTTTAACAGAGTTTAGTTGTCTTTGATAGTGTATTAGTCGCTCAGCCGTGTCCGAGTCTTTGTGACCCCATTTACTGTAGCCCCCAGCCTCCTCTGTCCATACAATTTCCCAGGCAAGAATGCTGGAGTGGGTTGCCATTTCCTACTCCAATTGTTGTCTTTAACTTCATTCAAAACAATTTTGTTAGATTGTATTCTACAGCTGCCATATCAACATGCATTTTTAAAAAAGCTTATCGAATTTGAGGAACTTTTTATAGTTATTGTAATATTGAAGACGGAAGAAAAAAGGAACATTTTCAGCATATTATACTTTATTATTTCAAGAAAGGTTAAAATGCAGCTGAAGTGCAAAAAAAGATTTATGTAGTGTATGGAGAAGGTAGTATGATTGATTAAATATGTCCAGGTGGTTTGCCAAGTTTCACGCTGAGGATTTCTCACTGGATGATGCTCCATGGTCAGATAGACCAGTTGAAGTTCGTAGCAATCAAATAAAGACATTAATTGAGAACAGTCAGTGTTATACCATGTTGGAGATAGCCGACACACTCAATATATCCAAATTAAGAATTGAACATCATTTACACCAGGTTGGTTATGTTACTCACTTTGATATTTGGATTCTGCATAAGTTAAGCAAAAAAACCCTTCTTGGCTGTATTTTGGCATGCAAGTCTCTACCTAAACATAATGCAAATATTCTATTTTTAAAACAAATTGGACAGGCGATGAAAAGTGGGTACCATTCAATAATGTGGAACAGAAGAAATTGTGGGGTAAGCTAAGTAAACCACCACCAACACACCAAAGGCCGGTCTTTATCCAAAGGTGGGATTGGAAGGGAGTCGTATATTATGAGCTCTTTCTGGAAAACCAAACAATTCCAACAAGTATTTCTCCTAATTAGACCAACTGAAAGGAGCAGTGAAGGAAAAGTGCCTGGAATTAGTCAACAGAAAATGTATAATCTTCCATCAGGATAACACAAGATCACATGTTTCTTTGATGACCAAGCAGAAACTGTTACAGCTTTAAAGTTTTTTATTTTGAAACTAAGGGAACTTTCAGACCAACCTGGTACTTCAGTGTTAAGGTTATCATTTAAAATTTTTCTCCTTTATATAATTTGCCTGGTCACCAAGTCACCAACCAAAATCTTTACAAGACAGTGACTTAAGCAAAATGTATGGGAATTTTATTCTACTTTACCAAGGAAATGACTCATCATCAGTTAGCTGGAATTGTCTGGAGAGGTGCAGAAACCATCTCAGCTGTCAAATTAGAATGTTCTTTTGTAATAGTTAAGAGAAGTATTTTTATACCAACCATATGTTTTGCCAAATTTAATCATTTTCTAATTTAAAATAAAACTGTTACTTTGTGATATTTTACTCTTTCTTAAGATATGTGATGTGAGGATTATGACAGAAAGACTGATCTTAAACATATTTTTCTTTTATGCTTGGCACTAATAAGTCTGAAGTAGCACTGTGCACAGTGGTTAAACAAGTGCTGCAGAATTGGCCAGGCTTGAATCCAGGCTCTGTCACTTAACTAGGTGAGTGACTTTGAGGTTTAGTTTAGTCATTTATAAATTAGGATAAAAACAGTGCTTCCTTGGCAGGATGTAAGGATTAAATGATATAATTCACATGAAGTGCTTAGCTCAATATGCAACACATGATAATTACTCAATAAATTAACCTATTTCCATGTACTGCTCTAAGATGAGAATTGGGTGGTTTTTTTTTTTTTAAAGTAAGAAGGTTTATTTTCATCATAAATAACCAGAACCTGTTAAATAGTTTTAAACTATTAAGACCTCAGTATTATCTTTTTGTCCTGCAAGCTGTTATCATAAAAGCAAGGTAGGAAATTCAGGATTCTGTTATTCTCAATCTAATCATGGCCTGAGAAGAAACAAAGAAGAATTTCTGAAGATAATTTTAAAATATCCTGAAAAGTAATTCACGTGGAGTCTCACTTATATGATGATTTATAATGTCACTATACCTTTGGACAAGTTATTTAACTTTTAGTAACTTAACAAGTAATCTCTGAGTCTCAGTTTCTTTTTTTGTAAAGTAGGAACAATAATACCTTCTTCATCGGATTGTTAAAGGCTTAAATATATTTAAAGCACTCAACCCTGTCTCTGACATGTAATGAGTAAACATAAAATAAATGTTATTATAAATTTATTTGTTTTTTAAAAATGTTAGCACTTTGGGAAGTGATGATCATTTGTAATTAGAGCCAATTTGGTGTTGAGTTACCAAAGAGAATGCATCAGACTCCTGAATTATGATATGCCTTCCTACTTAGGTATATGATTTTGCTAGAGTCTGTTGAGTAACAAAACTATCTAAATAATCAATATAAAATTCAATGTAATTATCCTAAATATTTTGATAAATTTGTTTATCTTTAATAATTCCTCTTTTGTAAGCTTGAGCAAGAAAGCTTTATTTTTTTGTTTTCTAATTTTTCTTATATCTTTTGGTTCTCTGAAAATGAACACTTCATAGTCCATAAGCTTGTTAACGAATATTTTTTCCTAGAATAACATTCCTTTTTCTTTTTCTCTTTTAGTGAGATACATGTTTATTCAAACACAAGATACCCCGAATCCCAACAGTTTAAAGTTTATTCCAGGAAAACCAGTTCTTGAGACAAGGACCATGGATTTTCCCACACCAGCTACGGCATTTCGCTCCCCTCTGGCTAGGTATATACGTAGTATTTTTTATTTGCTTTTACCGAGAGACATAAATAACTGACTTCAGGGGTTAAGGTCGCCTTAGCTATTGCACTTTTATGTGCATTGCATCTCTTCAGTATAAAGATTGTTTTCTTTTCAGGTAAACAATAAAGAAAAACAAGATTTGATATTGAGAAACCCTTCTCTTGAAAAGTGATGTACTTAAGAGATCTGTAGCATGACTAAATAGAATTTATATTTTTACTTTTAAAAAATCTATCAAAATGATAATATGGCAGATATCCTTTCTAAATCTTTAAAATGTTGTTTTTAAAAAAAAACATAAAAATGTGCTCATTTTATTCTCAAGGATAGCTGAATTTCTAGATGCTTCAAAATGGAGTAGTTTCTAAAATATTCCTCTCAATTATGAATGATAATAATTATTAGATGTGGCATGAGTTTTTAATAAACTATTGAGTGGTGACAGTTTTTATTCATTTTTATTGAAGTATAGTTCATTTACAATATTGTGTTAGTTTCAGGTGGATAGCAAAGTGAGTTTTTTATTTTTCTTTTCAGATTATATTCTATGATAGGTTATTAAAAGATACTGTATGTAGTTCCCTGTGCTACATAGTATGCACCTGTTGCTTATCTGTTTTATGTGTAGTAGTCTTTATCGTTAATCCCATCCTTCTCATTTGTCATTGTCTTCCTGTCCCCTTTGATAACCGTAAGTTTGTTTTCTATGTCTTTGAATCTGCTTCTGGTTTGTGTATAGATTCATTTGCATTATTTTTGAGGTTCCACATTTAAGTGATATCATGCAGTATTTGTCTTCTTCTGACTTACTTCACTAAGCATAATACTCTGCTGCTGCTGCTAAGTCGCTTCCGTCGTGTCCGACTCTGTGCAACCCCATAGACGGCAGCCCACCAGGCTCCCCCGTCCCTGGGATTCTCCAGGCAAGAGCACTGGAGTGGGTTGCCATTTCCTTCTCCAATGCATGAAAGTGAAAAGGGAAAGTGAAGTCTCTCAGTCCTTTCTGACTCTGTGCGACCCCATGGACTGCAGCCTACCAGGCTCCTCCGTCCATGGGATTTTCCAGGCAAGAGTACTGGAGTGGGGTGCCATTGCCTTCTCCGATAATATTCTCTAGGTCCTTCCATATTGCTGTAAATGGCATTATTTCATTCTTTTTTTTCATTGAGTAATATTTCATTGTGCCACATCTTCTTAAGCCAGTTATCTGTTGATGGCCACTTGGGTTGCTTCCATGTCTTAACTATTGTAAATAGTGCTGCTATGAATCCTGGGGTGCATGTATCTTTTGGAATTAGAATTTTCATTTTTTCTGGATATATACCCAGGAGTGGGATTGTTGAATCATATGGCAGCTCTTATTTTTAGTTCTCTAAGGAACTGCCTTACTATTTTCTGTACTGGCTGTACCAATTTACATTCAGTGGTGACAATTTTTAAATTCACTAGATAAAGACATATTAAATGTATGTCAGATGATAAGCCACAAAGGATAAAATTATAAAACCCCTTTTAAACTGATAGCTAGAGAAATCATTTAAAATAAAAAATGTTAAAGTCAGTCACATCAATTGAAATTTTTGGTGACTTAAGTCTGATACTGATTGCCAAGGATATTGACAAAATAAAACTTAGATAACTGTTTCTGTGTACACACAGCCATTTTATGTGTCTCATTTAGGGGAGCCAGAAATATGCTTATCTCAAGAATGGTTTTTAAAGTTTCTAGTTAATCAGTGTGCAAATTTCCTTTGACCTAAACATGCCACTTCTTGGAAGATATCTTAGAGCATTTGTTTTTTGTGCTTTTAAATACAAGCCACAGTAAGAAATATATTATGATGCACTATACACATACACACATATACATACAAAGATATACCTATATCTGTGTATACATATGTGTATATATATATATATGAATCACATACATATGTGTGTGTGTGTGTGTGTGTGTGTGTGTATATATATATATATATATATATATATGAAACAAGTGTTTGATGAGGCAATTTTTGCCTTTATAAGGTATGAAACTTGGTTATATTTCCTTTCTTATGCTTTTTATATTATTTTGTTCTGTTTTATTTTATTGAATAAAATCTTGGTTACTACATAGTTCATTTTACAACTTACTGGTAGGTTTGAAAAACACTACCTGAAAGAATTACCACGTATATACATAAGGTGTGTGCAGTGGTGTTCATTGTAGCCTTGTTGATAATGGTAGTAAGTTAGAAACAATCTAAATATTCATCAGTATGGATAGTTAGATAAACTTTGTCCATCCATAGCCCAGAGATATTGAAAAGGATGAGGAGGAACCATATTTACTGTTATACAGTGACATCTAAGACATATTGTTAGTGAAAAAAGCAAGTTGCAAAACAGTGAATACATTATGTGTTATTATGTGTATGAAAACAAAACACAAAAATGCACTGACAAAAAAGGTATGGAAGAATGTATATCAAACTGATAACAGAGAGTTCTCCAGGCCAGAATACTGGAGTGGGTAGCCGTTTCCTTCTCCAGGGAATCTTCCCGCCCCAGGAATCGAACCAGGGTCTCCTGCATTGCAGGTGATTCTTTACCAGCTGAGCTATTCAGTTCAGTTCAGTTGCTCAGTTGTGTCCAACTCTTTGCGACCCCTTGAACCACAGCACACCAGGCCTCCCTGCCCATCACCAACTCCCAGCAATAGTTTGAAATGTGTACATCAAATATGAGCTCACATATTTAGTATTTTTAAAAATGTAAAAATAAAAAAGCCCAAATTGATTCAGTTATAGATTGGTTGGAGATGATTTCTGTCAGATGTTCAATTGGCCAAAACCCTTTTCAAATTAATCTTTTGGAAGTCACCCATTTCTTGAGTTTACAGAATTTGTTATCTTCAGTCAATCTTATTTTTGTTTAGCAGAGAATATTTTTGCTGTAAACATGAGGATGGAAACCAGTCTGTCCTACTGGTCATTGTGTCCCTAATGCTTAGAACGGCGTCTGTTACTCTGTATTCAAATATTAGTTGAATGAATGAGTAAACAGTAATATGTCTGACTTCAGGGAGGCATTTGAGTTGTTTTTTCCTATCCTTGTAGAGAAGATGAAGAAATACAAGCAGAGGGTAGACCTACCTCTAAGGAAAGGGCTCTGAATCTCTGTAGTTGGCATGTTTATTCAGGACATTTTTAAAACCAGCAACATTAATAAGATGTAATTACCAGTTTTTCAGATGATAGGATTTGCTTACCTGTTGGATGACAAAATTCAGAGACATTTTAAAAAGTTTCATTAGGCTGGAATGATAGGTTAAAGCAAATAAGATAAAATCTAGCAAAAATAAATATTAAGCTGTGTGCTTAAATTTTTTAAATGCCTAGCACAGTTATGGGATAGAAGAATCTGACCTCTCAATTACGTTAGAAATATGCTTTAAAAAGTCAGTCAAACTTGAACAGAGTCCTAGTGTCCAGCATAAGAGAGGTAATAGTTTTTGTATTCAGAACAAGTTAGACTACCTTTGGGAGAGTATGTTCAGCTCTAGGTATTGTATTTTTTTTTTAAATTTTTTAAATATTTTCCTAATTACTCACAAGGTTGGACAACTTCTCATATGTTTGTGAGTGAAAGTCGCTCAGTCGTGTCTGACTGCTTGCAACCCCATGGACATCCATGGAATTCTCCAGGCCAGAATACTGGAGAATACTTTCCCTTCTCCAGGGGATCTTCCCAACCCAGAGATTGAACCCAGGTCTCCCCAGTTGCAGGCAGATTCTTTACCAGCTGAGCCACAAGGGAAATCCTAGGTATCGTATTTTGTTTTGGACATTGATGAATTGAAATTGTCCCAAGGAAAATAACCTAAATGACAAAGCATGTATAATAATGCTTGAAACTCCTGTTTCAGCTTTTTCTTTCTTTTTTTTTTTTTTTAATTTATTCCTTTTTATTTGTTTTTTTTTATGTTTATTGACACCAATTATGAAGTCGCTCGGTCGTGTCCAACTCTTTTGCGACCCCATGGACTGTAGCCCACCAGGCTCCTCCATCCATGAAATTTTCTAGGCAAGAGTACTGGAGTGGGTTGCCATTTCCTTCTCCATGCTTTTTCTTTCTTTTAGGGACAGAACTTCTTTTTTTTTTTGCGGTGGGGGGACAGAACTTCTAAACTCTTTCCTCCAAGCAGTCTCCATGATGTGACCCATTCTTCTCTAGGGAAGAATACTGGAGCGAGTTGCCATTTCCTACTCTGGGGGATCTTCCCAAACCAGGGACTGAACCCCCACCTCTTGTGTTTCCTGTATTGGCAAACTGATTCTTTACCATTGCATCCCTTGACATAGATCAGATGTCTTCTTTTGCAGCGTGCTTTCATTTGGGGGGAAAAAAAAGCTTTGCTAATAGTGCTAATCTAGGGTCCTACTTAGAGGTCTGTGTTTTGATTTATTGGATCATAAGCTGCAACCAAAAACTTTGTGACGACTTGCAGATTTAACGTTAAGTGGTTGTGTAAAGGACCCAGCTGACGTTGTCTCAGAAAAATTCCTAAACAATTTCAAAGCAGTAATTTTGATAACATTCTTGCAATGATAGACAAAGGAAAGGAGAACTGTGACCTTCCTTGGAGTATGTCAGCTTTTATTCCTAAAGTTGGGGGAAAAGGATACTGCTCTAGTGTCTGCTAGGTGTGGTACATGTATCAGTGTTTGGGGAGGGGGGCCGTATTTCAAAATCCTTTGAAGGGTTTTTTAAATTATAATCTGCCCCTCTTTCTCTCAAAAATTAGCTTTACTGAAGTATAATTTACGTACAATAAAATTTGCCAATTTCAAGTGTACAATTCGTTGAGTTTTGATAAGTATATACAATTATGTATCCACCAAAAAAATACAAATATAAAATTTTTATCACAGCAAAAGATCCTTCATTTCCCTTTGTTTTCAGTCTCCTCTTGCTTCACCTCCCTGGTAACTTTTTTTTTTTTATGGCAATGACTTAATTTTTAAAATTTTATTAAAAAATGCTTTTTCTAGGAGGGAGGGGATATATGTATACTTAAAACTGATTCATATTGTTGTATAGCAGAAACTACAACTTTGTAAAACAATTATCCAATTAAGAAAGATAAAACCAAATAAAAAATGATCAGTTAATCCAATAAATGTTTTTTCTAGCTTCTGTGAGATGTAATTGTCATAAAACATTGTATAAGTTTAAGATATACAGTGTGATGATTTGATACAGATACATATTGTGAAATGATTACCACGGAAAGGATAATTAATACATCTCTCACCCTGGTAACTATTGATCTTCTTACCCTGTTGTTCAACGGCTAACTTCTGTCCAACTCTTTGCAACCTCATGGGCTGCAGCACACCAGGCCTCCCTGTTCCTCACTTATCTCCTGAAGTTTGCCCATGTTCATGTCCATTGAATTGGTGATGCTACCTAACCATCTACCACCATTTTGCCTTTTCTAGAGTTCCATATAAATGGAACCATACAGTCTTTTCTGTTTGGTCTCTTTCATTTAGTATGATGATTTTGAGAGTCATCCTTGTTCTTGTAGGGATCAGTAGTTCATTTCTCCTTACTGCCAAGTAATACTGTTGATACAAAGTATGTGTGTGCTCAGTTACCCAGTCCTGTCTGCTCTTTGCGGCCCTTTGGACTATAACCCTGGGCCATACTGTCCATGGGATTTCCCAGGCAAGAATATTGGAGAGCCATTTTCTCCTCCAGGGGATTTTCCCACGTCTCCTGCATCCCTTGCATTGCAAGTGGATTCTTTACTGCTGAGACATTGGGAAGATCTGATACATTGTATGGTTATTCCCAATCTGTTTTGTCATTCCCTTGGGCTTCCCCAGTGGCTCAGTGGTAAAGAATCCACCTGCAGTGTGGGAGAGTGGGCTGAATTCTTGGGTTGGGAAGATCCCCTGGAGAAGGAAATGACAAGCCACTCCAGTATTCTTGCCTGGGAAAGCCCATGGACAGAGGTACCTGGTGTGCTACAGTCCTTGGGGTTGCAAAAGTATCAGACATGACTAAGTTATTATCTCTCAATTTTTATTTTTTCACAGGCAGTTATTTAGGATTGAGGGAGTAAAAAGTGTCTTTTTTGGACCAGATTTCATCACTGTCACAAAGGTAAGCATAGAATTATATAAAACAAGATGTTGTACTTTTGGTTTTTTCTGAGTCCAATGCTGCTCTCCAGAATATCCATGTTTAATGTGTTTTACACATACTGTTATTAAAAATCTCAAGTTTACTTCTCATATTTCTCAAGATAATTATTTAATAGAATTCTCAAGTTGAAATTAACTTCCAGATCCCTTGTTTTTCAAGAAAGAAAAACATAAGCTTCAGAGAGTTAAATGCAGTATGCAAGACTCAACCTTGGCAGGACTAAAATTTAGGCTTCCAAGTATTGTTTTTACTAATTCTTAGCTTACATTGATAGAGTACAAAGAGAAGCTAGTAAATGATCTAATATATATATCAAATATATATATATATATGACCAACAGGATGATTGAATATTTGTCTTCTTTCACAGTGAGCATTTATAAAATGGCACCTGTCACATTTTTGTGTCAGCCTGCCATCCCACAATGACACTTTAGAGCTTCACAGATGAGAGCAGTGGGTTGTGTACTTCTGCAACACTTGGATAATCTCTTAATGTCAAAAAATCAAGCTAAATATGCTATACCCATCCAACATCTGAGATCATATTTGCTACAAAAGACTTTTGTTTTTAAGTGTACTAGATTAATGAGAAATGAATTACTTAATTTAAACTCTGCATATTCTTTTAAATCTATAATTGATATATACA
Source organism: Dama dama (assembly GCF_033118175.1). Taxonomy (NCBI): domain Eukaryota; kingdom Metazoa; phylum Chordata; class Mammalia; order Artiodactyla; family Cervidae; genus Dama; species Dama dama. The sequence continues at coordinate 37,725,484 of NC_083691.1, forward strand.
TGCTGAACTTAATCTCTTGTCCAGTTTTGCATCAACATCAAAAGTATTCAATGAACTCCTCTTAAGCAGTTTGGAAGGATTCCTCTTATTGATTTACTTAGTTTTATTTTTTACTGTACTGGGTCTTCGTTGGTTTCTGTGGGCTTTCTCTAGCTGTAGCGAGCAGCAGCTACTCTTCCTTGTGGTGTGTGGGCTTCAGTAGTTGCAGTACCTGAGTTCAGTAGTTACAGCTCATGGACTCTAGAGCACAGGCTCAGTAGTTTGTGGCCCATGGGTTTAGTTGCTGCAAGGCATATGGAATCTTCCTGGACCAGGGTCGAACCAGTGTCCCCTGCACTGGCAGGCAGATTTCTATCCACTGCGCACCAAGGAAGGCTATGGATTGTTTCTTAAGGATACCAGTCTTGCTGACAATCCACAAGTCCTCTAGCACAGCCATAGATGAGACATGTTATAGTTTGGGTTCAAAAGTTATGTCTTCAGTGCTTTTAAGTAATATACATAGGTTGAATTTTTTTAATAGTCATAGGATATCCTGTATAGTTCATCAAGCATTTATATCCTATTTTATTAAAAGAATGGAAAGTCTGTTTATTATCCACTGTAAACATAGAATCCAACTCTTTTTACCTTATGAAAAAGTTATCGTTTAATCATTTTGATATCCCCTCTATGGGGCATGTACACACACCACACTTAATACAGATTTGATGAATGATTGAATGGGGATATGTTCTAAGATTGTATCTTCTAAAAGTCATTATAAGCCAGCTCCTCAACAATAACTGACATATTTTCCAGAAATGTGTGCTATTGCATGTTATAGAATATAAATAGGGGAAGAGTCCTAAAAGATTCAGAGTCTTGTTTTGTATTTGTCTTTGCTCTTGGATGAAAATGTAATGTTTTCCTTCAAATATTTACAGGAGAATGAAGAATTAGACTGGAATTTACTGAAACCAGATATCTATGCTACAATTATGGATTTCTTTGCATCTGGCTTACCTTTAGTTACTGAGGAAACACCTTCAGGAGAAGCAGGTAATGTGTTGGGAATTAATATTTAGCTTTTTAAAAAAATTGTTCTAGTTTCTTCACATTTGTCTTGATTTCTGAAAGCATGGGTAACAGAGTTTTGTTATTATACTATATTTAGCTCTGGAACCAATTCCAGAGGGGATAAAACCTCATGTATACTAGTTTTACCCATCATTTTATGAAACTTGTGTTTACATGGAATATATTATACAAAACTAAAAATTTCAACTATAAAAATTTCAAACTATTATTTATTAAATTATATTTATAATATTATAGTATAGTATAATATAATATATTTATATTGTTTTCAAAATAATATAATGCTCACCAGTTTGCCCTTCTCTCAGATTTAACAGGAGTTAACTTTCTGCCTTAATTACTTTAGAATCATTTCTAAACGAACTATTAAAGATGTAACTACCCCAGTTTACTTGCCTGGAGAATCCCATGGACAGAGGAGCCTGGCAGGTTGCAATCCATGGGGCTGCAAAGAGTCGGACACGACTGAGTGACTAAGCATGCACGTGTGCACATGTCTACACACACACACACACAAACATTTGTATAATCACCTTTAAATGATACAATTTAACTTCTATATATATACTCTAAATGAGTGATAAATGTACACAAGACAACATGTGGAAGCATATTTCAACATATTTCAAACATATTTCAACATGTTCATTGAAATATTTAAAAAATATATTAGCGGTTAAAAGTGAGCTTGATTAGGAGATACTGATGTGAGAAGATATAAAAAATATTAAGTGTTAAAAGGAAACTGAAGGGTTTATTTACATATTCTTACAAATGTACCGTTTATGCAAATTTTAAATAATACATGGAATAGTTATATGTGTTCTTGATAGATATATGTGTAAAACTGATATATCATTTTTAGAGCCTTTAACTACCTCTGCCAAAATGTAAAAATACACAAGGCTGTTGACCCAGCACTCAAAATTTACCTCATAGATATATTTGCAAAAGTACACTGAGGAATACTTTACATGAACATATAGGATTGTTAGAAATAGCAGCAGAATTGTTAGAAATAGCAGCAAACTGGAAACAAATGATTTAAAAACTAGTCAAATGAAGACAAATTCATACAAAAATTATTTTGCACTTATTTGAAAATTGAGCCACATCTTTACATGCTGATATGGAAAAACCTTTTCGGTCTATATTAAATAGAAAAAAGCAAGATATATAACAGTGAGTGTAAATATAGACATGTAAATGTAAACATGTACTAGAAGGGGGTTATATACTAAACTAATGATAGTGGTTGCCTATAGAAGTGATGATGGCAAAAGGCACTTAGGTTTGCGGATGTAAGAGAATTTTAATTATATTCTGTTTATTTTATTAAAATCAAAGTTGATATAATTTAATATTAATATGTTGGTATTTATACTGTTGCCAGAATCCTATTGTTTGTCACAATGTAATTTGAATTAGCTGCATTTTTAGTTTTCTCAATGATAAAGAGATTTTTTCCAAATAAATATAAAACTCATAAAAATAGACATATGTGAAGATCTATGTATAACCTTACAAAGTAAAAAGGAAAACAAAAATGGTCCTTCCTGGTGGTCCAGTGGTTAAGAATCAGCCTGCCAGTGTAGGGGATGTGGGTTTGATCACTGGACTGGGAAGATGCCACATGTCTCGGAGCAGCTGAACCCCTGCACCGCAGCTGCTGCGCCCGAGCCCGCTAAAGGCTGTGCTCCAAACGGGAGAAGCCCCCGCAGTGAGAAACCCGGGCAGCGCCGCTGGATAGGAGCACCTGCTCCCGGAAACCAGAGAAAGCCCACGTGCAGCAGTGAAGACCCAGCGTAGCTAAAAATAAAAGGTTAAATAAATAAATTTTTTAAAAAAGAAAAAAATGACACAAAATGAAAAAACCAGGTTTTTGTTCAGATTTGTAGAACATTTTAGAATTCCAATAAGGCTTATATCTGTACTTAGTATGATTGTCATCATGAAAACCACTAAATTGAGGGATTAAAAATTTAACTTATAAAGTAGTTAAAAAAAACTTAAAAAGTGCCTTTTTGTCTCAAAGTTTTCATTAAGATCCAGACAATGTCTTTTCTTTGCTTCTTTTCAGTCTTTGAGAAGGATGAAAGTTTACAAATGTATTGGCCAAAAAATTAAAACCCTAACACCATTAGTAGATCACGTTATTTCAGTATATTCACAGTTATCACCAAATGTTGATCAGTGCGCCTTAGTTTTTCTTCAGAAAATCAAATGAATGATCCTTCCATTTCCCCCATATTACTTATTTCACTATACCAAGTTACATGTTCTATGCTTTTATTTTTTTAATGAGACATTAAGTTAAATCACTTTATTTTAATATTTGTACTTGCATGGATGTAAAATTTCTTTTGTTGATATGTTTTATTTGTAATTGTTTCTAGGATCTGAAGATGATGATGAAGTTGTGGCAATGATTAAGGAATTGTTAGATACTAGAATACGGTATGTGTTTGTCTTTCTACCTGATCAGTTATACTACAGTATAGCAATAAATTTTTGATTATCTCTGAGTAGTACAGAGGAACTCTGTAGTAGAGTTCCAAAACAAGTATAAGTTAATGTAAACAAAGTAGGTAACCATAGAAATTGAATTTTAAAGTCTGTAGTTTCTTTACCATCTGAGACACCAGGAAAGGTCCCTCCAAAATTTATAACACTCTGTCTAAATATAGTCAATAATTGATGTAATTTATCTTTCATGGTCACTATTTCGATTTGATATTATTATAATACCAAATTTCTTAGAAGAAAATGACTTAACAGTGTTTGGGAGGACTGTGAGGAGAGAAGGAGTACCTCTTTTCAGGCTGCTGCCCCACTTTTGCTTATAGTAAACCAACGGTCCTGCTGAGAGTTCCAAAAGAATCTAGGTAAAATACACAAAAAGTTTGTTGTTGGACAGTATGATATAACTGCCAAAGCAAATAAGATTGTGTAGAGAGGGGAAGCACACTGAAGCTTCTCTTGGAGTATTTACTCATTCTTGGTGTGAGGTTAGAATATGAGAAGGTGGGCAAAGAGCAGCCACTGAGAAACAGAGAAACTGTGTTAACTTTCAGCAAATTTGTTGAGATTTGGAAGAATGAAGCTTTGACTTTAAGGAGCAAGACCCCAGAGGAAAGAAAAATGTAAGCCTTAGCACTCAGAGCTTCTCCCCACAAGGCACTTACTTGTTTTTAGCTATGGAAGGGAAGAGACTAAGAAGTGAAACAAAAGACAGCTGAAAACCTGAGCAGAATTTTGGCACTTTTATGGTGCTGGGAGCGATAAAAGTTGAAGTTTGGGATCTGTCAAGGAGGGTGGGGCCTCAGAGAACATCCAGGCTCTTAGTTGGGTTCTCTAGAGGACTATACCGTTGAAAGAGAGAAGCCAGAGGTAGACCAAGTCTTATGAAACTATAGGCCAGTATTGAATGAACTTAATTCCACAGAGGGTTAAGCTGCTGCCACAAGATAGGATGAACCCTTTCTAGTATAATATAATCCCAAGTCACTTTCAGTTCAGTTCAGTCGCTCAGTCGTATCCGACTCTTTGCGACCCCATGAATTGCAGCACGCCCAGGCCTCCCTATCCATCACCAACTCCCGGAGTTTACTCAAACTCATGCCCATTGAGTCGGTGATGCCATCCAACCATCTCATCCTCTGTCGTCCCCTTGTCCTCCTGCCCCCAATCCCTCCCAGCATCAGGGTCTTTTCAAATGAGTCAACTCTTTGCATGAGGTGGCCAAAGTACTGGAGTTTCAGCCTCAGCATCAGTCCTTCCAATGAACACCCAGGACTGATCTCCTTTAGGATGGACTGGTTGGATCTCCTTGCAGTTCAAGGGACTCTCAAGAGTCTTCTCCAACACCGTAGTTCAAAAGCATCAATTTTTCGGCACTCAGCTTTCCTCACAGTCCAACTCTCACATCCATACATGACCACTGGAAAAACCATAGCCTTGACCAGACGGACCTTTGTTGGCAAAGTAATGTCTCTGCTTTTTAATATGCTATCTAGGTTGGTGATAACTTTTCTTCCAAGAAGTAAGCGTCTTTTAATTTCATGGCTGCAGTCACCATCCACAGTGATTTTGGAGCCCCCCCCAAAAATAAAGTCTGACACTGTTTCCACTGTCACCCATCTATTTCCCATGAGGTGATGGGACCAGATGCGACGATCTTAGTTTTCTGAATGTTGAGCTTTAAGCCAACTTTTTCACTCTCCTCTTTCACTTTCATCAAGAGGCTTTTTAGTTCTTCTTCACTTTCTGCCATAAGGGTGGTGTCATCTGAATGTCTGAGGTTATTGATGTTTCTCCCGGCAAGCTTGATTCCAGCTTGTGCTTCTTCCAGCCCAGCATTTCTCATGATGTACTCTGCATATAAATTAAATAAGCAGGATGACAATATACAGCCTTGACGTACTCCTTTGCCTGTTTGGAACCAGTCTGTTGTTGCATGTCCAGTTCTAACTGTTGTTTCCTGACCTGCATACAGGTTTCTCAAGAGGCAGGTCAGGTGGTCTGATATGCCCATCTCCTTCAGAAATTTCCACAGTTTATTGTGATCCACACAGTCAAAGGCTTTGGCATAGTCAATAAAGCAGAAATAGATGTTTTTCTGGAACTCTCTTGCTTTTTCGATGATCCAGTGGATGTTGGAAATTTGATCTCTGGTTCCTCTGCCTTTTCTAAAACCAGCTTGAACATCTGGAAGTTCACAGATCACGTATTGCTGAAGCCTGGCTTGGAGAATTTGGAGCATTAATTTACTAGTGTGTGAGATGACTGCAATTGTGTGGTAGTCTGAGCATTCTTTGGCATTGCCTGTCTTTGGGACTGGAATGAAAACGGACCTTATCCAGTCCTGTGGCCACTGCTGAGTTTTCCAAATGTGCTGACATACTGAGCGCAGCACTTTCAGAGCATCATCTTTCAGGATTTGAAATAGCTCAACTGGAATTCCATCACCTCCACTAGCTTTGTTCTTAGTGATGCTTCCTAAGGCCCACTTGACTTCACATTCCATGATGTCTGGCTCTAGGTGAGTGTAAGTGATCACACCATCGTGATTATCTGGGTCATGAAGATCTTTTTTGTACAGTTCTTCTGTGTATTCTTGCCACCTCTTCTTAATATCTTCTGCTTCTGTTAGTTCCATACCATTTCTGTCCTTTATTGAGCCCATCTTTGCATGAAATGTTCCCTTGGTATCTCTAATTTTCTTGAAGAGATCTCTAGCCTTTCCCATTCTGTCATTTTCCTCTATTTCTTTGCATTGATCACTGAGGAAGGCTTTCTTATCTCTCCTTGCCATTTTTTGGAACTCTGCATTCAGATGGGACTATCTTTTCTTTTCTCCTTTGCTTTTCGCTTCTCTTCTTCTCACAGTTATTTGTAAGGCCTTCTCAGACAGCTATTTTGCCTTTTTGCATTTCTTTTTCTTGGGGATGGTCTTGATTCCTGTCTGCTGTACAATGTCACGAACCCCTGTCCATAGTTCATCAGGCACTCTGTCTATCAGATCTAGTCCCTTAAATCTATTTCTCACTTCCATTGTATAGTCATAAGGGATTTGATTTAGGTCATACCTGAATGGTCTAGTGGTTTTCCCCACTTTCTTCAGTTAAAGTCTGAATTTGGCAAGGAGGAGTTCATGATCTGAGCCACAGTCAGCTCCCGGTCTTGTTTTTGCTGACTGTATAAAGCGTCTCCATCTTTGGCTGCAAAGAATATAATCAATCTGATTTCAGTGTCGACCATCTGGTGATGTCCATGTGTAGAGTCTTCTCTTGTGTTATTGGAAGAGGGTGTTTGCTATGACCATGTGTTCTTTGCCCTGCTTCATTCTGTACTCCAAGGCCAAATTTGCCTGTTACTCCAGGTGTTTCTTGACTTCCTACTTTTGCATTCCAGTCCCCTATAATGAGAAGGACATCTTTTTTGGGTGTTAGTTCTAAAAGGTCTTATAGGTCTTCATAAAACCGTTCAACTTCAGCTTCTTACTGGTTACTGGTCAGGGCATAGGCTTGGATTACTGTGTTATTGATTGGTTTGCCTTGGAAACAAATAGAGATCATTCTGTCGTTTTTTGAGATTGCATCCAAGTACTGCATTTTGGACTCTTTTCTTGACTGTGATGGCTACTCCACTTCTGCTAAGGGATTCCTGCCCACAGTAGTAGATATCGTCATCTGAGTTAAATTCACCCATTCCAGGCCATCTTAGTTCACTGATTCCTAGAATGTCAATATTTACTCTTGCCATCTCCTGTTTGACCACTTCCAATTTGCCTTGATTCATGGACCTAACATTCTAGGTTCCTATGCAATATTGCTCTTTACAGCATTGGACCTTGCTTCTATCACCAGTCCCATCCACAACTGGGTGTTGTTTTTGCTTTAACTCCATCCCTTCATTCTTTCTGGAGTTATTTCTCTACTGATCTCCAGTAGCATATGGGGCACCTACCGACCTGGGGAGTTCCTCTTTCAGTATCCTATCAATTTGCCTTTTCCTACTGTTCATGGGGTTCTCAAGGCAAGAATTCTGAAGTGGTTTGCTATTCCCTATCCAGTGGACCACATTCTGTCAGACCTCTCCACCATGACCCGACCGTTTTGGGTGGCCCCACACAGCATGGCTTAGTTTCACTGAGTTAAACAAGACTGTCGTCCTGTGATCAGATTGGCTAGTTTTCTGTGATTCTGGTTTTAGTGTGTCTGCCCTCTGATGCCACAAGTCACTTTTGTTCTTCATATATGTTGTCCTCATTTATTGTCCCCAGAATTACCAGGCATAGAATTTGGAAACTGAACCAACAGAAAATAAACAAATCCATTGATAAACTAGATGTGAGAGTTATCAGACATGATCTTTAAAATGATTGTGAATAAAACATTAGAGAAAACAGAAATCAGATGAATTTCATCAGAAGACTGGAATCTATAAGAAAAAGTAATTCTGAAACTAAAGTATACAATAGCTAAACTTAAGAATTCATCAGGTTGAATGTCACATTGGATACTGTTGGAGAGATTAATGTACTGGAATGTATTAAAAGGGCAGTAGATGCAGCTCAATTCCAGAAAAATAAATGACCCAATCAAAAAATGGGCCAAAGAACTAAACAGACATTTCTCCAAAGAAGACATATAGATGGCTAACAAACACATGAAAAGATGCTCAACATCACTCATTATTAGAGAAATGCAAATCAAAACCACAATGAGGTACCATTACACACCAGTCAGGATGGCTGCCATCCAAAAGTCTACAAGCAATAAATGCTGGAGAGGGTGTGGAGAAAAGGGAACCCTATTACACTGTTGGTGGGAATGCAAACTAGTACAGCCGCTATGGAGAACAGTGTGGAGATTTCTTAAAAAACTGGAAATAGAACTGCCATATGACCCAGCAATCCCACTTCTGGGCATACACACTGAGGAAACCAGATCTGAAAGAGACACGTGCACCCCAATGTTCATCGCAGCACTGTTTATAATAGCCAGGACATGGAAGCAACCTAGATGCCCATCAGCAGATGAATGGATAAGGAAGCTGTGGTACATATACACCATGGAATATTACTCAGCCATTAAAAAGAATTCATTTGAACCAGTCCTAATGAGATGGATGAAGCTGGAGCCCCTTAGACAGAGTGAAGTAAGCCAGAAAGATAAAGAACATTACAGCGTACTAACACATATATATGGAATTTAGAAAGATGGTAATGATAACCCTATATGCAAAACAGAAAAAGAGACACAGAAATACAGAACAGACTTTTGAACTCTGTGGGAGAATGTGAGGGTGGGATATTTCAAAAGAACAGCATGTATACTATCTATGGTGAAACAGATCACCAGCCCTGGTGGGATGTATGAGACAAGTGCTCGGGCCTGGTGCACTGGGAAGACCCAGAGGAATCGGGTGGAGAGGGAGGTGGGAGCGGGGATCGGGATGGGGAATGCGTGTGGGTCCATGGCTGATTCGTGTCGATGTGTGACAGGACCCACTGAGGTGTTGTGAGGTAATTAGCCTCCAACTAATAAAAAGAGGAAAAATAAATAAATAAAAGGGCAGTAGAAAATATCCAGCTAAAGCACAGAAAAGAGGATGGAAAATACAGCCCAAAAAAATGATAGACATAGAATATGTGACAAAAAAAAGTCTCACAATATCCTGTAGGCTTTTTAATATATGTAGAATTTAAATACATGACAAAAATGTATAAGGTGATAAGTATAAGTGTTCTTCATTCTTGGCATTATCTGGGAATTAATAAAAGTATAATTTATTTTGCTGTGCTGTGCATGCTCAGTCATGTCTGACTCTTTGAGACCCTATGGAGTGTAGCCTGCCAGACTCCTCTGTCCATGGGATTTTCCTGGCAAAGAATACTAAATTGGGTTGCCATTTCCTTCTCCAGTGGACCATCCTAACCCAGGATCAAACTCACATCTTCTGCATTGGCAGGCAAATTTTTTACCACTGAGCCACCTGGGAAGTCGGCACTAATCTATATTAGAGTCTAAGAAGTCAAGTAGGCATCTTATAAACAATCGATAGTAAAAGACCATATAACCAAAATTCAATAGAGGGGTAAAGTAGAATAATAATAAAGTAATACTTGTTTAATCCAAAATAATGCAAAATGATAAATAATAAGATGGTTGTATAAACCCAAATATATTAGTTAATATACATAGGTTAATTAACAAGAAATAAAAGTGTCAGATTGCCTGTTGAAAAAAAGCTATGTACTGCCTATAAGAGATACATATCTTAACTGTAAGGACAAAGAAAGGTTGAAAGTAGAAAGATGGAGAAATACATAGCATGCAAAGAATGGATAAGAGAAGGCTGGTACAGTTGTACAGATATCAGACAAAATAAACTTTATAGCTAAAGACATTACTAGCAATAAAGAGAAATCTTTCATAATAATAAAAGGGTAATTTCTGTGAGGAATATACACTAATTTTAAACATATGCATCTAATAACAGCTTCAGAAGAGATAAAGAATATTTGACAGAACTAAAATGAGAAATAGATAATCCACAACTATGGTGGGAGACCAACACATCTCTCTCAGTAACAAGTAGATCAAACACATACAGTGATGAGTAAAGATATGAGAGTTTTACACATATGATTAACAAACCGGACTAAATTGACACACATGAAACATTACACCCAACAAGAAGAAAGTACTTATTTTTTTCAAGTGTACATGGAAGATTTTCTAAATGGGACTATATTCTGAATCATAAAGCAACCCTGAACAAATTATATAGATTGAAATCATTGAAAATATTATTTTCTACAGTTACATTAAGCTAGATGTCAGTTATCAAAAGGTATCTACACAATCTGTATGTATGTGGAAACTAAACAGTGCTCTTCAAAAACACCAATGGTCAACAAAGAAATCACAAAGGAAATTTAAAATAGAATATTTGCCTGACCTTCGGATAGGCAAATTTTTTTTTACAAGACATAAGAAAACTTAAGAGAAAGACATAAAGTAGACTATAGTAATAATAAGACTTCATCAAAAGATATCACTTACCGCAAAGAAGCAAAGCACAGATTAGAAGATATTTATAATATGTATGTCAGAATATATTTAAAATCTCTTACATAATGTTAAGAAAGAGACAATCAAATAGAGCCTGGGGCAGTCTCTTCACAAAAGCACTGGAGTGGCAATTTATGAAAGACAGTAACCAAATGACAGTAAACATGAAAAAGTACTCAACCTCCTTACAGATATTCAGATTAAAACTGTAATGAAATATCACTGCAGATCCACTGGAATGATTAAAATTATTAAAACTGACACAACCAATTGTTGGCAAGTTTCGGGAGCAACAGGAACTCTGGTGTACTGCCGGTAGGAATATAAGTTTAAATAACTTTGGGAAACCATTTGTCAATAGCTACTAAATCTGGACAGAAACATATTCTTGATGAGTAGTTTCACTCTTGGGTACATTCCCAGTTGTATTTTATTAGTATGCCATAGGACATTTGTAAGAATCTCCATAACTGTGCCATTTGTAAAAGCCAAAAGCTGGTATTAACCCAGATGTCCATCAACAATAGAATGAGTCCTTCCCTGGCAGTCCAGTGGCTAAGACTCCATACTCCCAATGCACGGGGCCCAGGTTCAATCCCTGGTCAGGGAACTAGATCCTACATGCTATAGCTAAGATCCAGAGCAGCCAAAGAGATAAATAAGTAAAAAATAGATATTAAAAAAAGAATGGATAAATTCTGGCATATTCACTTAATGGAATACTCTGCAGCAGTGAGATTGAATGAACTATTACTATATGCCACAATGTAGACGAATCTTGCAAAGAAAAAAGAAGCCAGATTAAAAAAAGTTAATACTTTGTGTTTTCTAAATGGAATTTATGTTTATAAACTGTAAAGTTAAAAAGCAGGCAGAATTTGTCAGTGGTGATAGCAGTTGGGATAATGGCTACCTTTGGTTGGGAGGAGTGGTCAAAAGGAAGAATAGGGGGGACTTCTGGGGTTCCAGTGTTCTGTTTCTCGGTCTAGAACATATATATGTTCAGTTTGTTAAAATTTACTGAATTGATCATATGTGATTTATGCATTTTTTTGAATTATCTATATTTCAATGAAAAGTTTTAACTGGAAAAAAAAAAAGCCAGCACATGTCAGTCTCCCTCTATTTACTTAAAAGAAGTGAATGAGTATATCTTAGGTAATCAGTATAATTATTAGGAAATTTGAAATCTTAAATGATATACAAGATTAAGATGCAATAAGCAGATAAAGTTCTTGTATGAATGAATTGGCATTTTATCTGAAAGTTACAAATGAGACTAGCTACTAACTGTTGTTATTCTTGTTTATAAAAGTGACTCTAACTTTGTGAATTTATTAATATAAAATCTAAGCTCCATGTTGTATTAAGTTTTTTCAATAAAAACTTATTTTAAATATATCTGTGTCTACAGGCCAACTGTGCAGGAAGATGGAGGAGATGTAATCTATAAAGGCTTTGAAGATGGCATTGTACAGCTGAAACTCCAAGGTTCTTGTACCAGCTGCCCCAGTTCAATCATTACTCTGAAAAATGGCATTCAGAACATGCTGCAGTTTTATATTCCAGAAGTAGAAGGCGTAGAACAGGTATGCCAATATTGTATGACAGTTTAGATTTAGTATTAAAATGAATTTTTTGGAAAGAAAAGAAATTCATGACCTGACATTTTCTTCAACTGCTATATCATTGTATTACCATTATTATCAGGCTCCTTCTTTGAGAATTATCTTAGTGCTAATAATTACCTGCTATGTGCTCAGCAGTTTTCCAAATATTACCTCATTTATTTTCTAGTAACACAGTTTGTTAATATTAAATAAGTCACTTTCATTTTGTACTTGGGAAAGAGAGGGCGTATTGCTGTTTTGACTGTAGAAAAATTATGAAAGGGAAACATCATGGAATTTTATAGATGACATTTACAAGTCTTTAGTGGAAGAGCTCTACTACTTCATATTTTTTTTAATTAATTGATTAATATTTGGTTGCACTGAGTCTTTATTGCTGTGTGCAGGCTTTCTCTAGTTGAAATGAGCAAGCGCTACTCTTCATTTTGGTGCACAGGCTTCTCATTGTGGTGGTTTCTCTTGTCACAAAGCATGGGCTCTTGGGCATGCAAGCTGCAGTAGTTGGGGTTCATAGGCTCCAGAACACGGGCTCAGTAGCTGTGGTGCACAGATTTAGTTGCTTCACAGCATGTGGGATCCTCCTGGACCAGGGATTGAACCTGTGTCCCCTGCATTGGCAGGTGGACTCTCATCCATTGGACCACGAGGGGAGCCCCTCCACTGCTTCACATTTAAATACTTCTTGTTCTTAAACATGCAGGCAAGAAGCCCTTCAAAGAATCACACTTTGTTGTACAAAGTACAGTTATAGAGTTTTAGAGCTTTATTTATAGCCTGAGGTCAACATTTTTTTCCTGCCCAAATATATCTAAGGAATATATACTACCAGTATTTTTCTCAGCAGTAATAGTGACCTTCACTGCAGTAATTCTCAACCAAGAGGCAAGGACTTATGGAGAGCTATTATCAAGGAAGGAAAGAGTATATGGAAATTAAAAATTTGAAAAAACGCTTCAGGTAATTCTGTGCCTTTAAGGAGAGGGCATCATCTCTCAGCTCCTGTGAGACTCACTCTTTTCTGGGCAGCACTGGAACCTGTCCCTGTGGTACAGCACACGCCGTCTCCTCTTTGAATTCTTCCTAGTTCTTTAGTTGGCGTTAAGCTCTGCTTTGGTGCAAAGCTTCTGTGTGTCTCGTTCAGCTTTCTGGTAATGGATAAGTTCCTTGAGAGACTTATAATCGTACCTAGGTCTCTGTGTTCTTCTGTAACACTTAGCTTTGTGTGTTGTACTTGTTCTTTACATAGTTTTCATTAAATATTTAGAAACATTATTCCAAATTTAGGAGTATTTTGCCTAAGATAGAAGTTGATTGACAAAATTTTTTTGATTGGATGGTGCTGAGATTGGATGTAAAAATATCAGTTCCCTGAAAGTAAATATCCATTTTTTATTCAGCCCAAAAGAATCTATGAGGGAATTAATTGATTGTCTCAGATCAGAACCAGATTCATCTAGATTTTGAAAAAATTAATTTTGGCCCCCATTATCCTCTGTATGCCTTTTTAAAAAATAGTTAACACTTTGCTAGATTGACAAAGGAAGGTTTTTATTCACTTTTCCAGGGTTGGGTGATGAATTGGCAGTAGGATTATAAACCTGAGTTGGTTTTAATTATAGTAGGTGTGGTTAAGAGAAAAAATAGTGTTAGGTTTATATAACCCTTTTCTTTTCCAGAGGAGTTGGTTTTTATTATCTGAGTAATATATTAACTCATGAAAAGATACTAATCCTTTCATTTTTTCCGTTGAGTATTCATTAGTATTTTTCCTTAACTTCCTTGAAATGAAATCTTCATATTTTTCTAAGGTTTAAAATGAACTTTTATCTGAGTAAGACCAACGTAATTAGTTGCTAGTGTATTTTCTAGCAACTATAAAGGTGTAGTTTCTTTACCTTTTTTAGGGATTCATTTTTCTAATACATATTTTTGCAGTAACAATTCGGTATATTTCCCTAGGACCATGCTTAGGGAAATAAGATGCTTTTGAAATAAAAACAAAAAAAATCAATTCTATAAGTAGTAGAGCTAGGAAATACCAGTTCATCATGATAGTCCTCTTTGTCCACCTGTGACTCTGCTTTTGGAAACCTCCTTTGGAATAAGGAACAGAGATCAATGTTTTAATTAACTTGCTGCCCAATATGCTACTGGAGATCAGTGGAGAAATAACTCCAGAAAGAATGAAGGGATGGAGTTAAAGCAAAAACAACACCCAGTTGTGGATGGGACTGGTGATAGAATAGAAGCAAGGTCCAATGCTGTAAAGAGCAATATTGCATAGGAACCTAGAATGTTAGGTCCATGAATCAAGGCAAATTGGAAGTGGTCAAACAGGAGATGTCAAGAGTGAATGTTGGCATTCTAGGAATCAGTGAACTAAGATGGACTGGAATGGGTGAATTTAACTCAGATGACGATATCTACTACTGTGGGCAGGAATCCCTTAGCAAAAGTGGAGTAGCCATCATAGTCAAGAAAAGAGTCCAAAATGCAGTACTTGGATGCAATCTCAAAAATGACAGAATGATCTCTATTCGTTTCCAAGGCAAACCATTCAATATCACGGTAATCCAAGTCTATGCCCCAACCAGTAATGCTGAAGAAGCTGAAGTTGAACGGTTTTATGAAGACCTATAAGACCTTTTAGAACTAACACCCAAAAAAGATGTCCTTCTCATTATAGGGGACTGGAATGCAAAAGTAGGAAGTCAAGAAACACCTGGAGTAACGGACAAATTTGGCCTTGGAGTACAGAATGAAGCAGGGCAAAGGCTAATAGAGTTTTGCCAAGAGAACACACTGGTCATAGCAAACATCCTCTTCCAACAACACAAGAGAAGACTCTACACATGAACATCACTAGATAATCAACACTGAAATCAGATTGATTATATTCTTTGCAGCCAAAGATGGAGACACTTTATACAGTCAGCAAAAACAAGACTGGGAGATGACTGTGGCTCAGATCATGAACTCCTTCTTGCCAAATTCAGACTTAAACTGAAGAAAGTGGGGAAAACCACTAGACCATTCAGGTATGACCTAAATCAAATCCCTTATGACTATACAGTGGAAGTGAGAAATAGATTTAAGGGACTAGATCTGATAGACAGAGTGCCTGATGAACTATGGACAGGGGTTCGTGACATTGTACAGCAGACAGGAATCAAGACCATCCCCAAGAAAAAGAAATGCAAAAAAAAGCAAAATGGCTGTCTGAGGAGGCCTTACAAATAGCTGTGAGAAGAAGAGAAGCGAAAAGCAAAGGAGAAAAGGATAGATAGTCCCATTTGAATGCAGAGTTCCAAAAAATGGCAAGGAGAGATAAGAAAGCCTTCCTCAGTGATCAATGCAAAGAAATAGAGGAAAACGACAGAATGGGAAAGGCTAGAGATCTCTTCAAGAAAATTAGAGATACCAAGGGAACATTTCATGCAAAGATGGGCTCAATAAAGGACAGAAATGGTATGGAACTAACAGAAGCAGAAGATATTAAGAAGAGGTGGCAAGAATACACAGAAGAACTGTACAAAAAAGATCTTCATGACCCAGATAATCACGATGGTGTGATCACTTACACTCACCTAGAGCCAGACATCATGGAATGTGAAGTCAAGTGGGCCTTAGGAAGCATCACTAAGAGCAAAGCTAGTGGAGGTGATGGAATTCCAGTTGAGCTATTTCAAATCCTGAAAGATGATGCTCTGAAAGTGCTGCGCTCAGTATGTCAGCACATTTGGAAAACTCAGCAGTGGCCACAGGACTGGATAAGGTCCGTTTTCATTCCAGTCCCAAAGACAGGCAATGCCAAAGAATGCTCAGACTACCACACAATTGCAGTCATCTCACACACTAGTAAATTAATGCTCCAAATTCTCCAAGCCAGGCTTCAGCAATACGTGATCTGTGAACTTCCAGATGTTCAAGCTGGTTTTAGAAAAGGCAGAGGAACCAGAGATCAAATTTCCAACATCCACTGGATCATCGAAAAAGCAAGAGAGTTCCAGAAAAACATCTATTTCTGCTTTATTGACTATGCCAAAGCCTTTGACTGTGTGGATCACAATAAACTGTGGAAAATTATGAAAGAGATGGGCATATCAGACCACCTGACCTGCCTCTTGAGAAACCTGTATGCAGGTCAGGAAGCAACAGTTAGAACTGGACATGCAACAACAGACTGGTTCCAAATAGGGAAAGGAGTACGTCAAGGCTGTATATTGTCACCCTGCTTATTTAACTTATATGCAGAGTACATCATGAGAAATGCTGGGCTGGAAGAAGCACAAGCTGGAATCAAGCTTGCCGGGAGAAACATCAATAACCTCAGACATTCAGATGACACCACCCTTATGGCAGAAAGTGAAGAAGAACTAAAGAGCCTCTTGATGAAAGTGAAAGAGGAGAGTGAAAAAGTTGGCTTAAATCTCAACATTCAGGAAACTAAGATCATGGCATCTGGTCCCATCACCTCATGGGAAATAGATGGGTGACAGTGGAAACGGTGTCAGACTTTATTTTTTGGGGGGCTCCAAAATCACTGTGGATGGTGACTGCAGCCATGAAATTAAAAGATGCATACTCTCTGGAAGGAAAGTTATGACCCACCTGGACAGCATATTAAAAAGCAGAGACATTACTTTGCCAACAAAGGTCCGTCTGGTCAAGGCTATGGTTTTTCCAGTGGTCATGTATGGATGTGAGAGTTGGACCATAAAGAAAGCTGAGCACAGAGGAATCAATGCTTTTGAACTGTGGTGTTGGGGAAGACTCTTGAGAGTCCCTTGGACTGCAAGGAGATCCAACCAGTCCATCCTAAAGGAGATCAGTCCTGGGTGTTCATTGGAAGGACTTATGTTGAAACTGAAACTCCAAAACTTTGGCCACCTGATGCGAAGAGCTGACTCATTGGAAAAGACCCTGATGCTGGGAAAGATGGAGGGCAGAAGGAGAAGGGGACGACAGAGGATGAGATGGTTGGATGGCATCACCGACTCAATGAACATGGGTTTGGATAGACTCCGGCAGTTGGTGATGGACAGGTATGCCTGGCATACTGCGGTTCATGGGGTCGGAAAGTGTCGGACACGACTGAGCAACTGAACTGAACTGAACTGAATATCAGTTGGCTTTTATGTTGCTAGAATATCAGATTTTGATGCAAACCTTGTGCTTTGGGGCTGTTGATAGATTTATTCTTACTAGATTGGTGTGCATTGTTGCAGAATATTTTAGGTAAACAAGTAATATTAAAATCATGAAAATAGCAATTTCTACTCCTTAATTCTTGTATTCTCTTTTTTTGTTTGTTTTAGGTTATGGATGATGAATCAGATGAAAAAGAAGCAAACTCACCTTAAACTCATTTGAGTTTTCTGTGGGCCCTGCAGTTGGACTTGTTGATAATATGTACTAAGCTTTTATTATTAATCTGCTAAGCAACTAGGATTAATAAAATATTTCCCTTCTTCAGAGAATGATATATAAATATTGCATGTTTGCTTTACCTCATATGAGTTATTTATAACATCCTGAATCATCTTCTGTACATGTGGATTTTATCCAGGGATATTTTTATTTTTGTTCTTCATTTCTCATGGTTCCTTCTTTGCATAATGTGTGAAGCAGTTTAAAATACATTCCCTACCCCCAATCTGATTTATTTACTCTTTCAATACAGAAGTAAATAGGGAGAATCTTAAGATATTTTAAAATGGCTTCACTTTTTATGAGATGTTTTAAAATATTTTTACTGAATTTTTACCTTGTTAAACACTAAACAATTTTAGTTTTAAAATAGTATCTGGTGTCTTCCCTGGTGGTCCAGTGATTAAGAATCCACTTTGCAATGTAGGGGATGCAGTTGGATACCTGATCAGGGAACTAAGACCCCATGTGCCACAGAGCACTTGAGCCTGCATGCTCAAGTGAAAGATCCCAGGTCCTGCGACTAAGACCCGATACAGCCAAATAAATAAAATATTTTTAAAAAATGGTATCTGGCTAGTAGCTCCCAATGTAGTATCATGTAACTTCCCACTGAAAGACCAAAAAAAAAAAAAAAAAGAAAAAATCATAATGTTGAAAACTGATAAAGAACTAAGTCCTAGAATGTAGACAAAATTTCTATTGATTACAAGACAACAGACTGAATTGAGAAAAGCTGCCTTAGTGTGCCATGCCAGAAATTTCGACAGTTATCTTTCTATTAACATAATGCAAAGAGCCAACTCATTGGAAAAGACCCTGATGCTGGGAAAGATTGAAGGTGAAAGGAGAAGGGGGCGGCAGAGGATGAGATGGTTAGACAGCATCAGCAACTCAATGGACATGAATTTGAGCAAACTCCGGGAGATAGTGAAGGATAGGGAAGCCTGTCGTGCTGTAGTCCATGGAGTCGCAGTGAGTCGGGCACAACTTAGCAACTGAACAACAACTTTCTACCACAGGGGTAACTTTTTTCAGATGACCCAAATAGCAAATTACATGTCTCTCTTGTTTTTGATGGGACTTCCCTGGTGACTCAGACAGTAAAGAATCTGCCTGCGATGAGGGAGACCTGGGTTTATTCCTGAGTTGGGAAGATGCCCTGGAGGGTATCAACTACCCAATGATAGCTGATAGTGGGTAGGGAACAGCTACCCACTCCAGTATTCTTGCCTGGAGAATTTCATGGACAGAGGAGCCTGGCAGGCTATAGTCCCTGGGATCGCAGAGACAGACAGGACTGAGTGACTTTCCCTTTCACCTTCTTGTTTTTCTATAGGAATTCAGAGACAGCAATTCATAGATAGTATCAGGGAAGGAAACATAAGTACGTTGGATCTTTGGAACTTTGTTCCTCAAAAGTATGGAGGTTAACATAGGGATGGAAACAAAAAGAACTCCAGCAGTTGTGAGTGCTGGAAAGAGAAGTTTTTATTTTTTTTCTTTTGGTTCATAGAACTGGGCATTGCGGTTGGAGAATTTGTTTCCTGAGCCATTATAGATGAATTTAGGTTAGACTTACTTTGTGAATTACTTTGTAAGCTAGGCACATTAACCTGCCCTTTAGCTGAAGCTACAGGAAATTGAGATTGTGGAGGAGATGCAGTTAATCAGTCTTGGGTCTGGCCACAAAATAAGTGGCTGAGTGGGGGTGGGGGATTCAGTTACTGAAATATAGGAACTCACAGAACTGAGAGGCCAAGTTATTGGAAAGATTCTCTACAAAAGGGAGCAGCCATGAAGAACAAGGAGGAAAGGTGGAGAACACTTCTCAGCACACAGTGTTGTAATCAGAATCTGGAAGCTGTGAAATGTATTTGGAACTGCAGGAAGCTAAGTAGGACTTGACTGTGAAGAGGCTTCAGCTGGAATGGGGCAGAGGTAGGCAGTGCTTCGTGCAGACAACGCTGTAGAAGTTCTTGGCTGCCTACCCTTCTTACACCCAGAGAGTTTATGCTGAGACTTTCTTCTCACTGCGAGGTCTTCTCAGTTACCATTTGCTTGCCCTGTCCCCAGGGAAGATAGGTCTCACCTCAGTCCCAAGGGATAAATTATGACTAGTCTAACTCAGTACATCTTGACTCCTTTTTTCTTTGCCAGTCATTAGTCTTAAGTATGGACACAGTCGTGTCCGACTCTTTGTGACCCCATGGACTATGCAGTTCATGGAATTCTCCAGGCCAGAATACTGGAGTGGGTAGCTGGTCCCATCTCCAGGGGGTCTTCCCAACCCGGGGATCAAACTCAGGTTTCTCTCATTGCCGGTGGATTCTTTACCAGCTGAGCCACCAGGGAAGCCTCTTAAGTATCGATATATGACCCAACTCTGCCTGTGAACTGAAAGAGAAAGTCTATTAGAAAGTTCTGGAAAGGTTGTCTTCCTTGATTGAGAGAGAATGAAGTTTATATGTAAAGAAGGCTCTTTGCCTCTCCCATTACATTCCTCCCTGCTAGGTACACTGTAATATGAATACTTGATGTCCAAGGCTCTGACAGTTAGTTTGTGGTCATGAAAAGCCAGTTTGCTAAGAACGGCAAAGAAAAGGGGGAAAAAAAAAGGAGACCTGGATATTTGAGGACTCTATTGACCTTTGAGCTAGTCCAGGAACCACCCATTTTCAGAGTATCATGTGAGATAAAAGGTTTTCTTGTTAAAGCTACTGTTATCAGTTACTCTCATTTGAAGCTGGTGGCCTTCTAACAAAGAACCTGGTAAGTCATGGAGAACTTTGTAAGTAATTTTACTGCTTAATTATTTGTGGCAGAGAGTGCCAAATGTCGATCCTAAAATGACAACAAATTTACATTTTTATTTACTTAATTTTTTTTTCAAATTTACATTTTTAACTGAGCCACTTTTTCAAGTTAGTTTTTCAATCAAATATTAATTTAGGTGTGGTTTAATCAGGTAATTGTTTTTCATTTTGAATGTTTTAAGTTATATTTAATTCCCTCCTCCTGGACAGCCCCAAAGAAAGTAATCATTAGTTAGTTGTTTTTCACTAAAACAAAAATAAAAATTAACCCCTCAAAATGTATAAACTTTTGTTACATGAAATATTCTTGGAAGCATTTTATGGGACATTTCAATATGTATTTGAAACAGAGATTATTGGCCAAAAGTAAAGAGAGCACCTGGAGGACGTTTTACTAAACAAAATTAGGGTGAAGCCTATCTTGGAAGGACTAATTTCCCCCTCTACCTCTCTTGAGTTCTTATGAATGGACACATAATTAAATTGATACAAGATAGATTAGCTGGAGAAAAAGAAAAAAATTTAATTCTTATAGAAGTCTCATAGTAATGCGACCTAAGAAGTGGCCAAAGCAGTTAGCTTTTATATTTTCAGACAAAATTGAGAGGGATTGACAGAACAAAGAAATTTAAGTTTGGGTGCTTAATTAGTAGGACTTCCCAGGTGGCTCAGTTTAAAGAATTTGCCTGCCGATGCAGGAGATTTGGGTTCAGTCCTTGGTTTGGGAAGATTCCCTGGAGGAGGAAATGGCAACTGACCCCAGTATCCTTGCCTGTAAAATCCCACGGACAAAGGAGCCTGGCAGGCTACAGTCCATTGCGTTGCGTTAAGCCAGACATGACTGAGCACACACGCTCAATTAGTAAGGAAAAAGTTTGGACTTGGGTAGTAAGGTAGAAAGGAAGTGACAAAGTTTGTTTAGATAACCTTCTGGTCTGAATTCCCTATCTCTACTGATAAGGATGTCTTCCTACCTCCCAGTACAGGAAGGGTACCTGTCACATGGAAGATTTATTTCCTGCTTTCAGAGAGACAGGAGGGTCAAAGAGTCCCTCTTGTAATGGCTATTTCTTAAGTAACTTGAATTCAAAATAATATGTCTGAGGCATATTTTGGGGTGCCTGCCTTGAGCCCCAACAAGCCCTAAACAGAATGATGAGCAAAGTATATAAAAGGAGCAAACTTTGATTGCACATTCACTGTGTGACACTGTTGTAAGCACCTTATATTTATGAAGTCATTTAATCCTATGAGATTGGTAACTATTATTGTTTCCATGAGGCACAGAGAAGAGAAGTACATATTCCATTGCCATAGAACTTAAGGGGGAAAGCTGGGAACATGAACCCTGGGCATTCTGGTTGCAGAGCCTTTGCACAATACTATACTATTTTGCCTTTAGGGAATTGAACCCATGTACCTTTCCTGAGTATTACTATATCAGAGAAGGAAAAAGGCATCTCTTGTCTTCATAGCTGCTGCTTTCTAGTGGACAAACGTCTTTTCCATCTGTTACTTGCTCCAGACCATTATGAGCCAAAGCAGTGCATATGGTGGACAGTTTTTAATGCAGGAATATGAAGCTAGCTGCTCTCCAGTCCAGTGGGAATTTACATCCCTTTGTGAGGGTAAATTTACACTCCTAGTCTTATGCTCTGCTTCTCCACATCAGAATTATCAATGACAATTCCACAGGGTGCTTACAGTCTGTAGAATCCACTTTTGGAAGAAACTCCAGAAAACAGTATTTTCTGTCATTGTACTTTTCTAGCTGTCTTTCAGCTCTAGGCACCTCCCTAGAATGGTCCACTTTTATTTTGGCTCTGGTCACATCCTAGAGGACAGAAATAGTAGACAGGACCGGTTAATCTCATGGTGTCCAATTTGTTGACAATTTCTTGGCAGTAGAATGAGTTTCTTTCTAGCAGAGGTAGAAAACTTGCCCCAGGTTCTGCCTACTGGGGAAATTTGGAGCCACCCTAGAGGGGAGTATTGGGAAGTGTGTTCATTGTTCATCCAATTGGAATCAGTACCTCAAGTTTGTCCTCAAACCTGAGGAGTGGACATCTTTTGATTGTGTGTCTTTGGTGACCCCTCATTCTTTTCATCCTTTCCTTTGAAGACCTTCTACATCTTCCTGACTCCATGTGGCTCTGTCCAATCACCATATCCTGTCTTCTTTTCCATGGAAGTGGGGCATATGACTCACACTAGATCCATCAGAATCCTTGCCTAGAATATAAAAAATGAAGATGGAGAAGTAACCTCCCTCCCCTTGGACTGCAAGCTGGAAATACGTGATTTCAGAGCTATGTGGAGGTCTTTTCCTTGTCCATGAGGTCACAGAGAGAGACAGAGTTCTGACACTGTTTGTGTCCCTGGATATAGATGTACTTGAAACACTTTGTATCTCTGTCCTTCCAATTACATTAGCCAATAAATCCCCTTCTTCAACTAGTTTTGAGTTTTCTCTAGAAATTTAAAATAAATTCATATATTCACATCGAGGAAATCAGTAAGATCAACCTTGGATGTATTAGGGTTCTCTAGAAAAACAGAACTATTAGAACATACAGGGAGAGAGAGAGTGAGAGAGAAGGAGAGAGGGAGGGGAAAAGAGAGAAACAGAACTAATAGGAGAGATAGGAGAAGAGAAAGTGAGAGATAGAAGAAGGGAGAGAGAGTGAAATTCATTTTAAGGAATTGGCTCTATGCAATCATGAAGGCTAGCGAGTCCAAAGCATGCAGAATGCGTTCCAGGCTGGAGACAGGGAAGAGCTGATGTTGCAATCCAACTCTAGTTCCTCTGGGGAATTCTTTCTAGCTCTTGGAGGCAGGTGTGTCAATGTTTGTTCTGTTCAAACTTTTAGCTAACTGGATAAGGCCCATCTACGTAATGGAAGGCAATGTGTTTTACTCAAAGTCTACTGAATATAAACATCCAGAATATAATATTTTACCAAATATCAGGGCACTCTAGTGCAACCAAATTGACACATAAAATCAACCATCCCAGTAGATAAAGTTTGTCTTCATCTCTAACTTTTTTCTGATTCCTTCTTCCATATCTCAGCCTCCTCTCTCTGGTATTACCATACCTAATTCCACATGCCCTTATGTTGTCCCTTTCTCGCCCAGTGTCATCAGCCAAGGTAATTTGTCTGGGTCTGCCTTCCTTCCAATTTTAGAATTATCTTCACTTTATCCCCATCAAAACTTGTATTTCCTCAGGGGCTTTTTTCACACCTGGTATCCAAATGAAAATAATCCATATTTTCACTCTAAAGTGTAATGGATGATAATGACTTAATGTAGATCTCCTTGGGGAGGGAGTAGTGAGTAGTGTTCCACATTAAGTATATACGTACAGGTAGAGTTCAGAAAATGTGATAGGGAAGAAGTGAAGGTAATTTTGCACAGGGAACTTGCTGATTCTCTTATAATCTTATTTTGTGAGTAACTGTCTAGTTCTCTATTGTCAAGCCCTACCTACATAATATTTGGTTCCCTTCTTAATGCTTCTTTTTTAAAAAGGGAAAATGCAAAGATGCAAAAGTTTAGGATTTTTCTTTAGGGAACTGCCAATAGATTAAATATAGTTAGATCATAAGATGCTTGAATAGAATGGTGGGAGATGATGCTAATAAAACTGACAAGAGCGAGATCTGAATAACAAATGGTGTGTGCATAGGAGTCTGGACTTAATCCTGCAGGTGAAGGATACCCACTGTATTGGAAGCAGAGATAAACAGGATCTGATCTATATTTTTGAAAGATCACTCTGGTGTGAAGGTGTATAGGATTAATTGGGGTAGTGGTGGAACCAAAGGGGTTCACTAGAGGGGTCTTTCTGAGGCCGTGACTGGTGCCTTCTGTTCTGTTTGTTACTTTCTTCTCAGAGGCCTTTGTGGCTCAACCTACTTCTTTTTCCTTTGATACTTGTTACCATCTTCTCTGTTCACTGAAGTACACTTCTCCACATAACTCCAGAAAAAGTGGGCTATACATGTCCCTGCTTCCCATATTCTTTTAATGCACAGACCTTTTAAAATATTGAGATAGGGGCTTCTCTGGTGGTCCAGTGGTTAAGAATCCGCATGCCAATGCAGGGGACACGGGTTCCATCCCTGTTCCAGGGAGATCCCACATGCTGAGGCGCAACTAAGCCCATGGGCCACAATTACTGAGCCTGTGCTCTAGGACCTGTGTTCCGCAACAAAAGAAGCCAGTGCAATGAGAAGTCCATGCACCACAGTGAAGAGTAGCCCCTGCTGGAGGCAACTAGAGAAAGCTTGTGTGCACCAACAAAGACCCAGTGCAGCCAACAATCAAAGTTAATTAATTAAAAGTATTGGAATATAATGGACTTATATTAGTTCCATGTGTATAAAATTATTGATTTGTACTAATTACAAATGATCACCACAATAAGTCTAGTTAACATCCATCACTGTACAGTTATAATTTTTGTCCCTGGGGATCAGAACTTTTAATATCTTAGCAACTTTCAAATACACACTATGGTCTCATCAATTATAGTCACCATCCTGTACACTACATCCTCAGGACCTATTTATCTTACAACTAGAATTTTGTATCCAGGCCTTTTTAATTTTAGTAATTTATTGCTACTTATTATTATAATCCAGATGAGGGATAACAAAAGTCACAAACATTGGGGCATTTAAAAATCTTATAAAGCCATTTCAATTATGGTTCTTTGTTTCATTAGCAAAGACAATGAAATCTCTAATGGCCTTCAGCCCATCAATTAGCATGGCAAGGAGAAGGCTGAGAACCATCATATTCAACAGGATCAGGGAAATGGACTTACATAAAAAGAAAATGAATTACACCTTGTTACCGTCATTACTTTTTTTTTTTTTGAGTTCAGTTAGTTCAGAACTTTCGTTCAGGAAAGAAAATCTTTTCCATTTCCTCAGATGTTTGAATTAGACCCAGATGTCCTGTTTCTTTCATAGATCATTTATTTTATTCTTCTCCAGTCCTTATCGCCAAAGGTCCAACTATGGCAAAGCTCTGTGGAGATGGAGGTAAGACAAAATTCTTCAGTATTAGTGTCTTGACTGATGGTTACAAAGGCTCTTTGTTGCAGTTGGTGGGTGAGTTTGTTCAAGGTTGGGCTGGGAAAATATTGACCTTCAAAGTTTCTTCCTGGCAACTGGTGCATAAGCATCTTCCAAAATAGCTGTAGAATGAACAAGACAAACTGATAATCACGATAGATGAGCAAGCAGAAGAGGAAAGCCAGGGTCCGATAGATAATTAGTTTGAGCATGAGAACTTTGGTGACACTGGGTAACATTTTCTTTGTGGCATCAACAGGTTTTCTGGTGATGCACAAAAGTAATGTTCAAACTTTGGAATCATACCTTCACTCCTTGGCAATATCACTAAGATTCCGCCAGAACCTCTTCAATGACGGTTCTGGGGCTAATATGTACATGCACAGAGACTTTTTTGCCTCTTGGTCTATTAACAAACAGCAAACAGCTCACTGTTTTTTAACTTTGCTATGGGTAATTAAGGAACCTATTTCAGGGCCTGAAATATGAAACGGCTTTCAGGTGAGAAATACTTTAATAGTTAAATGTGACATTTTCCTGCCTTCCTTTGGTTACAGTGATAAAAGGGCATCTTTTTCCTTTTTTTGAAAACAAACAACTTTTTTATTGAATTATAGTTGATTTACAATGTTGGGTTAGTTTCAGATGTACTGCAAAGTGATTCAGTTATATACACATATATATATATATTCAGTTACACATTCTTTTACACATTCTTTTCTATTATAGGTTACTACAAGATGTTGAATGTATTAATAGTTTCCTGTGCCATACAGTATGTCCTTGTTGGTTATCTACTATATAGTATACACTACTACAGTAGTACACACTACTCTATATATACTATCATATAGAATTTGGGGGTTAACATATAGTGTGTATATGTTAACCCCCAAATTCTAATTTATCCCTCCCCCCTTTCCTTTTTGGTAACCATAAGTTTGTTTCCTATGTCTTTGAGTCTATTTCAGTTTTGTAAATAAGTTCACTTGTATAATTTTTTAGATTCCACATATAAGTGATATCCTCTGATATTTGTGCTTGTCTGATTTACTTCATTTAGTTTGATAATCTCTAGGACTATCCATGTTGCTGCAAATGGCATTATTTCCTTCTTTTTATGGCTGAATATAGTTCCATCATATATATATATATATATACATATATATATATATATATATATATATAAAATATGTGATGGAATATAATGCACCTTCTTTATCCATGCATCTGTCAATAGACATTTAGATTGCTTCCATACTTTGGCTACTGTAAATAGTGAACACTGGAGTGCATCATATCTTTTTGAATTAGTGTTTTCATCTTTTACAGATACATGCTAAAAGGACATCTTTTTTCCTCTAAGAAAAACTGGAAAGCCCTTTGCTCTTGATTAGATAACCAACCATAGAAAGTCAATTCTGCTAAGAACATAGGACTTTTCCCACTCATTCAGAAACATTTTTGATCTCTTACTTTGTGCAAGGGTATACTAGGTGCTGGGCATGCAAAGATTTGTTCTACTCTCAAGAAACTTAGCTTTGCAGGGAAATATACAAAAAAATCATAAAATATAGATGCATATTGCTTTAAAGGTGGCAGCTCAAAGAATGAGAGGTTAATGAATAGACTTAAGTCTCTCTGGGGAAGACAAAACGGGTTTTCCCCAAGAAGCAGTACTTAGGCAGAGATGGGCTGGGGATTCCCTGAAGATTAACTAATACGTGCAAAAGATGGAGGATGTTGAGAAACTGCTCAGTTGAGAAACTACCTGTTCAGAGTGTAAAGGGCTGAAAGGTAGAGTAGGAAGACATCAGTAGTATGAGAGGCGTGGGGTCAGAAGATCATGCGGTATTCTGTATATTACACAAATTTTACTTGATTCTAGTCTTGGGCCATTAATCGAATTATGATAGCGTTCTACATTTGATTAAAGATAGCAGTTAAGTCTTCTTAAAGCAAATGCTGAGGTAGTAAATTTTCAGAAACATCATCTCTCTCTGATTAAGTCTCTCTTGGCAGGAATGGTGCCTTAATTCATAGAATTAATCATTCATGAGCCCAAGCTAAAGCTGTCAAATCTAGGCAATTCCTACACTCCTCTCCTGTTGGCCATCCGAAGCCTGGGCCAGCAGAGTTTCTTAATCCCGAGCGCATAGTGTTCGATAGTTGAACCTTACAGTCAGCCCCTCCGCCTCTGCAAAGAGCGGGGGTTATGCGGTGGGGATGGGGAGCAGAAGTTTTAGAGGCCACGCATGTGACTTAAAGCTTAAGCTGGGACCTCAATCTCCTGTCACCAGAAAGACTGGCCCAACCTGAATACTGCGTTTCTCCCCTCCTCTCACTCAATCCTTTGCAATTTCTCGTCAATCTTCTGTCCTTTTCTCTCCCTGACTTGTTGTTGGTCCCCCAGGATAAGGCCTCCTGTTCCCTTCCTCCTTTTCCGCTCGATAGGGTGCTGGGGCTTGGGGCCCTGGGCTACACGAGGCGGACGACGCACGCTATTTGCTTTGCTAACAAGTCCATCCTCTTTACTAATCCTTTCGTCGTTCCCTGACAGCCGCCGCGTTCCTTATTCCCCGCAGGGCAGTGCCTCGCGCTGCTCGCCCCCGGGGCGGGCGTCTCCAGGAACCTCCAGCGGATGCGGCCACGAACCGATGCCACGTCTCCGCCGCCAGCAGGCCAGGGCCTGCGTGGGCTCGGGGGCGGGGCGGGGCGGGGCGGCGCGAGGAGGCGGGACCTGCGCATGAGCGGCGCGGGCGCGGCCCAATGGGACCTGCGGGCGGCGGCGGCGGCGGCGCGGTGCGCGCCGGGGGGCGGGGCCCGGCGGCAGTTGCTGGCAAGCCCGGGAGGCCGAGACCGCTGTCGTTGCCTCCGCCGTCGCATCCCCAGAGGGAGTCGTGTCGGCGCCCCCTTGGTATCCAAGCCCACGGGTTGCCCTACAGGCTCGCGTACGCTCCCGGACTCGCCAGCCGCTCGCCATTCGCCTTGCCAACCGTGCCTCCTGCAGCATGTGTGGTAAGGGGGCCGCGGGCGGGGGGCGTGTTGCAGGGCGGTGCTGGGGTGCAGTGCAGGCGCCGCCGAGGCCGGTGGCGCCGGCGGGAGCGGGAGGGTGGAGGGTGCGAAATCTGAGTGTTGGGCCGGGGGCGTCCCGCGGTGGCTGAGGCTGCTGGGGGCGGGGGCCGCTTCGGGGAGCTGGAGTGTGGGGGGGTGGACCTAGGAGGGCACCTGAGAGGAGGGCGGGCCCTAGAGGAGATCTGGGGGGCCGAATGGGGGCTTTGCGCCAAGAAGAGAACCAGGAGGGAAGAGCAGTGTGTGTATTGGAAAAGGGGCGAGGGCTGAGGGAACTGAGGTGTGGAGGGGAGTGAATTCAAAAGAGTCCAGGTGAGTGAGGCAACCTGTGGAACATCAGGTGAGGTCTCTTGAATTTATCTCGCATGGTTCTAGGATTTATCCTTTAAAAAATACTTAATTTTAGTTGCTTTCTTTCGGGCACGCCCAGCAGAAAATAGAACTATAACTACGATAATGACATTACGCATGATCTTACTTCCTGCCTCCCCCCCCCCCGCCCCCATGTCAACAGAACCCAATGCTGATCAATACCTTGGCGAATGGGCTCGGAAGTGACCGTGGAGAGAGATCGTATTTCATTTATCACTTGAGTGTGCTTCCATTTGAAACACTTCCTTATGAGAAATATTGGCCTACATTTAATGAATGTTTTACCTAGAACAGCTAAAACCTGAACTTA
Organism: Dama dama; assembly: GCF_033118175.1. Lineage (NCBI taxonomy): Eukaryota > Metazoa > Chordata > Mammalia > Artiodactyla > Cervidae > Dama > Dama dama. Next base: position 37,754,863 of record NC_083691.1, read on the forward strand.
GGCCCTTCTATTACATGATTTGAGATTTAGTCATTTTAATAAGTAACCTGAAAGTGGTGTGAGTTAAAAGGGGCTTCCCAGGTGGCGCTAGTGGTAAAGAAACGACCTGCCAATGCAGGAGATGTAAGGAGATGTTAGGTTCGTACCCTGGGTCGGGAAGATTCCCCAGGAGGAGGGTATGGCAACCCACTCTAGTATTCTTGCCTGGAGAATCCAAAGGACTGAGGAGCCTGGCGGGCTACAGTTTATAGGGTCGCAAAGAGTCGGACACGACTGAAGTGACTTAGCACGCAGGCACAGTGAGTTCAAAAGGAATTGTCAGAATTACTTCTGAAATGACTGATATGCTCTAAAATTGGTACTAACCTGGCTATTGTAAGTAAAAAGAATTGAATTCTTACCTTCCTTATTGAGATTTACAACGACCTTACCCCTGGAAGCAAAACACCTTTTAAGGGAATTAGGATTGTAAGAGAATTGAAGCTATCCGGGAAAATTACTCTTCGTAGCCCTTTTCAAGAAGAATTGAGCAGGAGGTAGCTTGTGCTGATTAGTGTCTCTTTTTCTTGTATTTAACTTAATGCTAATTTCAGCCTCTAAAATGAAGAGCAGGTTTAAATTTAGAGTAGACTTAAAAAACTGCACAAAAAACAAACAACTATAAATAGCTTGCTGAGATTATTAGTGGGAAAGCTGACTTTAGAATCAGTTACACTTTTGCTATGTCTCAGGGAAGCAGAATGGTTTTCGGAAAGACATAATTTAGTTTGGAGCTGTAGGGTAATGAATTTGCAGTCCCCCAGTGTGCTTGGTTTGGTAATTAAGTGTTACTGAGTGATGAAGCATTCACCTAGTCAAGTACCTGGCTTTCTGGTTGCAGATCATTTCTTATCTTGTTCCAGGAAAAAGGAAGTAAAAAATAAAGTACTATAAAAGAAAACATAAGATCTGGTGTAGACAAGGTTCAGATAAGAGTGGAGGTTCAGATTTTAGGGTGGAGATTAAATGTTAGACATTTTCACACAGCCAGCATCCCCATTCCACAGTGTTTCACTACTGAGGAAACAGGTGATGGAGCAAGAAATAAAGAACTAGTATTTGAGGCATTTCGAAGGTCCTACTTTTAACCTGGACAGAGTTTTACATGATTCCAGGAATATCCAGAATTTATCTCCTCTTTGGTGTATGGTTCTGAAAGTTAACTGTTAAGACAAAATTTGTCTTTGTTTTCTCCCACATATTAATTATTGAAATAAAATTTCTAGGCAGAGGAACTGAGTGGGGATGAGATGAGATGGGAAAATTTAGAGGTTTACTTTGTGAATACCTGCTGCTTGTTAAAGGTTTTAATGAGGGTAACAATTCTCTTTTGATAGGTTTTTCCAATCAGAAATACTGGTAAAACTGTTATTTATCAAATTGTATTGGGATGTTAGTGTTACTGAGGGGAAAAAAGATTTTATGGTCAAATAAATTTGAGAAGCAAATTTAAACAATGCTGAACTGACTTTAAAAAAATTTTTTTAAATTGCAGGACTTATTGGAACATTTCATGTGCTAATAAGCATTAAGAACCTTCCAGAGAAAAATAGTGTATCTATTTTCCAAATTTATTTTGTCTTCCTCTTATTCTTGATTATTTGGAATGTACTTTGTCCTTTATAATCTGTTTTACCTTTGGCTTCAGCGAGAGAGTGTCAATTCACTTAAACTTCACACAGCTCTTAACAGATTTTGCTGTTTTTTTTTTTAATAAATATGGGATTATACCTTTTTGTTCCAGTGGTATATATAAGTGACATTTTCATAAATGAGATTGTATTTAAAAGCAGTTAGAGAGCTGCAGTTAAAAAATATTCTGAAATGAATCCTTAAAAATTGTTTTGTAATTATACTGTGTAATGGCTTTGGGTCTATTTAAGTGATGCTGAGACTGGCTTCTATGATAAATCATAAAATTAGTGATATTGTCATTTTCTTAAACATACTGAGTATGAAGTAGGTGTGAAAGAAAAGAATTACTGCTTAATGAGCATTTTCTCAGTTGTGTTCCCTGGAAAAGGAAGAGTTAACAGGTTCTGGTAATGAGCAGTATAAGGTGGGAAAGAGTTTTGTAACACATAAGTTTGGGTAATTCTGCTTTTGGAGATTCTCAGTTAGCAAGTTTAAAGTTTTTAGGAAGTTCTACAAATAAACCTGTTAATTTTGTTTAACCCAGTATTTCTTAAATCTTTAATTATGGAGACTTTCTTTTACTGTATGCCTACTTAGCATCCTGCAATAGAGTGTTCTCTCTGTGGTTTCAGAATTTTTGACTGTACATTTTAGGTACCTAGAAAGTACTAGAAGGTATTTGATATGTATGTATAACTGAGTCACTTTGATGTAAATCAGAAATTAACACACCACTATAAAGCAACTATACTTCAATAACAAAATATTGGTAAAAGAAAAGATACCTGAAGTGATCTCTTTGTACTTGGCACTCTGCCCTTAGGAGAGACGACTAGAACAAGGGAATTGCCTTTAAGGAATTGCTGTCTGATTGAAAGGAACAGTAAATACACGTGCAACAGGTGTGGGTGATAATTACAGTCCTTGTTCATTGCCATGTTTTAGAATGCGAGTGAAATGAATAGAAATTCAGAGACTTGTTAGGCCAGGAATGTTCCAGATGACAGGATAGGACTCTTGGTAAGGACTGCTGCCAGCTGGTAAAGAACTAGTGCATTGTGAGAGACGCCAGTGATGACACATTTTACCGAACAGTGTATGAAGTCAGAAATAATAAGTTAAGAACCACTACCAGTGGGTTTGAAAGAAGAAATTGAAGTACCAGCAAAAGAGGCCAAAGAATAGTAGTTAGAGGCACAAACATTCCAAAGTGGTATATTGCCTTAGTAGAAAGTCTGTAAGAGTTAAAAAAAAAAGTCATTCATGTTTAATACTGCAGAGAAAGATTAATTGCATTTGGCTATAAAGAAATCATTAGAGAAGTTACACATATGAAGGTAGAAGAATTTAAGTTTGCGTTCAGGAAGAGAGCATGTATACCAACAAAAGAGACAAGATTGTGAAACTGAAGTCCCTGATAGAGTTGAAAAGTTGATTTCCAACATGTAAGCTGTGAAGTTAAAACCAGGTGTTAACTGGTTGATTCATACCCTAAGCATTGTCTCTAAATTGACTGAAAGTTGAGCTAGATCATCAGATAATGAAAATTCAACCCACTGTTGTGTAGGACAAGGATGCCTGATGTGCTGCAGTCCATGGGGTTGCAGAGAGTCAGACACAACTGAGCTACTGAACTGTTGCGTAGGATCCTCATAATATTTTGATGTTAACAAAAAGTTCTATATTTACAAAATCAAGGACTCACTTATCAAGACTTACAAGTAGGAAAGGTTTGTTCAAGTAGGAGAGGTTGGTTCATCGAATAGTGTGTAGAATATCTTTCTCTATTTTGAGTTTATAAGGAAGGATAAAAGAGTTTATAAAGTATTATACCCTTAAGATGAAGAGGAAGGCTTCAGTTCTACAAAGAATCTACCAGAAATGAGAAAGAAGCTGGGAAGAGAAAAATGAGGATTTAAGAGTTAGTCTAGATTCTAGACTTTAGCATAATATCTGGGGGTGATTTGAAAGTTAGACAAACAGTGAATTAGCAGAACTGGTCAGCAGTTGGGAGGGCCTCTAGGAAAGTAGACCTCAGATGGATGGATGACCTGAAATGGATGGATTTCACTGTAGGAGTGCTCGGGGACACAGGTGAGAGCGTAATGGGCCCAGAGAGGCTGACTTGGCAAGATGATGAAAAATTGTGGTCTGATGTGATTGATCAGAGAGAAGCAGGAGAGGTGGAATGTTGGAAGGTGTGCAAGCAAGGAATGCATGCTTTTTCTCAGGAAAGATGATGACAAAGGTAGACTGTGAGGGAGTGTATAATTAGCGATGTCAGGGTTTAAACTCTGCTTTGAGTTCCAGGGTGTTAAATATGCAAGAGAAATGTTTTGGAGCTCCTTCCAGTGGCCACAAGTATTTACAACAAAGTAGGGGACAATTCAACCGGCATTTTGTAACTAGGAAAAAGATTTTGAACAGTTAACAAACAAGAAATTGAAATTTCTCTTGTGTCACTCCATATAATTTTTTCTTTGTGTTTTTGAGGTTGTAGAAAATGTTCTTTCAAATATTTCATCTTTTAGAGGAATCTTACCTATAGAATGTGCCTCCATAATTATAGTATTGACTATGTTTTTATTGCAAGTATCTAGTTGGTGTGTATAACTTTAATTGCAGAATTGTTTATAATTACAAAGAGTTAGGAAAGCCTCAATAAATAGGTAAATGGCTGGGCAAAAAATGAGAGCTCTATTATGAACTATTATTATTATGCAGCCATTAAATAGACTGGGGTGGATGTGTTGTACTGACATAAAAAGATCTCCAACATCTTAAGAGAAAAATACAGAACAATATGTGTATTATCACATTCATATGCTTTTAGAAAAACCTCTAACACCATATACATCTGAGTTTATATATGTAGAAAAATTCATACCTGAAGGTTTGGCGCAATGTGTGTGGGATTAACAGTAGTTATCTCCTGTATGGAGGTAGAAAAGAGATTTTTTACAATTCATTCTGTAGGATTTGTATAATTTGAATCTTCAGTGATAATTTGTAACTTGTTATAAGAAAAAATTTAAAAAGGAAACAAGTGATATTGTGGTTGGATTGTTTCAGAAAATATAAAATTTGGAGAAGGAATTTGAACTCTTAATACTGATAAACTCCAATGTCTAGGTTCTCATCAGAATATTGAAGCTGTCAAGTGAAAAAATACAGAAGAGCAAAATTTCTTCCTGAAACTAATATAATATTGCAAGTCAATTATGCCTCATATAAAGTAAAATTTTTTGTTCATAAGAACCTATATTAAACCAGACATAGGAACTTTAATAATTTGATTGGTCAGCTAAATTGCAGTGTTTTCATTTCAGTACAATCTAACAGTCTTTGCCTATAACTAGATTGCTTTTGAGCAGGTGTGTCAAGTCTGTGATCTAGGTCATGTCTGAATGTCTTGTTAAACAAGGTGCTTATAAGTGCTTTTATGTCATTGAATTTAAGTTGCCATTTTCTGAGAATGATGCTTGTAGGTGCAGCCTCTTGCTTCAGCTAGGGATATATTTATTCCAGGTATATAACATTAATAAGAAATTTTCACTTTGGAAACACAAGCCGACTTGGCAGTAGAAAATCTCCTGTGCTCTTTACAGCTACTGCTGTTTGTGGCATTGGAACAATTACTGAAGAGCTGTGAAGAGTTGGTTTTTAGGCTTTTATAGTTACCTTAAGCAGAATTGTTTATTGTGAGGTTTGACAAGACAAATATCAAAGACCTGAAGTAGGGATCGCTACTCTGTCATTTTGAGTTGTAAATACCTACCCTGTAAACAGCTGTAAATATGCTCTGCATGCCCAATTTGGCAATTGTTCGCGGTTCTGTTTTCCCCAAGATTACAGATTAACCCCCTAACCCGAACAAGTGGGCCAGCTGTGCTCTCAAGGGGCTGGTGTGTAAGTCAACAGATTCATCCTCTTTATCTTTCGTTTTCCTAATGCTGGATAACTAACTTTCTTCTCCCAGCTCTGATACTTTGATCTTAGAGAATTTCTCTATGTGTGTCATCCTTTTAATCCTTTTAGTTTCTGCCTAGTTATGCAAGGAGAAATATTGCTCCTATTACTTCCTCTATTCTACCTCTTCTCTTTTACTTTGTTCCAATAGTGAACCAAAACAATGACAGTAGTGATTATTGGTAATTGTAGTGCTTCCTCTCTTGAGAGAAAGGCAGGTTTTGAATTGGAATTGATATATGGTATTTCATTGAATCTAAGATGCCACTTATTGGGAAATGTACCATTTTTATATGGACCACAAAGAAAGAAAATATGAATGTCTTGAACTCAGTGTTGGCAGTATCTAAAGGCCTAGAAATTGTTATGAGAACACTTTCAGAGTATCATAGGCTAAGCAATATAGTTGTCTTTACCTTAAAGCAGCGGTGAATCTTAGTATTGCTAATAGGGAATCAACAGACAATATTAAAAAACATACATACTTATGTGAAACTTTCCTGGCAGTCCAGTGGTTAACACTCTGTGCTTCCATTGCCGGGCGCACAGGTTCGATCCCAGGTTGGGTAACTAAGATCCTGCATGCTGCAGTGAAGGTCAGAGATCCTGTGTGCTGCAACTAAGACCTGGCGCAGCCAAATAAAAGAAACCTTAAGTTTGTTTGGAGAGAGATATTGGTTTAGAGAATATTTCTCTTCCTATAAAATTGTACTTAGGATCTCAGGATCCACACAATGAACCAGTGTAAACCGGGGAGATTGAAGTTAGGAAAAATATCAAAGTTGAATGTTGTTGAATTACATGTGTTGAAATTAGTGAATTTAATATGACATCACTCTGAATTTTCTTTAAAAAAATGTATTGAGTCTATCTATAACTTGTCTTAGAAACAATGTTTTTGTCATTAACATTTAAATTGTTGTAAAAATTTGTATTTGATTATTGTATTTCATCTTTAATTCTCTGAATATATTATTTTTTTGCCATCAGAATTACATTTCTTTAAGTGAACAAACCAAACAAAAACAAGGATGTAGAAACACAGAACAGAGTGTATAAAGTATACAGAAGTAGAAATAAAATGTTGTGTGTGTGTGTGTTAGTTGCTTAATCGTGTCCGACTCTTTGCAACCCCACAGACTGCAGCCCACCAGGCCCTTCCATCCATGGGATTCTCCAGGCAAGAACACTGGGGTGGGTTGCCATTTCCTTCTCCAAAAGAAACTATAGAAAGAAAGAAAGTGATGTCGCTCAGTCATGTCTGACTCTCTGTGACCCCATGGACTGTAGCCTACCAGGCTCCTCCATCCATGGAATTTTCCAGGCAAGAGTACTGGAGTGGGTTGCCATTTCCTTCTCCAATAATGTTGTATACATGCAACTTATTACCTCAATAAAAAAATAAATACTTCATAAGTTATACTGAGTTAGAAATGCCTCAATATTACCTCAATAAAAAAAAATAAATCTCAGGAAAAAAGGAATTACATTTCTTTTATTTTTATTTATAAAAAAATTTTTGGCCATGTTTCACCACATGCAGGATCTTAGTTCCCCAACCATGGATCGAACCCGCATGTCCTGCGTTAGAAGTGCAGTCTTAATCACTGGACCGCCAGGGAAGGAATTACATTTCTTAAGGGAGAGCTGATTTAGTAGTGAATTTTTCTAAACGTGCTGCATTATTGGGATTTGGACTTCTTTAAGGCTTTCCAGAGCCCTCAGCCTGCAAAGAATTTTTGACAGTGTAATATGTCATATTAGTTAATGATTTTTATTTTTTAAATTTTTTTTATAAGTTAATGATTTTTAATTGAATTAGGTTGTATCCTCCTTTAGCAGATTATTTAGCTGATGCTAATCACAGTGGCGGAGAGTAGGCTGGTTGAGAACGTGTGTTCTGTTAGCACAGTTATATTAAAGTTTTATTTTGGGAAAATATTTATATTTTGTGTATTGTCCATTAATGAGATAACACAAATACTTATTTGGGAATGATAGTTTTCTGTGTGTTTAATCTTTATCAAAGGCCAGTGACCCATGGGGGTTAAAGGGTAGAACATATAAAAGTTTGATTTACAGTTGGGTTATTATTTTAGTTTTTACATATTCTAGATACTTTATAAAGAAACAGCAGTAACAACAAAACCCCCAGACCTAATGTGGTGTTGTGGTGCTGTGCATGTGAGATGCTTGTACAGTGCCTGATAAATTAATAGATCTTTATAATTTTTCAAAATATGAATGAATATAGAATTTCTATAAGATTGTGGCCTTCTGCTACCTTTTTTAGAAAAGCTCAAATAATTGTTTCATGTCGTTTTGGAGTTTAGTTTTAAAATGTGATTTTCTTTTTTTTGGGGGGGTGGTATGGTATTCAGAGAAAATTGCACTGTACTCAGAATGGTGTTCGGTATACATGTTATGATTTTTTTTTTTGGTCAAATATTAACAATGTAATATTTTTGTATTCTGAAATTCTTTGATAAGACCAAACTTTTACAGAAACATAGATTTTCAAATGAAATAAAAGCTGGTTATTCCAGAGTTCTGTCCCACAGAATTAATCCCTTTAAGAATCAGTGGCATTATAGTGTAAGATAGTTAAGAAAAAGGAAAGTTCTTTCATAAGTAAGCTACTTGAATTTATATTTCCTTATATTTTGATTTTCAGTTTTTATACATTTAAGCTGTATTCTTGCTGGCCAAAGCACAATCATGGAAGACCTCAGAATATTTCCATGCTGCTATTCCTAAAATGTGGATTTCCTTTACCTTTGTTCTCCTGCCACTTTACTGGATCAGTTTATGTTGTACAAGTCCTTTTGTTTATAGTTTTGCTTTTCCAAATGATCGCTCCTTTTCTATGAATTCTCAGTTCAGGTTCAGTCACTCAGTCGTGTCCAACTCTTTGCGACCCCATGGACTGCAGCATGCCAGGCTTCCCTGTCCATCACCAACTCCTGAAGCCTACTCAGAATCATGTCCATCGAGTTGGTGATGCCATCCAACCATCTCATCCTCTGTCATCCCCTTCTCCTCCCACCTTCAATCTTTCCCAGCTTCAGGGTCTTTTCAAATGAGTCAGTTCTTCGCATCAGGTGGCCAGAGTATTGGAGTTTCAGCTTCAACATCAGTCCTTCCAATGAATATTCAGGACTGATTTCCTTTAAGATGAACTGGTTGGATCGCCTTGCAGTCCAAGGGACTCTCAAGAGTCTTCTCCAACACCACAGTTCAAAAGCATCAATTCTTCAGTGCTCAGCTTTCTTTATAGTCCAACTCTCACATCTATACATGACTACTGGAAAAACCATAGCTTTGACTAGACGGACTTTTGTTGACAAAGTAATGTCTCTGCTTTTTAATATGCTGTCTTGATTGTCTCAAGAGTGAGAATTCTCAAGAGTTATTAATATGTATTATAGTTATTTGTCCTTTACTAGAATCTGGTGAACAAGTGAGAAACCATTGCTCCTGTGATGATTACATACTTTTTAGCCCATTTTTCTTTATGATTAAATGATTTAGATTGTGAGTATTCTTCACATCATTGCTATTTATAAGTTATTTATTCCTAAATGTGTTGATAGCATGGTCATTGAAAGTAAGAAAAATTATTCTGTCTGTGTAAGTTTTGTAGGGTACATATGTTGCTTAAAATATTTAGTTCAGAAAATGTTTCCCTTTAAAAATAATGCTCAGTGTATAGAACATAAATCCCAAATTTGCTGGTTAATTTTGAAAAATAAATTTTAGTTGATAAAGTGTCAATGATGAAGGTAAGTCACCAGTCTTATAAACTTCTTTGAAAAACTAAACATATTTGCTTCAGTCTTCTTTATATGTGTAAGAATTTCCGCTTTGAAAAAATTTCACTGCCTTTGAACAATTTGAAGTGGAGATTTCGTATGGCAAAACCAATACAATATTGTAAAGTAGAATAAATAAATAAATTTTAAAAAATGAAGTGAAGATTTCTTTTGTTTTCAAAGATAAACTCAAGCTTCACCTTTTTTGCACATCTTATACATTATTATGCAATATATATATTATAACTATGCCAATTTTGATTCTCTAGTCAGAATTTTCTGTTAATTAAATTTGTTTATTTGCAGGTATATTTGCTTACTTAAACTACCATGTTCCTCGCACAAGACGAGAAATTTTGGAGACGCTAATCAAAGGCCTTCAGCGATTGGAGTACAGAGGATACGATTCTGCTGGTATTTCCTTTAAAAAATGTTATGGGTGTTGCATGATTCTTGACTCTCAATAAAAAGCGTTTTTTGTTTTCAGTTACTAGACTTTTTAATAATATCCATTTTGTTGTTTCTGGTAAATCTAAAATCTGAAGAATTTTTGTATTTTATCGTATTTAAAGGGTTTGTTCATTCAATTTCAACAACATTACCATTTATGTAGAGTATTGCTTCTTATGGGTCTCTTCTTGTGCTAAGAATGTTACTGTAAAAAACAAGTTACTGGGGACATTTTCATTTTAGAACAGAGTTTTTGAAGACCTTACTCTGTAAATTTTTTTTTCTTTCCTATAACTTTTAATTTCTTCTTCTCCATGGATTCCATGCTTCTGGCATGTGATCTTGCCTAAGATTATGTCTTAACATAAATGACAAAGCAAAGAACTTTTTTTTTTGTTAACTTTATGTTCTACTCCAACTCCTTCCCTTAATCATATCTGGCTCCCCAAGACCATCTCCAGTTTCAGTGATTCCCTCGGAGCATTCAGCATATAGTTGTACTGATGGCTGTAGTTTATTATAGCAAAAGAAAAAAAAGCAAAATTAACAAAGAGAAAAGGTGCATGGGGCGAAGTCTGGAGGAAGCCAGACATAAGCTTCAGAATTCTCTCCCTGTGGAGTCCCCACACGTGCTTGATTCCCACAGCGAGTTGGACAACATGTGTAAAATGTGTACCAGGGAAGCTCATTACTAACTCTGTGGGCTGGTCATGTAGATACCTGGTGCCTAACATGTACCAACATTTCAGGCTCTTCTAAGGGAAGTGGATGTTCAGCATAAGCCACATTGTTTGCTCCAACAGTATAAGTGCAGTAAGCCATTCTTAATCAGTTAACATGGTGGGAACCCTCTTAACATTCAAGTTCACAGATGCCAGCCAAGGGCCAGCTTTGCAAGCAGGCCTTTCTAAGATAGCAGTCTTGGGCCTGCCATGGTAACTCTTTAGTGTACACTCAACATTGCCCTATGTAATGGGCATTTATCTTCCTTGACTCTTCCTCGAATAATGGAAAGTCAATTCCTCAACTCCTTTGTTTTTCAGATTCTCTCCTTCCTTCACCTCTGACAACATAGCTTCTCATTCTCTTCCTAACTTGATGATGATTTCTTTTTTGTCTGCTTTGGCAGCTGCTTTTCTTTCACCTATTACTTAAGTCATCTACCTTTAATGGTACCTCTAGAGTAACTTTTTCAAATTCTGTAGGAACTTTAGTAGAATCTTGAGAGCTGTGTGTCCTGACATCCCTTCCTCACCCTGCTTCTGAGGTGGTGCCAGTCTTCTGTGTATCTCCATTGTGCTGCAGTTGCAACCTGTAGTACTTTTATTATAGCCACATAACTTATATTAAAACCACACTGTATGGTAATTATTTTTTCCTTGTCTGTCTTCTCTTGGCAAATTGGAGAATAGGAACTGAATTTTCTTCATTTTTGTCTCTAGTGGCTCTCATGGTTCTTGACATATAGTACATTTTCAGTAAATTTTGAATTGGTAAGTAAATGAATTAATTAGATGAAAAAAATTTATTTTTCACTTATAAGTTCTGCCTTACGGTCATAGTTTCTAAGTAGTAGCCAATTTCTAAATCTTGCTTTTCTACCTCTGGATGATTCAGGTGTGGGAATTGACGGAGGCAATGATAAAGATTGGGAAGCCAATGCCTGCAAAATCCAGCTCATTAAGAAGAAAGGAAAAGTCAAGGCACTGGATGAAGAAGTTCACAGTAATGTACTTAGTTTGTTTTTTGTCCCCCCTCCTCTTTTCTTCCTTCTCCCTTCCTTAGCAAATTATTTTTCCTCCCGTATTTTGGGGCCCATTTGAAGAATAGTGATTCTTTAAGTTGAAGGGAGGGAAGAAAAGTAGTTTTGATATTGTTTGTACTGCTTTTAATGTACCTTAGTTTCAGAAATGGTATTAACTAGGGAGGGAAATAGCCATCATTCCTGAGGAAGGGCCTTTCATAAGACAAAAAGTATTTTTGACAGTGCCCTTATTCACATGGCTTCACTTGGTGGTTGTCTTCACTTTGGACTAAAATGCTGAGTTTGGATATATCATCAGTCTGACTGTTGCGCCTTTCAGTAGGTCTGATACAATCAGGTAACTATCATATTTTCACCTCGTGATTTTCTTACTTCCCGAGCATAAAGTAGTTGCCAGAGGTACATGTTCCATCATACAGGGTATACTTTACAGTATTTATTATTTTATGCTTATACATTTTATTTTTTCACAGAAAACTTGAAAGCAAATACTTTGAAGTAAATTGATTGAAAAAACATATTAAAAAATCTTCCACAAAACCCAGGAAACAGTAGGTTTTTTTATATACCCACTCAGATGGGCTGTCGTTATCATTGTAAAGGGGTACAGGTGAAAGAGGAGAACAGTGGACTTAGTCATCTTTAACTCTTGCATAAGCCAAACATTCAGCTTTGTGGCGCAGTTGATGCTTGAACAACATGGGTGTGAACTGTGTAGATTCATTTATATGGACATTTTTTTCCCCAGTTGTAAATACTACAGTGCTACACCATCCATGGTTGATTAAATCTGTGGAGGTGGAACCTTGGACCCAGAAGCTGGCTATAAGTTACATGTAGGTTTTTGACTGCTCACTGAGTCAGCACCCGTAACCCCCTGTGTTGTTCAAGGGTCAGCTGTACTCCTTTAACAAATTATGACAGTATTTATTTTGAATCTGTTGTGGATAAGATTAGCTTGGAATAAAGCAGACACACAAACAGCTACACTTCAAAAACTTGGTTATAAATATTTAATCTACTGTGTGTACTGCATCCTGTTTACCAGTTTGAATATAGTAGGTTTTATAGGAGAGAACAAACGGATTGGTTTAAGTTTCAGAGAGAGCTAGTTCCCACAAGTTGGGGAGGCTAAGAATATGTAGGAATTGGCTGCTAATTATATTTGGGCAGTAAAGGTGAGAAGGGAGGACCTTCTGAGTAGATTAGCTTGGGTCAAAGTAAGAATAGGGAAGGCAAGTTTGATGGAATGGTAGATACCTTTTAAAGCTGCACTGTTGGTCAGTGAGTATGGGAGGCTGGAAGGGAAGATGGTGACCAGAATCACCATCTCTGAATGTCATCATATTGAAACATGATCCTTCCTGCAGGAAAGTGATCCTTTTTCTGGAATGGTCACTTGGAGACAGAGCTGGCGAATTTGTACCTGATGAGTCGCTTGGGAGAGCAGTCTGGCACTGTCTAAATGGGAGATGCCTGTCCCTTATGGCCAGGCACTTCCACTCGTGGGTGTGTACTCGAAAGAAACACAGTGACAAGGAGACATGACAGTAAGATGGCATTGCAGCAAAGTTTAGAAGCAGCCTCAGGGTCCACCAGCAAGGGAGTGGGAGAATACGTTGTATGTGACAGTGAATGACCATATTTAGCTTTGGAAGGTGTGTACCAGATCTGACTCTGCTTTCTGAGAACCGAATATTGGAGTGAAAAAAAACAAAACAAAACATGTGGAAGGGTATGTACAGTATTGTGCTATTAAAAAAAAGAACACTATAATTTATAGCTGTGTTAGCACAATAGAAGTTTGAAGGCACAGGTGGGAAAGCTCTTGTGACTCTTTTGGGGAGGAAAGGAATGAAGTAGGGTATAAAGGAGGCACCAGTTGTTTTTTTTTAAATTTTACTTTAACATTTCAGGACTCAGAGAGATCTAAAGCATAAATGGCTAGAAATTAACATTTGTTAATTTGGAGTGTGTTGTTTGGATATTTGTGGTGTTTATTTTGTTATTGCCAGCAAGTGTTAGTGTTTAACCTCTTAAGATGAAAGGGAAGGAAGACATCTCAAAGAAGGTCATTAGACTGGTTATTGGTAGCCTCTGACTTTGATAATACTTGCTGACATTTGTTGCTTTCTGTGTCCCAGACGCTTGACTGAATGCCTTCTGCATAGTCTTCATTGTAACTATGGAGTAGCTAAAATTATCTTCCTCATTGCAGATGAGGAAATTGAAGCTCAGAGGAGCAGGTACTGACTTTAGATGGTGTCAACAGTAAAACCAGTGACGTTTGGGAGCAGAGGAAAGGCAGAGGATTGCTATCCTAGATCGTGACAACTAAAGATTTTTTTAGTATTTTATATCTTAAAGCTGTAAAGCACAAATGGTTATATTAATATGTTAACATTTGTGCTCTGGGTGTAGGTATTTAGATGTTTCGTTATTACCAGCAAAGTAAATATGTTTGGACTATTAAAAAAAGAAAGACGACACCTGAGAAAAGGTACACAGAGAACAAAGCCTCGGGGGTGAGTGTGGGGGGAAGAGAGAAGATGCAAGAAAGGAAGTGATGGCGGCGCTCCAGCTCAGAGAGGTGGGCACAGGCCGGGAGTTAGCTTTCCTAGGGGCTAAGGGCAGAAGAAAAGCTGATTTAAACAGTTATGAGGTGAAAGAAAGCTGAGTAAGGTAGAGATTGAGGGACTACATAGAATTGAGTCTTTTTTTTTTTTTTTTTTTTTATGGTCTGAGAGAATTGAGTCTTAAGGAGAGTATAAAAGATGTCATGAACTGTTTGGGAATTGAATGAGCTCTCTCTCAGTTTAATTAATAAGGAAAATGGGTACATGTTCCTTAAATGGCAGCGGTGAAATAGGTTTGGTAATTACTATGAACTTGAAATAGACTCAATTAACAGAATTTTGTGACTGTCAACGTTGCTTGGCAGCTTGGGGTGGGGGGGGGAGAGAAAATTGATTGTAATGATATCTAGACTTAAGGTTTAATGAGGGGCTTTAGAGTGGATAGAACAGTGAATAGAAACAGTCAGGATTGGAGCCATGATTAGTCTGTAAAACCTGAAATACTACTTGTGGGGAATTTGTGTATTGTTGTAGCAATGATTTTTTTCTTATTAGACCTTAAATAAAGTTCCTTTGGCAACAATGTACTAGGTATGGTAATTACCTTGAATTTGAAATGGATTCATTTTATAGACTCTTTTTACTTTCTCTGATGTACTTTCTCTTGCCAGTGTGTGGGGGGGACATACTGCTTTTCAATTACAGTTAACCTTAATACAAAAAAGCTAGTTACATGTTTTCATTGCTTGTATTGGCCTGTTAAGTAGTAATAAACGGTGATCCTTACTTTTCTGGAGGTCATTTATCAGATTGCCTTAATTATTTAGAACACCATTAAATCGGAAAAGACATTGATGATTTTTCTCCATTGCTTGATTGAGCTAGCCAACAAAAATTCGAGTATCTGCTCTTTATAGCTTAGTGCTTAGTATTCAAAAATAATAAGACAAACTCCTCCTCTTTGTAGAACTTAAATTCTGGTGGAAGCCGGGTTGACAACATGTCCAATGTTGTAATAGTACAGCAGAGGGTACACTGTGGTTTTAATCTTAGGCTCTGGAGGCAGCCAGTCTTGGCTTCAAATTCTCTCTCTGCTTCCTATAGCTATGACCTAGGGCAGGTTTTATGACCTTGTGAGCCTGTTTCTTCATCTATAAAATGGGGACCGTTATACCTAATAGTACATAATTGTATTGTGAGGATTCAGTAACAGAATGAATATCTATTGAGTACCTGTTGTATACCAGCCATTGTTCTAGGCCCTGAGGACAGAGAACAAGATAAGCAAAGTCTATGCCCAGTTGGAGCTTACTGTCCAGTGAGAGAGCCAGACAACAAATAAATACATAATATCAGGTAGAGGTCAGTGCTATAAAGGACAAGTATGGTAGAGGTGACATTGGAGCAGAGATCATGTGATTGTCTGTATGAGGGAATTCTAGGCAGAGGGAACACCAAGTGCATAGATTGTGTGGGCTTGGCCTGCTTGCAGCTGGAAGTCAGTGGGGCTAGAGCTCAGTAAGTGAGGAGTAGAGTTGAGGAGATGAGGCTAGAGAGGAGGCTGATGGTTAGGGCACAGAGGGTCTTGAGAACAATGGATTTTGCTGTTTGTTGGGAAGCCATTGGAACATTTTGCATAGGCAGTGACGTGATCTAACTACTTCTTTGAATGGATCACTTTGGCTAGATTGTGCAGAATGAAGGCTGGACACAGGGGCACCAGTTAGGATTCTGTTTAGTAGTCCAGTGTAGAGATGCTGGTCAGAGTGATAGGAATAGAGTGAGGAGGTGTCTGTAGTACCTCACACACAATGTTAGCTGTTATTCTTTGTAACAGGTGCGTTGAGAGCTTTGAGGAGTGACTGGAGAGGGTTGGGAGATGAGGATGGAAAGGGGATGGAAAAGGTAGTTGGGGGCCAGATGGTGAAGGGCCTTGTATATCGTGAAAAGGTGTTGGGGCTTTATCTTGTGAGAAGATAGTTCTTGAGTTGGTGTTAGAATTTGAGAATATATGTATAAATCCCTGACCAGGTTTAGGATGATTCATATGGGTAACTAGGGATGCAAACCACATTTTAAGTAATTGAAAGTCTATTCAAGGATTTTAAGCATTGTTTCTTGATCACATTTGTATTTTATTTTTATTTATTTTATTTATTTATTTATTTATTTATTTATTCACATTTGTATTTTAGAATGACCTTTGATTAGCCAGGATAAAACCCACAAAGACTATATATTAAACTGCATGGACTTTCCTGTTCAGACTTCTCAGCAGTTTGCTCTTAATGTCGACCTATTTGATAAACTTTGTTATCTGCTTCCCTAGCCAAATGAATTTTGTATGTAGGCAATTAAAAAGGGGACATTCTTAATAAATACTAGAACTCTTTTTTTTTTTTTATTTCTTTCCCCTGGAAGAAGCAAAAAGAGTTCATAGGGAGAAGGAATTAGAGTACGTGCTTTTTAAAACAGGAACACGAGCCTGTAACCTCATGCTTTCATAGTGTTGCGTTGTTCTCAAGGACTGTTCTTTGATTTTGGAAACTCTTCATACTTGCAGTTTATGGTGGGCCGTTTACTGGGGACCAAAGACACTGTGGTTCATAAGGCTGTGTGACACTGAGAAAACGAATTTTTTTAACATGATACTAATTAAAATGATACTAATTTTTTTTCGAAGAAAGGATTAAATAAGATTTTTAAAGATCACATTAACTCTTTTTGACCATAAGTGTGAAAATTGTCAAATTTGTAGAAAAATTGAAAGAATAGTACATTAATCATCCATATACTTCATCTGTTTTTACCAGTTGTCAACATTTTGTCACATTTGCTTTATCTCTTTGTACATACTTCTGGGGTTATTGGAACCATTTACCCTAAATGTTTCAGCTGCATTAACTCCTCTTAAGTCTTTTAATTACTGTTTGAATAAGCCTGATCTTCAGTTTTAATAATTGTATATTCCAGATGAATAAGACTGTAATAATTTAAATACAGCTTATAGCATTATCCCTACAGTTTGATTTAATATTGGAATTTTTTATTTTATCTTCTTCAGAACAACAAGATATGGATTTGGATATAGAATTTGATGTACACCTTGGAATAGCTCATACCCGTTGGGCAACGCATGGTGAACCGAATCCTGTCAATAGCCATCCCCAGCGGTCTGATAAAAATAATGGTATGGACAGATTGTACACACTTTGGAATGTTTGTATTTTGGAAGCCAGTAGGTAGCACGTAGATATATATATCACAGCTAACTGGATATCATAGCAATTAATCTGTAATTATGTAAGTGTGTGTTTCTAAAATGTAAGGACGGAGCAGATTGATTTGTCTCCCAAGAGACTTCTTTTCTCTCCTTTCTTCCTTGCAGTTTACTCTGTTATTTGTACTATTGAGTTTGCTACAGTCTAAATCTTGCCAATGGCATGCATCCTGTGGTATCGTTTCACATGATTCATGATTCTCTATGTCTAAATACTTCTATAAAGAGAAGCTTCTCCATGGTAACAGATTGATTGCCCAGATGTACAGATTGTCTAAGAAAGGCAGGATAAATGTTTAAATTTTCCCCCTTTATTTACCATTTTTCAAATGAAGTGGTTCTAATGGTCCAAGATGAACAGATTTCTTCATTGTTATTATAAATTCATGGATTCGAAATATTTTGTTTCAAAACACTGAAGTAGTTCTCTATATTGATGCACAAAATTTCCCATCTTTAGTCACTGGGAGCTTCTTCAGGTTGACTCCTGAGTACTTTTGATGTGATCCAGGTAGGTCCAGTAGTCTTTGTTATTTTGGTATTTGAAGATATGGCAGGTTTTCTAATCCTGCCCCAAACTTGAAATCAGCCAATTCTCTAAGGAACCCTAGTTCCTTTCAGTGGAAACAATAAAGACTCTAAGCCTGGGTATCACCGTGGCTGTGGTGGTGGGTGTGGAGCAGATGCTGGAAGTAGGGGTACCACTTACAGTGGGAGCTGCGGCCTGAGGGAGTGGGCGTGGCAATCGCTGAAACACTGCCCTCTCTGTTCCCTCTTCTCCTGGGGCCTTGTTACTCCCCTCTGCCAGCTGCGTTGGGTGAGCACCTTTGCTGCAGGAAAAGGAGAAGGAAAGCATTGAAGAAGACCACCAAAGGAGTAGTAGAAACCCTGTCTTTCATAACTCCTGGGACACAGAGTCTTCAGCAGTGTTAGTGGTGGGAGCAGCAATGGCAACAGCATCAGTAACCTAGACAGGGCCAGTGGGCTTGAAAGCAGCTTAAACCACCTCATCGCCAGTCCAGCCCAAAGCATCCCCAGCCTGTGCCGAGCAGTCCATGCTGTGCCAAGGCCCTTACTTCCACATCAGCCAGACCCTGGAGGAGGCCCACTTTTATAGCCAACAGCACTGAGAATGGCTTCCCATGTGATGTGCTGGCAGTTTCTTGCCTTCCGTGAAGGAACAGTTCTGTGCGTGTTTGATATTTCAACTTATAGTGTTTTAAAAAGTTGCACAAAAAAATGCCTGTTGGTTTTTCAATCAGTATTTGAAATAACAGGTTAACAGGCAGTTGTTTACTTGTGGTTTTGCTGCACTATTATGATTTCAGAAAGATTTTGAAGCAGTTTGTTATAGGATGCTTATGAGTGTGGGTATCAGGGTAACCATAGGAGGAAATCTCATCTGCATGTTGAATCCATTGTTTGTCCAGTTCAGATTGGTTTCTATATAGACCTGTAAGTTAGAAATTCTACTTGATGTAAAAAAGGCCTTTAAAAAATGTGAGAGCTTCAGTTTTTAAAATTCAGTACACTAGAAAAGGGGGTGCTTCCCAGGTGGCGCTAGTGGTAAAGAACCCACCTGCCAATGCAGATAGACGTAGAGACATGGGTTCGATCCCTGGATGGGGAAGATCCCCTGGAGGAGGGCATGGCAATCCACTCTAGTATTCTTGTCTGGAGAATTCCATGGACAGAGGAGCCTGGTGGACTACAGTCCTTGGGGTCGCAAAGAGTCAGACGTGACTGAAGTGACTTAAGCACAGCACAGCAAACTAGATAGAAAAGAGTATCTAGTTTCTAAGAAAAAAAGGTCTGAGTTTTTTCCCAGAATACAGAAAGCTTGATTTAGTTTTGCACTGCAGTTAATTGGTATATTACCTCTTAGCATGCAGATGTTCTGTTGAAAGTACTCTTTCCTCTGCAGTAGGAGAATAATCAGATCCAAATTAAACTATGTAATAAGCACCCTCCCTGATAATTGTCTTCTCTCTTTATTGTATATTTGTATTTCCAGAGAGGTCTTTCAAACACTTGGATACCCAGATAACTTATTACCATTATTCCTCCAGAATTACCGTTATTCCTTCAGAGCCTACATCACACTGCTCAGTTCTGACAGTCGAGAAATACGTAATGAATTTTTGTCTTACAAATTTGTCCAATAGTAGCTTATGTGATCTCATTGATAGTTCCACCTTGTAGCGTCAAGAATTAAGGCGTGGGCCTCCCTGGTAGTCTGGTGGTTGAGAACTCACCTTGCAGTGCGGGGATACAGGTTTGATCCCTAGTCTGGGAAGATGCCACGTGCCCCCGGGCAGCTAAGCCTGTGCGCCACAACGGCTGAGTGCATGTGCTCTAGGGCCCGCGCTCCACGGTAAGAGAAGCCGCTGCAAGGAGAACCCTGTGCACCGCACCCAGAAAGTAGCCCCCCTTTCGCTGCAACTACAGAAAAGCCTGAGCAACAACGAAAACCCAGCTCAGCCAGAAAATTAAAGACAACAACAAAATCTGAAAATGAACTAATGCATTGGTGAAGGCTGACAAAGTGTAAGCCATCTGAACTGATGTCTGAAATCACAAGTACTGTGAAATTATGGGAGAAGGATTCACTTTCTGCTTCAAGTAAGCCCCAGCAGAAACTAGAGGGCCACATTCTACCACTGAACCTGGAAAAATGGATGCAGCATAGAAACAGATGAGCAGAGGCATCTCTAGAAGAAAGTGTTTATTTAGAGACAGATTGTTCCCATGTCATTTAGTCATACTAGAGAGCCACCCAAGTTTGAATAACTTAAGGCATCTGTGAGTCTTCTTCCTCAGTGACAAACTCTCTGAATGAGGAGCCAGGATGGGTCGAGTCACCTGCTCAGGAGAGGGCTGCGGGGAAGCCTGCCATTGTATGTGGAGGAAAGTGCCATAGAATCTACCTGAGTCCTCCTGTCACTCACCCTCCTCTCTGCTGTGAGTCTGCACCACATACACAGCAGATCTGAGGAGTGCGGATAGCTCTAGAAGGGAACATTCCTCCTTGTGAAGATTTGAGAAGGATACGGGGGCAGAATGAGATTTTTTTCATGTGACAGAACTAAAGGTAGAAGATGAGGGTAAACTACGTACCCCCTTTTCATGGTTGGTTTGTTCCCCTAAATGGGTAGGGTTGAAAGGTCGGTTACTTGAAGTAGAAATGGAGAGTTGTGAGGGAGAGGTTCACAGGTCTGTGCTTATGGAGTAGATGGTTTGTGCAAGAATTTTTTTTTAACTACCACCTTCCAACTTCTAAAATCATCTGTTTGACAAAGATTTTAAATCTCAATGGGTTTGATGTCAGGGAGTATAGAAAGGATACTTTGCTAATATTTTATCTAACAAAAGAGCAAACAACTAAGTACTGTAAGAAGACAAGCTCTCTGAGCTCTCAGACACACGTGTACGCAACACAATTCAGGAATACCCAGTAGGACCCCTGCAGGCTTAACGGATGGCAGCCTTACTGAGACATGTATTAAGAACGTGGAAAACTCAAGAAAACACATTTTTAAATTTCCTACCCAGCTGAAAGAAATGAAGATGAAACCATCGCTGAAACAAAACAGTTTTTTTCCCCAAATAAGTGCAGTTTTATAAAGTGCTAGGCTAGCAATTAATTCTTTAAATTTTAAACTTTATTCTTGGAATTTTCTGTTAAACACAAGAAATAATCTCCATCCCATCCTGCTTATTTTCTGCAGTCTTGGAAGCCTGAGATACATTTCCGTTATGAGGCTTCTTGATAGTAAATGGGCACCTTTTAAAACTTCTGTTAGTTCAAGCTACTAACACTTACATATATTTTTTTCTTATATATTTGTGCTCCAAAAAAAAAAGACTATAAACCAGGGAAGTGCTTATTGCACCTAGGCCTTTTCAGTGGGCAGAGCTAAGAGCACCTGTGTGTGTGTCCATGTGTACATGCATAATTTAAAGAGAAAATACAGATAATTTTACACTAATCCAGGGCTATATGGTTTTTATTTTACCTCATTGATTTGTATGTTTCCTGTCAATAACACTTAAAAGCTTAGTTCTTAACACCAGCAACATACTTATATGATCTATGAAATGATACATGTACAACAGAATCATAATGCCAACACTGCCACAACAGTACATTTATTGTTTTTTGTTAATTTCTTTTGTACTTTTGTACATCTCTCTAGGGATGTATAATCAAATTACTGTATTTTGGAGTCACTTGGACTAATCCTTCTGTACATGGTTGTGCTGCTAGCTGGGTACTGCATTCTGTTGATGTATTTTATTTTAAATTTTAGGGATTTTCTTAAATAGCTTTTATGTAAAATATTTGCATAGTTCTCTGAGGTCACACCTATAAAAAAGACATACTAAAATAAGTCTAGCTTCTATCTTATTTCCTCTTCCTTATTTCATCTCTTCCTGTATATAAGCATTTAACAAAATTTTTAGCGTCAGTTCTTTCATGGTTTTTAAAAATAAGCGAATACATACATATGTATATATGTACAAATATACATATGTATGTGTGTATGTATATCCCTTTGAGGTAAGATTTTGTAATTTAATTCAGAAGCCACCTTTTCTAGGTTTTTCATACTTCACGTAATTATTGGATTGGATTAGAAAGCTAACTACTGAAATTTTTAACACTGATAATCTTTATAAAAGATTCCTGAAAATGTATATCTATGATTATATTTTGAGAATTTGGCTTTAACTTCAGGCTTTACATCAGCTATTTATGATTCTCTGTGTTCTAGCATTAAAATTTTTTTAAAGTTTTTATATTATTATTTTGTGGTATCTTAATCAAGTGACATGTTTATCATTTGGTTTGTAGTGCATTCAGTTCAAGCTCATTTAATGTAAGACCAGAATGTTAGATCTTTAAATATATTTTCATAGTTATCAAATGTTATCAAAATAAAATTTTGATAATTTGATATAAAATTGAATTGAGTAGTAACTTCTCTCCTGACTTACATGAACTTTGAATAATAAATCCACAGTAATAGTCTTTACATACACTCTAAGTGGCTAAAAATAATGTTGTCAACTCTTGATTTCACATTTTTAACATTTTTGAAAGTTAATAAAAAATATGAATGAGAATTATCCCACTATCATCTGTATTTGATCTCAGAATTTTCTGTAACCTCAGGTAAATAAACTATAGAACTGAATAACTTTTTTTTCTTGCTAAGTTCTATAACTTTAGTTTTGAACTCATTTAGTATAAACTGGATAAAGCCTTTCTCTTTAAACTTTGGATTGTTTTATGCATAAGAATGAATGAACAAAGAAGTGAGAATATAGTTAGTTCAACCCTTTCATTTTGCAAATGGAAGAAACTGGCCCAGGAACATGCTGCTTTTGCGTGATGACATTGGACTGGTATTTTAGCCACAACTGAAGTTGATGCCTCTAAACTCCAGTTTATTCTGTTAATCTGTTATACCCATGTCTAAGCACTGTGTGCCTTTACACATGGACTATGCTGCTGATCTACCTGAAGGTAATCTGATGATGAAAACTGGATAATACTTGATTACACCTGGAAGTACAGTGTGTTACAAATTTTTTGACTTGAGAAAAAATCTATTAATAGTAATGGCAGTTTATTGTGTTTATTAGACCTATTAGACCTATAAAATCACTAATTTTAGTGATTTTATCTCTTTTTAGAATTTATTGTTATTCACAATGGAATCATCACCAACTACAAGGACTTGAAAAAGTTTCTGGTAAGTAAAGTGACCTAAAAAGACCACCAGTCTTTGAGAATATTTCTGATGAGAGCATTGAGGTTGTTTGGGATGTGCACTAAATCCTATCTGGATATGATTAAATAATTCCTATGACAGTTGTAGGGTATGGTGGTTTATTGGACTTTTCTTTTGTTGACAGTGGAACTTTTTTGTTTCCTATATGAAAAAGAAATAATTATTTGGCTTTATTATAAATAAAAGCTTCAATAAAATTAGAATTTGGAAGGGTCTCTTTTGCATTGTGAGAGACCTTGTTTGTAATTTTTTTTTTTTTTCTCTTTTTTTTACATTTTTATTTTTTATTTTATTTTTTTTTAATTTTTATTATTATTATTTTTTTTTTTCTTGTTTGTAATTTTTAAAAGTTTCTAGAGTGTTAGAAGATTTAAGACAGGTTGAATGAAAGCTCTATGCCCTAAATAGCTATGTACTACATAGTCATGATAATGATGATGACCTTCATTAGTGATTGAGCAGAGCTGTCCAGTTCAACTTTTCTGCAATGATGGAAACTTTCTATACATGTACTGTCCCAGAATGGTAGCCTCTGTCCATGTGTGGCTGTGGAGCTAGGATGAATGCGGAACTAAATTTGAAATTTTATTTCACTGTAAATTTAAGCAGCCACATATAGCTAATGGCCTTTGGATCAGATAGTGAAATATCATTATTAAAGAATCATTATGTTCATAATGAAATTAATATTTTGTGAATGTTACATATTTCATTATATTTTAATTATTTTAAAATTTGTTTAATTCATATGTGGCATATATAGATTTGTATAATTATAAGTATTATATTTGTTCACAGGGAATACCTTACTATTTTGGGTTCCACATAATTAGATGGTGACCTTAATTTTGAACAGTAGGTATAATTAGTTGTATGGTGGTCAAATTAGAAGTTGGCTAATGAGATTTTTGAGGAAAAAAATTATGTAGAAAAGATTTATATACTAAGAATATTTCCTTAAATGTGTCAATTTTTTTTCCTTTCTGATTACAGGAAAGTAAAGGCTATGACTTTGAGTCTGAAACAGACACAGAGACAATTGCCAAGCTTGTTAAGTATATGTATGACAATCGGGAAAGTCAAGATATAAGTTTTACTACCTTGGTGGAGAGAGTCATCCAACAATTGGTATTAAACCACACTTTTAAAGATAGTTATTGCCAATGTTAATCACAATAAATAAACTCTTAAAATATGATAAGTAGGAACTAGCCAATTTTTTAAGTATTTTTTGCTTTTATTCCTCCATATATACAAAACTGTTCAATTTGAATAATTTTGAGACTGCTTTAATGATTTTACTTTTTCACTATAGTTCAGTGTCATGGGAATGAAAAATAGTCTAAATGTAAAGAGTTTGTCGAAAAACTGCATACTCATACACAAACCCATACATACCACACACAAGCATGTATATAGTATATAAGTTGGGGGATTCATCACTTTCTCACTTCCTGCTCATTCAAGTGTTCTTCCTAGTCAATAACTTAGCAAAAGGTAGCTTTGGTGAAATACACACTTATTATTCTGAGATAATGTCTGCATGTCTCTGAGCCACTACAGTCAATCAATTTTTCCTTATGGGGACTTTTACTTGGCACTGTACCTTTTCAGAAAAATATTTCCCAGCCCAAGAGAAAGGTGGTATTTTTTTTTTTAAATTTCATCCCAATTGTCGTACTTTAAAGATATCAAAGATACAAAAAGGTCCAAATACATAGTGACTTCCACCCCATCCTTCTACCCCTACAACTCTAGCTTTCCCATTTGAAAGCTGTTTACTTCTCTGTAAAGCTCCAGCCCTTCCTCCCATCTCCACCCAAACCTTATGGTGTCTGCAGCAAAAGGAGTGAGGAAGACAGAGAAGGTAGAGGACTGTTCTTCCCTTTACTCAAGGCAGAGTGGTGTGCTCTCCGAGTGTTTTTTTGTTTCTCCTCATTGTATAACCCAGATTGTTCTGTTCCTTCCCTTTCCTACCTCACGTTCCTCCTTTATTCATTCTTGATTTCCGTAGACCCTGTCTCTGAGGAGTTTGGGTTGAGGGGGTGGTATGGTGTGCATGTTAATAATCATGATTGTGTGTGTATATGTCTCAATATCAAGGATCGCAAAGAGTCAGACATGACTGAAGTGACTTAGCAGAGCACACACAGCACATCAAGTTCAAAAAGAATGAAAGTTAACAGTGATGTACACTACAACATTTTCCACAAACTAATAAAATCCATGCAGTCACTAATGTCGAAAGGGCCAGGGGACTTCCAGGGGCTTGGTTTTGCTTGTTTTTCTTTTATAGACAAGGGCATGACGTTAAGATGTAAAGTTGGGAGAGGCAGTTTGGATAAAAACTTTGAAAGGGTCCCTGCAGTTATTCATTTCTCCATCAAGATGTGGATGTGTGTTTCTTAAAATTCTCACGCATTACATCATTCAGCCTGGAGACCCTGCAAAAATGTAAGAAGCGATATCACACTGGTAAGGGAAGCAAGTGTTCCCTCTCACTGGCAGCCATGGTGGACCCTGAGGCCGCCTGCAGCAGAGTCAGCCAAGCGACAAGACAATCTTACAGTGACACTCCTCCTCGAAGGGAAACAGGATTTTGACAGTATTATATGCTCATATTCAGGAACGAACAGTGAAAGAGGAACTATTAGCTACTTAAATAAGAGGGTTGTGAAGTATGGGTTTGGGAAAATCTGTTTTTCATGAAACAGAATGAAAGCCTAAACCCAGTGTTGCTGACTTTGCCCCCTGAAATAACAGAGCTTTGTTGAGACAATCCCCTGGCAACAAAAAAGTCAAGGGAGGAAAAGTAAGCAACTCAGGGATGAACTGTGGCTCCTTTAGAGCGATAAAGGGACTGCCCTCCATTACCAAACACCACTTTTGCCAGGGCCTTTGCTACATGCGTTGTTCTTGCCTCAGTTCTGGCCCCTTATCATTTTGATAAGGACCTTGTCTTATTACCAACTTAGTACTTGAAATGATAATATTGTCTGTTTGCTGTTTCAAGACTGTGATATATTTTCCTAGTGGTTTGGTTTTCAAAATAAATAAGACTTAATTTTCTTCCAAAAAAAAAAAAGAAAGTTAACAGTGATGTAAAATTGCTGGGCCAGAGAATGGGTTTTGAATACGGAGCTTAGTATCTTTTCTGACTCTGCCCTGCCTTTGCTAATGCATAGTATGGGACACATGAGAAGTGTTGGTAGCATGTACAAAGGTGACTTTTATAATGCTCTGTTTTGGAACTATTATCTGTTGATCCTATTTTAAGAGTGGGCTTGTTTAAAAAGTGAATATTGGATACATCAAACCTGGAATAAGTGTCTGCCTGAAATTTAGGCTAATTTATAAAGTAGTGCAAAAGAGCAGTGTGTGAACTGAAAATCTTTGTGCTGAAGCCAGTATATTTTAGGCATTTCTCATTTGACAGTTGACTATAATACATATTGTTAATGCACTTTTTTTTCCCTCCATAGGAAGGTGCTTTTGCACTTGTATTTAAAAGTGTCCATTTTCCTGGCCAAGCAGTTGGCACAAGGTATATATAGATTTAATAATGGCTAATATTCATATGTATTTTGAAACTTTTAAATTATAAGTGTATTCTCTTTACACTATAAATGATCCTTCACTCTAATGGCTCTGCCTTTTCTAGAGATATTTGTGAGAATCATCCCTTGGTATCCATGAGGGACTTGTTAAAAACCCTTGTGAATACCAAAGCCCATGAATGCTCAAGTTCCCTATATAAAATGGTGTGGCATTTGTGTATAACCTGTACACATATCCTGTACACTTAAAAGCATGTCTAGATTACTTAAATACCTAATATGATGCAAATCTTATGTACATAATTGTAAATCCAATGTATATACTACCAGTGTGTAAAAATGTTGCCAGTGTGTGGCAAATTCAAGTTTTGCTTTTTTGGAACTTTCTAGAATTTTTTTTCCCTGAATATTTTCAATCCACAGTTGGTTGAATCTGCAGATGTGGAGCCCATGCATATGGAGGTCAACTGTATTTTTTTTCCACGTGTCTTATCTGTTGTTTTACTATTCTTCCATGTGACAGAATCCCTTAACAAAGCAAAACCATCTGGCATTTGTAATTGGCCTTTTGTCTGCATTGGGCCCTATTGTTACTTTGTGAGTTTGGAGGTTGAGTATTCTATACAATACCCAGTCCTAGATGATTGTACAATTATTGCTTTTGCTGGGATATTTCAAGCCTAAGCATTAAGTCCTTCTGAAAACAGTGGGAGGCCTAAGACTTGGTAAGAAAGGGCAGTCTTTAAAAAGTCAGAGGAACTAGATAAAGTGCTGAATATTCATATATTGTTCATATATCAAAAGAAAGTTTCCATTTGATGTTAAAAATGAGAAACTTTTTAATGCATCATCATAGAACAGGGGTCTGCAAACCTTTTCCGTTACAATGCAGGCGTGCTTTGTTGCTTCAGTTGTGTCCAACTCTTTGTGACCCTGTGGACAGTAGCCTCCCAGGCTCCTCTGTCCATGGAATTCTTCAGGCAGGAATACTGGAGTAGGTTGCTGTTCCCTCATCCAGGAATCGTACCGACCCAGGGATGGAACCTGCTTCTCCTGCATCTCCTGCATTGCAGGCAGATTCTTTACCCACCGAACCACCTGGGTAGCCCTTTCTGTAACAAGCCAGACAGTAAATTAGGCTTTCTCGGCCATGTCGTGTCGCTTCTGTGGCAGCCTCTCAGTTTGCTGTTGTAGTGTGAAAGCAACCGTAGAAACAAGTAGAAGAATGGGCGTGGCCATGTTCCAAAAAAATAGACAAACCTGGCTGTGGGTCATAGTTTGCTGACTTTTGAATATTTTTTAAAAACTCATTCTTTTGTTGTATCTGAAGTCGACCTCAGAGGGAGAATTTAAGCATTATTTGAATAGCATTCCCTCATCATATTTAAATTTTGTATCATTACTGCATTATTTATAAAAATGGTTTAATTCTGTTTAATTTTGTACTAACAGACGAGGAAGCCCTCTGTTGATTGGTGTACGAAGTGAGCATAAACTGTCTACTGACCACATTCCAATTCTCTACAGAACAGGTAGAAACTATTCCTATATTATGGCATGGGGAAAATGTATAAATTGAGTGCAGTAGATATAAAGACTTGTTTTCCATAAATTGATTAAATGCCCATTTGATCAGATCCACTCATATATATAGTTCTGTCTAGACATGAAAAGGATTTGTTTTTGTGATTTCTCTGACGAGTAGAATTTTTTTCTGTTGTATATCCTTAGCTAGGACTCAGATTGGATCAAAATTCACACGGTGGGGATCACAGGGAGAAAGAGGTGGGAAATGCACTCTGCATGGATGGGGAGGAACCTTTATCCTCTTTTGTTCATTCTTTACTAATTCTTTGTTCTTGGAGTGAATGAATGTGCTGGGCCTCTAAAAATGTGCTTATTTTATGGGGATACATATTTTGACTTTATTTTTCTAATTTGCAGAGTATATTTTGTCTGTCTGCTTTTGCCATTTAGAAAACTGCTTTTAATAATTTGTATCTTTAAGATCTCTGAGATTTGAGAAAATGGTTGAAATTGTAACTTTTTTCCCTTTGTTTTAAATTAAAATCATGTAAGATATATTATTATAAATAAGATGCTAAGATTAGGAAAAGAGCATTGTGTGTTAGACTAGTATAGATTGAACTCCATGGTAGTTATTTGGATAATTTAGCTGAAATATGTTTAAATGGATTTTGTTTTATGCATGACATTTTACTTTCAGATTTACGTTTGATATCTTGATTGGGTTTGTTTGAATTTGGAATTTTTAAAAAATTTATGTTTGAAATTTATCTTTTCAGCCATACAAACTGGATCATTTTATTGATATAATTAGCAAAAAATGATGTGTTCTTTTAGTTTACCTTTTTACTAAACACTTTCCAGGTAAAAGACACAGGGAGTGGTAAATTCAGGAGATTGAAACCCACATTATTGATGCAAAATTCTTGGCTTTTTAAAAAAGCTGTAGCAAAGTACTCTAAGCCTATTCATCCTTAGATAGTGGCTGCTTTCTCTATTTTATATAGAGCAGACAGTTATTTCCTTAAATAACCTTCAAATCCTGAGGTGTTAGAATTTATTTTCCTCTTCCCCTCCAACTCTTTGTAGAAGTAAAGCTAGTCTACCAGTATAAATTTTGGATCCAGAGTTCCAGGTTTCTTTTAATGATTCTGCTTGTGTGTATTTATTACTTACATGTTAACCTTGTATATTGTCTTAGACTACTTTTAGAAGCAATAGAAAAATATTGGCTAAGGTCTTAAGAGGCTGGAAGAAAACTTTATAATGAGACAGATCTTTTTGAGATCAGGGGTTGTGTTATAGTAATCCTGATTTTTCTAGCTCTTAGTAGTTAAAAAGTTTTTGAAGTACAGCCTCTTGTTGAAGAGGCTGTGTACAGGGGAAAATATGGGAGTGGCTTTCAGGCATTGCTTTTTCTCCAGGTGTAACCACTGACCAAATAAAGTAGGATGATAATAATTGTTTTCCACTTAAATCAGATGAAGTAATCAATAGATGGAAGACATTTTACAGATTGTAACAGTCATATAGATGTATGTAAGCAATGTTCATTTAAATAGGCAGTGATACCTTTACTTCCTCTATATATTGTAATTAAGTATACCTTGTTACTTGAAGAATGAAATAACCAGTATTGGAAGAAAGAATATGGTGAAACTCAACCCCGGTAGGACATTTTATAAGCAAAGCTAGTTGTTTTTATGTAAAAAATGTAGGTGCTAGCCTATCCTTTCGCCCATTTTTTAATTTACTTTTTCACATACAGTAAAGTTCATTCTTTCTGATGTACAATTTCATGAGTTCTGTCAAACACAGTCAGTTGTATAACCACCTCCACAGTTGAGATAAAGAGCAATTCATCCCCTATAAAGTTCCTTCAGCTGACTGACTGTAGTCAATCCTTGTCCCTACATCCAGCCTCTGGCAAACACTGACCTGCTTTATCTCTCTGTAGTGTTGTCTTCTCTGGGATGTCTTATACTTATTTTTTAAAAGCATGATGTCATTTCTACTGTTGGGTATGGATGGGAAGAGCTGTTTTGTTTTCATGCCTAAACCACATCAAATAATCAAATAATAATAAAAATAAAAATAATCAAATAATAATAAAACAAGTGGAGAACTTTGGATATATGTTACTAAGAATAGTTACTAGCAAGTTTTTGTACACATTGATTTTAGAGGATGGACACAGTAGGAGTTCTTACAAGTGTATTTATAATATTCTTGGGCCGTTGTGTCCATTGGTTGTAAGGTCTCCTGTGTACTGATCTTTGAGAAAGGTGCTTTTTTGTCTCTGAGAATTTATATATATAGTCTTAAGTTAATAGTATTTTCTGTATTTGGCTAATTGGTCAAACTTCATTATACCTTCCAGTTTTGACTTTAGTCAAAGAGGAAAAAGAAATTCTTCATCAGTAGCTTAACAAGTTAAGTAGAGATGCCAGAATTCTAAAGTGCTAGAATTAAAAGATGTTACCATTACAAAAGGACTACACTTTATCCTGACTTAAAAGAAATGTAAGAAAATCCAGTTTTAAGAAAGGAGAGGTTCTGGGTTTACAGTTCCAGTCCTTAGCAGTAGCTACCTTGTATGGTATACCATAGTTAGAGAATATCATTGTTTTGTTTTTAAATCAGAATTAGTATAGCCTGAACTTTGATTTGTTACTTACCTTTAAAATCTAGAGAAGTTTTATTTGGAGGTAATAAAAATATGCCACTAGCCTTCATTTTATTTTTCATTGCATAATTTTCATATTTTTAATGTAATTTTAATGTTTAAGTGCACAAATTTATATGTCTTAATTCCATTAAGTTTTGTTTAAAGTTAAAATTAGGCTATACATACATTAAAAAAGTTAGTGACATCATTTACGTTTTTCTTGGAAAATAAATATTACATTAAAAAATGCATAACATAGCACTGTATATGCCACGCTGTCTGATAGTTGCTCTTTCACTCTACGCCCTTTGTTCTTGTTGGCTTATTGCATGAAAATAGGGTGATCTACCTGGCATTGAAAAGTTGCTGGAATTATTTTGCATTGCTATGGTTTTTTTGTTGATTTTGTAGAAAGTTGTGTATATTTATAAATCAGCCATGGTTTTCTACGTGTTGGCTGATTCCTTTAACTCCATGCTCTAGGCAAAGATAAGAAGGGAAGCTGCAATCTCTCCCGTGTGGACAGCACAACTTGCCTTTTCCCTGTTGAAGAAAAAGCAGTGGAATATTACTTTGCTTCTGATGCAAGGTGAGCGTCATTGGTTGATACAGAGAGAATTTTTAGTAAAGCTTCTTATGCTGCAGGAAACCAAAAAGTCATTTTGTATAAATCTAGTCATGCTGTATAGGAGAACTTTGTTAATTAAGGTTGTGAAGGTGACCATTCTGGGGTCCTAGAATGTCTTCTCTCTCAATTCAGAATATGTAGGTCCATCTACAAAGAAGAAATAATGGTCCTTGAGACTTGTTCTGATATATTTACTTTGAGCTCATGTATTTTTTTGTCTCTTCTTTTAGAGCCATAACCCAGGTTTTATAGGGAGGAGAGATTTTATTTATTTATTTTTACCTGTTTTTTTTTTTTTTTTAACTTTTTATTTTGAATTGTGGTATAGCCGATTAGCAATTCTGTGATAGTTTCAGGTGAATAGTGAAGGAACTCAGTCACATATGTATTCATCTTCTCCCAAACTTCCCTGGGAGGAGAGATTTTTAGATTGGAGAGTAGAATGGCTTAGCATCATACCAATGATAGTATAATTGCTTACCTAGATTGTAGTTTTAATCCAGTGTGGACACATCTTTTTGATTGAGAAATAACTGGCAGCAAAATCACTTATATAGGAGATAGTAACTAGACTGAGGCATTTTGAGAGAAAATGCAGTAGGATGCTTGGAGGCATTTATAAATGAAATTTAAATAGTAATGAGGGTAAAATGGAATCACCCAAATTGCCAGCAGGTGTTTGAGTCATTCATTTTGTCTGAAAGTAAGGGGATCTAAAAATGAATATTCATGTAGGTTAGGACTGCAAGGGGTATATTATCTCAGTGGGAAAGCGAGCTTCACTATTTTCTGAATTTTACAGGTGTGTAGGTTATACAGTCAGTGCTGAGATATGTCCTTGCTGTCACTAAGTAGACTTGTTACAGAGTTGACAGTTTTGGCTTAGGTAAGCTGGAAGTTATGAAAGCATTTCAACAGTTTTTCTTTCACTCATACATTCATACTGAATACTCCAGCAAAATCATGTACTGGGCTCAGGAGACAACGGTGAGTAAAAATAAAAATATTACTTGTCCTTAAGGATCTCTTCCTTAATGAGGGGAGACAGATTTTAGTCAATAGTCACCAAGTATAGAATTCCAGTAATGACAAGAGCTACAGAATGCGTGTGATAGAGTGATTTAACTTCCTACTGGTGCATTTCTTTAAGAGAATGATGTTTGAACTGAGACTTAAGGAGATACTAGGAGTTAACCTGGTGAAGAGGTGGAGGGGAAAAACATGCATTCTCTGCAGTTGGATCAGCCTGTGAGATCTAGAATGGGTGTGAGTGTGGCTGGAGTAGAGAGAGGAAGTTTGGTGGGAGATGAGGCCAGAGAAAGAGGGTAGAGGTTGTGGTAAAGGCATTTCGCTATTTTCCTAAGAACTAAAGGGAAGGTGTCAGCTAGTTTGTTGGGTAAGGGAGAAACCTTGATTGGAACTGACCTTTGATACATGTTTTGGCAGAAATGGAGAGTGGACGGAGGGAGGTTAGAGGGAACAGGGTTGGAAGTTAGGAGGTTGCTGCGGTAGTCCTGTGAAGGCTGGTGGTAGCTTGAACTGGTTTGTGGTGGAGGACACAGAGTGAAACTCTGGGAAATATTTAGGAGTTAAAATTGGAGGACTTGGTGATGGGTAGGATGAGAAAGAAATAACCATGCCTTCTGATCTGATCTCATCAAATTTGGCTTTGGTTGTTACACCGAGGTTTTGTTTTTCATTGTCTGCATTGACCACCCCCTCCTTCATTTCTCTGTAAGGAATAGCATTGATAACCAGAAATGTATCAGAGATACCGCCAGATGCTACTTTGTATTTAAACTTGGTCCTTTTGTTCTAACGATAGTTATATTTATAATAATCATCCTAGATAATTGATTGTTCTGTCTCCTGGAACATTTTGTAGTGCTGTCATCGAACACACCAATCGTGTCATCTTTCTTGAGGATGATGATGTTGCCGCAGTGGTAGATGGCCGTCTTTCTATTCATCGAATTAAACGGACTGCGGGAGATCACCCTGGACGAGCTGTGCAGACCCTCCAGATGGAACTCCAGCAGATCATGAAGGGTGAACGTTTTTGTCCTGTTATAGCTCAGTGTCCTCGATGGAAAGGATACATCCTCCTTTCTGTCCTGGTGTAGGAATCTGATAACACAGAATAGTGAACAGTTCACCCCAGAAAGGGGGATGATTCTTTGGAGAAAGTATCTGCTGGTTTGACCATATTCTGCTACCAACTAATTCATGGTTTGTTGTTTCTCACATTAAAAAAAGAAATCAATCATTTAAATAGTACAGGGAA
Source organism: Dama dama (assembly GCF_033118175.1). Taxonomy (NCBI): domain Eukaryota; kingdom Metazoa; phylum Chordata; class Mammalia; order Artiodactyla; family Cervidae; genus Dama; species Dama dama. The sequence goes on from NC_083691.1 coordinate 37,788,851, forward strand.
GCCTGGCTTGCTGCAGTCCATGGGGGTCACAAAGATCAGACGCGACTGAGTGACTGAACTGACATTTTTAAGATGCTTTATAAACATAGTTTGTGTTCTCTTCTTTATTCCTCTCTTCTCTTTATGCTTCAGTTTTCTCATATATGAAGTGGAGATCGTAGGACTTAACCTCATTAAGGTTGTTTTGGGGATTAGCCCTGACAACAGTGCCTGACATGCGTAGTGAGCTCTACATAATGTTTGTTACTATTAACTATTGTGATTATGGTGATAGTGGTTTTTATAGTCCTTTCTGATGGGGTTGTAGTGAAAAACAAGCTTAAGTTTATTGCATAATGGCTATATATATCAAGTCTTTATTATATTAACCCACACTATCACACTATGAAGTAGCTGCTAGAATAAATTTAACTGGTTAAGGAGTTTCCCAGAGCCTCTTAGATAATAACGGTAGAACCATTATTTGAATCTAGATCTGACTCTAAACCATAAGCTTGTCCCACTCCCCTGTTTTGCTGTAATTACATATTTTAGGTATAAAGTTAATAAAAGCATTTTTTCTCCTTGCTTATTTTTCTTCCCATAGGGTAAAGTGTCATAAATGAATATTATTCTCTACTGCATGACCTTTTGTTTAATTTCATTTACTAAGCCTATATTGAAGGAGATAGACTTTTAGTTGAATACAAACTTCCTATCCTTTGGCTTGTTAATTTTTGTTTTAATGATACAATTTATTTTACTTTAGGCAACTTCAGTTCCTTTATGCAGAAGGAAATTTTTGAACAGCCAGAATCGGTTGTGAACACAATGAGAGGGAGAGTCAACTTTGATGACTATACTGGTAATTACACATGAACTGTGTTACCATTTCAGAGTCTCATGGGGGTTGACACTGACAGCCTTACTAGAGTTCATTGTCCTTTATAGCCGTATAGAGTAACTATGGTTGCCAGCTATCAGTGGAGCCCAGTCCTCTTCTAAAAGTCCTTCAGTGTGTGATTCCACTGATATGAGGGATATTTAAGTTATCCTTAGGGGCTGAGGAGAGGAGGGAATGGGGATTTATTGTTTGGTGGATGTATATCTAAGTTAGATTTGTAGAGACAGAAGGTAGACTAGTGGTTAGCAGGGGCTGAGGAGCAGAGAGAATGGGATTTAGTGTTTAATGGATGCAGAACTTCAGTTTGGAATGATGAAAAAGTTCTGAGATTGGTGGTGGTGATGATTGTACAACAATGTGAAGGTGCTTAATGCCATTAAATTACATACTTACAGATCATTAAAATAGTAAATTTTATGTCATGTATTTTACCACAGTAAAAATAAGGGAATAATAAATAATAGTTGCCAGGAGCTGAAGGGATGGGGGTGGGGAATGGTGAGTGACTACTAATGGATATAGGTTTTTTGGAGGTGATGGAAATATAAAATTAGAGGTGATGGCTGTATAACTCTGAAATATGAAACACCACTAATCATACACTCTGAAAAGGTGAATTTATGGTAAGTGGTAGCATACCTAAAATGGTTATGAAAAATATGTAAGATGGCTAGAGAGTCACATTTGAAAATTGTTGTCAGTTATGGGAGTATTTGGGTTTCCCTAGTGGCTCAGACAGTAAAGAATCTGCCTGCAATACTGGAAACCTAGGTTTGATCCCTGGGTCAGGAAGATCCCCTGGAGAAAGGAATGGCTACCCACTTCAGTTTTCTCGTCTGGAGAATTCCACGGCTACAGACGTTGGAGGGTTGCAAAGAGTCAGACACGATTGAGCGACTGGCAGTTTCACTTTCATGGGAACATTAGGATGATCTTCCTGGGGCAGGGAAGAGTCCTTCAGTGTCCTGTTAGAAACATTTAACCTGTTTTCAGTTCAGAGATCTTTTATTTAGCACTTGATATTACCAGGGACTGTTCTGAACACTGAATTCTCAGAAGAATGAGATATGGTCCCCTTATTGGGAAGCTTACTTGTATCTGTTCAGCCTAGGTTTTTTCTCTCAGTTTATAAATGAGTGAGATGTGAACTTCCCAGAGGCTTTCAAGCATTTGTCTAATGCCTTTTGTGGCACTTTGCCTTCCTGTGTGTGTAAGGTGGGATGACAGTGCAGCTCTGGTCCTATTTCTGAAAATTCTCTCTGGACCTTGTGTCACAGGATTTTCTGCACTTGGTAAAATGAGTTTGAGAGTGACTTTCTGTGGCCATAGAAAATCAGATTTTCAGAACATTCCTTGTGACCAGTTTCATAAACAAGCTTTCGGCTAAACTTCTCAGTGTTAGGAATCAGTTTTTGAGAGATTATGTCTAGTACACAGAAATCTTTTCCTGAATTTGTGTCTTAAATATTAAGTGCCTTCTCCTTTTTGTGATGTCCTGCTAATTGATGGAGAATGATTTCTCTGAAGAAGTGTGGTTTTTGTATACTTTATTGTCTGAGACACATCATACTCTTTCTCAGCTAGAGAGATTTGTTGATGGCTGAGTTATAAGTGACATCTGTGGGAGGAGCACCATGCTGAATGCATCAGGAGCTGTAGGAAAGTTCTCTCTGCTGTGGTCTCCTCCTCTAGGTTCTTAGAAGGGGGAGGATTTGCATAATTTTACATAACTATTTAAAGAAAGGTAAAATATGATAAATGACATTAGACCCACAGTTTAGTGTTGAAATGTTTAAAGTTGAATTGAGAGAGAATGAATCTGTGTGGACAGGGGGCCAGGCCAGGTTCCATGATGTAAGCAGATATAGTTGTAAAGGATTTGGAAGATTGTAATAGGTGAGAGGGAGCTGGGAGCTTTGTAGCCGGGTAGAATGCATTAGCTAAGGGGAGATAGTGGAAAACCATTAGACATTTATTTGTGAGATAATGTGTAGTCCAATTTGTCTGCCATGTCTTGTACATGAAGAGGGGTAGAGAGCAGTAAGTCAAGGCAGGAAGGTGAGAGGATCTGTCAAGGAGGGCCTTGAATGCCTTCTATTGTGTATGAAGAGTGCCTCCCTTTGTAGAAATTACAGAGCTGTTAGGAAAATTAGGCGAGGCCTGGGAACCAGGAGTGATCTAGCTTCACTGAAGTGACTGACTACCAGTCTCCAGTGTGCACTGGAGGAACGAGAGGCTGAGATGCAGCCACCAGTTGGAGTGTTGTCCCATCTGGGGTAAAGAGATGGGAAAGGGGAGGCAAGTGGAGGCTAGGAGAGAAACAGGAGCATTGCAAACCAGAACCTGCATTTGCTTGTGTGGAGCGAGGGAGTTGTGGAAGGTGGTGGAACTGAAAGAACTGGGAAAGTAGCAGTAAGTAAATACTATTAACAGCATGGAAGGGAAGTAAGAATTCGGAAAAAGCATTGTTTTATAAGGGAGGAGAACAAGATAAACTTTGAGAAGTCATGATTTTAAAAAGCACTTTTATCTATGGTATGTGTTCCTCATAAAAGTTCTATAATATAAACAGGATGACTGTTATCCTTTTTTGTTGTAAAGATAAGGAAGTTGAGGCCCTGTCAGTTTGAAGTCTTGCCAGAGGTCACACGGCCAGTCACTTATGGAGTCAGTCGGGCCTCCAGCGTTCAGGGGTTCCCACTCCTCCTGCCCATCCTCCAGGCGCTCCTGCCGCAGTCATGGTCTCCCTTACCAGGAGTAGGAGTCTCTCCAGAGCATCCATTCAGACCATGGGCGACTCCTTCCAGAACTCTCCCAGACACCCCTCAGCCAGCAGGGAATGGCAATCCCACTCCAGATTTCTTGTCTAGAAAACCTCATGAACAGGGGAAACTGGTGGGCTATAGTCCATGGGGTTGCATGGATTTGGACATGACTGATTGACTAACACAGACAATTTTAAGAAAACACTTGATGACCAGCTAACCTCATGGTCCAACCTTGCTGTCCATCATCTGAAATACAGTTCTCTCCAATAGTCTGTCTGCTTAAACTTAGTCATTTCCAGACTGATTTGCTTTTACGTGACCCCCTACCTAGACTCTTAAGGTTGTTTACTCTCCCCTCCACCCCCAAATCTTTTCGGTGCATGCTGAAGTCTGTGGAAAAATGCCAGAGAGAAAACTATACATAAAGGAATAGCAAGGCCAGTCTGGCTGGAGTGGCCTCAGTGAGAGGGCAAATGCCAGGAGATTAGGTCAAAGTGAAGCAAGAAACAGGGTGTCTGCCTCCTGAAAGCCATAATAAGGAATTTGGACTTTATTCCAAAGTTATTTGAGAAGCCATTGAGGCTTTTATTATTGTTTTATATTCTGTTTTACTCATTTCTTAAAATAGAGAAATACAGTATGCCCTCTCAGTATTGAAATTTAAAAGGAAGAATATAAAGTTATTCAAAAATATACAAAAACCTATATCTTGCTTCCATTTTATAACTAGTTAAGGTAGAAAAAAGAGTGGAGGAGACAAAGAGCAGGGGCAGAGTAGACAGACTGATGGTGGGTTAGACGGAGAAGGAGTCTGTCTGTGGGCATGCTCATCACTCTCACAGTCAGATGCTGAATTCTCTGGTAGCCACACAGGGCCTTGGACAGTGTGTGCACTTGGTAGGTGCTCAGAATATTAGTTGAATGATTGAATAAATTCTGGATGAAAGTTTCTCACAGGTAGAAAACTAGCCATGTAGCCTTGTGTAGAAGAATCCATAGACAAGGCACCCTTAGAAGGACACATACGTGGCTATAGAGACAGACTCATTGGAGGGTTTTGAGATCAGATTTGTTTCTAAAGAATCCCTCTAAAAGATCATTCTGGCTGTGTGTGGAGAAAGGCTTTAGGAGGTGGAGAAGAGGTTGGAGAATGTGGTCCAGGGTAGAGATGCTGGACTCGGGTCATGACATTAGAGGGGCACTTTGAAGGTAGGGCTCTCAGGACTTGCTTGTGCAGTGGTTGTGGAGCAACCAAGGATGACCCCGATGTTAGGTGAGTGGTTGGCATTTACTGAGATGGGAAAGACTGCAAGGAGCATGGTATATATTGTGTTCAGAGCACTGTTCTGGGCATGTGGTAGAAATGGACGTAACTAAGACACTTGTTTTTCTAGGCAGACTTACTGAGAGATAATCAGGTATAATAAAACTTGACTGTTCTTAATGTATAATTCAGTGAGTTTTCACAACTACTTACAACATGGTCATAATCCTAAACAACCTGTACAACAGTAAAGAGTTAGCACAGATCCTTCTTAAAGATTCCCCCATGGCTCATTTAGTTAGACCTTTCCACATCTCTAGGCACCAACGTCTACTGATCTATTGTCTGTGTTCCTACCGTTTTGCCTTTAAGAGAACTTTTAATCTGAAGAGAGCAATGTAAAAATGACCAATCAGGGTAGGTTGTGGTTAATACTATAGTTGTATAGGCATGTTTGTGGAGTGAGGAAGGTTAATTACAAGTTTGGGGTGACCAGTTACGTTCTGACTTACTTACTTTCAAAACTAGAGAGAACTGTGTTTCCTAAGAGGAATATGAATGCTTTAAAACAGCAGTGTTGTTTTCCCAGAGAGGCAGTGAACACTCCTGAAAAGTGATTATCTGTTTCATATGGTTCTTTCCTAAATAAATATATCCACAAAACTTTCTTTTCAGTGAATTTGGGCGGTTTGAAGGATCACATTAAAGAGATCCAGAGGTGTCGGCGGTTGATTCTTATTGCTTGTGGAACAAGTTACCATGCTGGTGTAGCAGTAAGTGGCTTCTTAGAATTTTAGTTGTGTTATTTTGGTTATTAGAAAATATCTGCAGACAAATAGTACCTGCAGTAAAATAGCATGTTACTGAAGTAAAAAAAAAAAGTAAAACTTTGTTTTTGTTGTTATTGTTAAAACATCATGTTTTCATGTTTTGATGACAAAAATCAAGAAGTTTGAGGAACGGAATTTTAATAGCTACTTGGAATTACTTATCAGTGGATCATCTGCTTTAGGAAGGTCCTTAGATATACAGATGGACCGCCTGCAGCTGATTTAACAAAAGGCAGAGAGTGGCACGTTCTTGTTCCCTCCTGGCCTTGTGGTTCACACCGCACGCCTGCTTCTGTTAGAGCAGCTCCTGGGTTCTGTGTGTCGTTGTTCACTTACTGCAGACAGGGGGATGGGGCAAGTGAACCTCAACAGGATTTTACCTGGTAAGCACATTTCTGCAGAGAAACGACGTCTTCTTTTTTGATAGACTTGACTGTTGATTTTGGAAGCTGAAATTCTGTATCAAAGATGTGTGTTGGCTGTCACTATGGAGGTATAGGAATTTAACAGTCTTTTAGTCCAATAAATCAGATCCACATGTAGTTACCCTGTAAAGAGGCAGGTTATGTGCTATTGATATCAATTTCTGTAAGTACAGAAAACCCTTACACACTCAGTTCCTGCTTTAGGATTGATTTCCAAAGTTCATGACAGTAATTTTTTTATTTGCTGGGGCATAAATATCACTTATCTACACTTGTGGGAACCATTCATTTGATGAGTGAGTAAAACCCAACCCTTGCATCTCAGTAGGCTTTGTTCTTCTCTAAAGCACCCTCTCCTCCCTCCTTCCCCACTTCCCCCAAATTACATGGTCCTAAAAAGGAAAATCTGTGCAGTTTTGAAGGGAAGAGTTGTAAGAAAGTAATTGTTTTGAGCATTAGAAATAAAAAGAATGAACTAAAGACATTAGTGTAAATTAAGGGATTGGTTAATTTAGTGGTGGCTTAGATCTGTTATTGAATGAACCCTCTATTCAGAAATAAAAAATTGATTAAATGTTTCATCTAATGCTAAGCCTGTATTGTGGGGCATAAATTATATATATGCTGTGTTAGAATTCTCTAATTTGAAAAGATGTAAGGTCTTCTTTTGTTTGGTTTGTTGGAGACTACAGTATTAACAAATATTAAAAATCTCATGTGGTGGTACTTCCCTGGCAGTTCAGTGGTTATAACTCTAGGCTTCCACTGCAGGGGGCACAGGTTTGATACCTGGTCAAAGCACAAAGGTCCGCATGCTGTGCCACTGCAGGCCCCCACCCCCCGCAAAAAAAAATAATTCTAGTGTGGTTTAGGATACAAAAGTGTCATTGAATTAATCCTATCTAGTTATCTACCTCCTACTCTACCCTCCATACTGCAGAGTTTGAAAATAGTGAGCTTTCTTAAATAAGATTTCTAAAGTGTATTGACTTTTTTTGAGAAAAAGCATTCTTAATGAATACATAGTATTTTGAGGTGTTTAATTTTTCATGGTGTTTCTGCATCTGTTGTCTCACTTGAAATCTCTTCCTGATCTGGTATTATATGAATTGTCATTTAAAACTTAGGAATTGGGAAGGTAGAGTTAATATGGAAGCTAACTCAGAGAGTTAATATGGAAGCTAACTCAGAACAGTGCTTTTTCCACTACTCAAAACATTTTATGTGTGTGAGTGTATTTGCTTATAAGAATACATGCATATATTATTGTCTAAAGAGACTTGTGCTGAAATGTTAACAGTGCTTATCTCCTGGGTGGTGGGATTTTTTTTTTTTTAATGCTTTAATCTGTGTTTATATTTTCTAACATTGCTTACATTTTTATAATCAGAAAAAGTAAAAACTATACAGTGAGTCTAAAGTATTCCAGTGAAAAAGTGTATTTGAAGTACAGTTGTCTAACCAAGGCATCTTTTTTCTCTGCAGACACGTCAAGTTCTGGAAGAGCTGACTGAGTTGCCTGTTATGGTGGAGCTTGCCAGTGACTTCCTAGATAGAAACACCCCAGTTTTTCGAGATGATGTTTGCTTTTTCATTAGTCAGTCAGGTATGCTAATTTTAAAGACTTGAAAGTCATTCTTTCTAACAACTACAGCATATATCAGCAAAATTGATATTTAAAGATAAACTTAGTATTTGCTGGTAACATGACAAATATAGATTTATTTTGATATTATGGAATTCTTAATGAGTTGATAAAGGCAACACATTTTACACTCAAAAGAGCTGAAGTTTTAAAGACAAAGAAGAAAAGGAGATCCTAAGAAGTAGGATCCTGTTATTAAAAGCTTTATAATTTTATCCTTTTAAGTACATGTTTTAAATTTTATATAAAACAAATGAGGGGGAAGTCAGGGTAGGGATAAATTGGGAATTTGGGATTAACAGATATATACTACTATATATAAATAAGATAAACAAGCACAGGGAGATATATTCAATATCTTATAATAACCCATAATGAACAAGAATCTGAAAAACATATATATAACTGAATCACTTTGGTGTATGCCTGAAACATTGTAAATCAACTATACTTCAATTAAAAAATAATAAAGCAAATGATATTGTTGAAAGAGTTGTCAGTTTTCTGTTTATGCATCTGTGGAAGAGCATATGTTCACTGCTCTGTCTGCTACTATTGTCCAGGAGAGACAGCAGACACCTTGATGGGACTTCGGTACTGCAAGGAGAGAGGAGCTTTAACTGTGGGGATCACAAACACAGTCGGCAGTTCCATTTCGAGAGAGACGGACTGTGGAGTTCATATCAATGCTGGGCCTGAGATTGGTGTGGCCAGCACAAAAGTAAGTTCTTGACTTAACTCTCATGTGATAATTTAATCATAGTGTTGATGAAATAGACTAATCTGTATCTTCTATTTCATTTCTTAGCACTTGTACAGTTCATATAGTTAACTAGTCATTGTAATTATCCTAAGACTTAAGGGTCAAAAATAGGTAAAAACACTTGTCATCTCCCTTCCTCACGCTCATCTTAAGAGCTTAAAAGGGATAAAGGTATATAATGTAAGTTCATTTTGCCTGAGTCTTTACTGACTCTCTCCATTCAACATTTATATTCCTCCTGCCCTGGAGGGGTAGGATGTGTGGTAAGTATAACAGCCTCTTCTTTGAGAATAATAGGGAATTAGAAAAATAACAGAAACACCCAGTTTAATTCTAATAATTTTTGACATCTTTATTTACGTATTTATACTGTCCTAATAAATGTGCCAAATATGGACACTACCTTTGAAGGTTTATAAAGAGAAATACACTTTCGGTATAAAACTTGGTAATATTAAAAAAAGAGTGTTATATGACACTATCTGTTTTTTCTTTAAATATACCATACATTTGTGGAGATTTAAAAGCATCTTTATTTTTGTTAAGGCCTAGTGAGACTACTTTGCTCTTTGAAATTAGGATATGCATAATTCCTATTATAGGAAATCTTATGAAGTTGTATAAATGCAGAAAATGTTCTTCACACATGTATTATTCTTTGTGATTTCAAAATTTCAGTTTCTTGTCTTATGAAGTTGTATAAATGGAAATAGGAATCTTATGAAGTTGTATAAATGCAGAAAATGTTCTTCACACATGTATTATTCTTTGTGATTCCAAAATTTCAGTTTCTTGTCTGTTCTGCTTAAATCTAATATTTATTGCTGATTGTTGAATAAGATGCTTAGGTATTGGTGGATTTATGTTAAAGATGTGTATAGTATGATGTTAACATATACTAATGACATTTGGATTCTTTTTTTCATTTAAAGAACCCCATGGAGAGTTTTTTGTGGAAAAGTTAGAATTTTTAAGTAAAAACTCCCAAGTGAGGTTTTTGTTTCTTGATTACTTCGCTATTGCTAACACTATAGTTTACAGAAAACCGAAGCCTGAATTTTCTCCATGTGGTAATTAAAACATGTAAGATATTTGTTCTTGGGTTTCCATTCTGTGCCTGAATGAATAAACAGCCACCTTCAGCAGCAGTTTGTGGATTCTTGGAAAGTGTCCAGACAGACAGCTTTTGATCAGGGGTTAGAATCCCAGATCCTTCATTCAAACACATTTGTAGCAAGGGCTTCAGCATGGCATGTGTGGGACGTGGGATTGTACCAGTGGACAGGGGCTATTGACTTATCTTTTCATTGAATCTTTGTTAACTATGAACTGCCAGGAAAAATAGATTTTTTTTTGGATTTCTAATTCTGTCATTCATGAAAAGATAATTTTCCTCAGTGTTTTATTATCATTTTCAAACTAATTAGCAGAATGAAAAGAATTTTGCATTTAACACCTCTATACCCATCACTTAGATTCTGCTGTTAACTTTTTTGCTACAACTTTATTGAAGTATAATTTTCATACCATAGTATTCACAAATTTTAGGTTATACTTTTAACAAATTTGGCTGTTTATCACCATAGCCCAGTTTTAGAAGACTTAATTACTTGAAAAAGTTCCTTTGTACCCCCTTTCTAGTCAATTTTCACTTCTACCCCTCAGCCTCAGCTTCAGGCAAGTATTACTTTCTCTTGCTATATTATTTCATATTTAGCTTTCTAGAAATTTCTTATAAATGGAATTGTAATAATACATGTCTTTTGTATCTGGCTTCTTGCATTTAGTGTGAGGCTTTGAGATTTATTCATATTTTTTTTTTTAATGTCAGCTTTTTTTATTTTTTGGCAAGTCATTTTCTAAAATCTTTTTGTTTTGAAATAACTATAGCTTTATCGGAAGTTGCGAAGATAACAGAAAAGTCCAGGTACTCTTCACCCAGTTTCCCCCGATAGTTGCATCTTGTATAGGAAAATAAGCATCTCTTTATAGTATATACTTCAATTTCTTTAAAAAAATGACTCCCTGAAAATTAGTATTATGACAGTTTAGTCTTAATTTTTCTTGGATTCACTAAAAGAAAGCTGCAGGCCAGTTATCACTGAAGAACATAGACAAAAAAATCTTCAACAAGATATTAGCAAAGCAAATTCAATAATATATTAAAAGAATCATACACCAGGATCAATTGGGATTCACCCCAGGGAGGCAAGGATTTTTCAGTATCTACAAGTCAATCAGTGTGATACACAACATTAACAAATTGAAGAATAAAAACCAAATGATCATCTCAATAGATGCAAAAAAAGCTTTTGATGAAATTCAGCATCCGTTTATGAAAATGCTCTCTGGAAAGTGGGCATAGACAGACTCTACCTCAACATAATAAAGATCATATGTGAGAAACCCATAGATAACATCATACTCAAAACTGAAGACATCAGTGCAAAACTGAAGGCATTTCCTCTAAGATCAGGAAGAAACAAAGATGCCCGCTATCACCATTTTTATTCATCATAGTATTGAAGCCCTAGACATAGCAGTCAAACCAGAAAAAGAAATAAAAGGACTATAAATTGGAAAGAAGTAAGACTATCACTGTTTGCAGATGACATAATACTATACATAGAATATCCTAAGGATATCACTAGAAAACTGCTAGAGCTCATCAGTGAATTTAGCAAAGTTGCAGAGTACAAAATTAATACATAGAAATCTGTTGCATTTCTAAACACTAACTAAAAAGCCTCTTGATGAAAGTGAAAGAGGAGAGTGAAAAGGTTGGCTTAAAGCTCAACATTCAGAAAACTAAGATCATGGCATCCGGTCCCGTCACTTCATGGCAAATAGATGGGGAAACAGTGTCAGACTTTATTTTGGGGGGCTCCAAAAATCACTGCAGATGGTGACTGCACCCATGAAATTAAAAGACGCTTACTCCTTGGAAGGAAAGTTATGACCAACCTAGATAGCATATTGAAAAGCAAAGACATTACTTTGTCAACAAAGGTCCGTCTAAGTCAAGGCTGTGGTTTTTCCAGTGGTCATGTATGGATGTGAGAGTTGGACTGTGAAGAAAGCTGAGCACCGAAGAATTGATGCTTTTGAACTGTGGTGTTGGAGAAGACTCTTGAGAGTCCCTTGGACTGCAAGGAGATCCAACCAGTCCATCCTAAAGGAGATCAGTCCTGGGTGTTCATTGGAAGGGCTGATGCTGAAACTGAAACTCCAATACTTTGGCCACCTCATACAAAGAGTTAACTCATTGGAAAAGACCCTGGGAGGGTCTTGGGAGCAGGAGGAGAAGGGGACGACAGAGGATGAGATGGTTGGATGGCATCACCGACTCGATGGACATGAGTTTGGATAAACTCCGGGAGTTGGTGATGGACAGGGAGGCCAGGCGTGCTGCAATTCATGGGGTTGCAAAGAGTTGGACACGACTGAGCGACTGAACTGAACTATGAGCTACCAGGAAAAGCAATTAAGGAAATGATCCCATTTACCATTGCTTCAAAAAGAATAAGATGCCTAGGAATAAGATACCTAAGGAGGAGGAAAAGACCTGTACTCTGAAAACTATAATATAGGAAAAAAATTGAAGATTACACTAGTGGATGGAAATACATTGTGTTCGTGGATTAGAAGAATTAATATTGCTAAAATGAACAACTGCCCAAGGCAATCTACAGATTCAATGCAGTGCCTTTCAAAATACCAATGCTATTTTTCACAGAACTAGAGCAAGTAATTTAAAAATTTGTGTAAAAACATGAAAGACCTTGAATAGACAAAACAGTCTTGAGAAAGAAGAACAGAGCTGGAGGAATCATGCTCCCTGACATCAAACTATGCTCCAAAGCTATAGTAATCAAAACAGTATGATACTGTTACAGAAACAGGCACTTAGATCAACGGAATAGAATAGCGAGCCCAGAAATAAACCCATGCACTTATGTTCAATTAATCTATGACAAAGGAAGCAAGAATATACAGTAGAGAAAAGTCAGTCTCTTCAATAAGTGGTACCGGGGAAACAAGACAGTTACATGCAAAAGAATGGAGTTAGAATGTTCTCTAACACCATATACAAAGCTAAACTAAAAGTGGATTAAAGAAAGACTTAAATGTGAGACCAAAAATCATAAAATTTCTAGAAGCAAACCTAGGAAGAACACTCTTTGACTTATATGGCAGTAATATTTTTTTGTATCCTTCTTCTGAAATAATGGAAACAAAAGCAAAAATAAACAAATGGGACCTAGTTATACTTAAAAGCTTTTGTGCAGCAAAGGAAACCATCAGCAAAACAAAAAGAAAACCTGCTTAGTTGGAAAAGTATTTGCAAATGATATGACCAATGAAGGACTAATATCAAAACTATGTAAACAGCTCATACAACTCAGCATAAAAAAAACCTGATGAAAAAATTGACCAAAGACCTGAATAGACCTTTCTCCAAAGAGTACCTGTAGTGGCGAACAAATGCATGAAAAGATGTTCAACACCACTAATCATTAGGAAAATGCAAATGAAAACTATAGTGTGATAATCAGCTCACACTTATCAGAATGGCTGTCATCAAAAAGGGCACAAATAATGAATGTAAATGAGGATATAGAGAAAAGAGAACCCTCATACATTGTTGGTAGGAATGTAAATTGATACTGCCACTGTGGAAAACAGTATGGAGAATCTTCAAAAAATTAAAAACAATTATCAGATAATCCAGCAATGTCACTTCTGAGTGTATATCCAAAGAAAATAAAAAATACTAATTCAAAAAAATACATGCACCCCCAGTGTTCATAACAGCATTATTTACAGTTGCCAACTTATGGAAGCAACCTAAGTGTCCACATCAACAGATGAATGGATAAAAAAGATATGTATATAAATCACTTCTTTTTTATCCATTCACCTATACACACACACATTGGAAAAGACCCTGATGCTGGGAGGGATTGGGGGCAGGAGGAGAAGGGGACGACAGAGGATGAGATGGCTGGATGGCATCACTGACTTGATGGACATGAGTTTGAGTAAACTCCGGGAGTCAGTGATGGACAGGGAGGCCTGGCGTGCTGTGATTCATGGGGTCGCAAAGAGTCAGACACGACTGAGCGACTGAACTGACTGATACACACACACACACATATACACACATACACCCACACACACAGTAGGATACTACTCAACCATTAAAAAAGAATGAAATTTTGCCATTTGAAGTAACATGAGTGGACTTGGAGGGTATTATGCTAAATGAAATAAATCAAAGATAAATATTGTGTCACCTATATGTGGAATCTAAAAAATACAGCAAGCTAGTGACTATAACAACAAAGAGGCAGTCACAGATTTAGAGATCTAGTAGTTACTAGTGGGAACAGGGAAGAGGAGAGGAGCAATATAGGGGTAGAGGATGAAAAGGTACAAGCTATTATGTGTAAAATATGCTACAAAGCATAATACAGGAACTATATCCAGTATTTTATAATAACTATAAACCAAATATCTTGAAAAATTATGAATCACTATATTGTACTCCTGTAGCTTGTGTAATATACATCAAGTATTACTTCAGTAAAAATAAGTTTTAAAATATACAGAAATCTTTCTCTGTAAGCTGACAGTGGCTACTTAGAAAAGTATGGGTGTTAAAAAATAAAATAAAAATGCAAAAAAAAAAAAAGGTATGGGTGTGTGCATTTGGAGGGGGGATTCTTTTTTTTTTAATAACTATGTGTTAGTCGCTCAGTCGTGTCTGACTCTTTGTGACCCCATGGACTGCCAGGCTCCTCTGTCCATGGGATTCTCCAGGCAAGAGTACTGGAGTGGGTTGCCATTTCCTTCTCCAGGGGATCTTCCCAACCCAGGGATCAAACCCGGGTCTCCTGTGTTGCACGCAGATTCTTTACCATCTGAGCCATCAGGGAAGCTATAAAAATACTTAAAATACTTAAAAATAATTCTACTAAGAAATATGTAAGATATTCATAAATATTTGTCAAACAGATGAAAACTATATAACTTTCTTTTTTTTTTTTTAAATGGGCTTCGCTGTGGCTCGGTGATGGAAGAATCCACCTGCCAATGCAGGAGATGCGAGTTCCATCCCTGGGTCGGGAAGATCTTCTGGGGTAGGAAATGGCAACCCACTCCAGTACTCTTGCCTGGAGAATCCCATGGACAGAGAAGCTTTGGTGTAGGCTACAGTCCCCAGGGTTGCAAAAGTCAGACATGACTTGGCAACTAAACAACAGCAACATATAACTTTCTAGACTTTTAAATTCCTAACAAATTGATAGAAACCATGTTTCTGGATGGGACGATTGTCTTGTAAATACTAAAAATGTGAAGCAGGATCTGTATTCTGTGACATAGCTCTAGTATATCAGAGAACTTAGGCTACATAAAGTGTCTAAGGAAAAAAGCAGAAAGGGACAGTGAAACCAACAGAATTAAGAATATTTAATAATACTTAACCGATGTTAGGGTGGAAGGACTGTTTATGCTAGAAAGTATGACATAAAGTTAAAAAATTAAAACTTTTGTGTCAGTAAACACCATTGTAAAAGATTAACCTAAACTGGGAAAATGAATTTGAAATTTAAGAGAGATCTTTCAAGACCAACTGAAAAGAAAACAAACCCAAGTCAAAAAAAAAGCAAGTGAAGAATAATGAAATTAATTTTCAATAGATAAAACATAGATGACTGACAACCATGAAAAATAATCTTAAGTTTTTGAATTCAAGGGCTGTATGATGAAGTAGTAGTGAGAGTCTATTGTCCAGCTGTCTGGTATAAGTTTGTTAAAAGGATGATTCTCCACATTGCAAAGAATGTGGTAAAATAGGCATATCTCACATTCACGTACAGCTAACAGGAATGAAGAGGGTCTGGACAGTGTGATCGCAGGTTTTTAAGATATTCACAATTCTGTAACCTCAGGGGAAATTTTTTGTTTATTTTCATCTCTTTTTTTAAGTTAAAAATTCCAAGTTCTTAAAACGCAGTGCAGCTAATTCTGCGCATTCTTGTGCTCTTTCAGGCATACACCAGCCAGTTTGTATCTCTTGTGATGTTTGCTCTTATGATGTGTGATGACAGGATCTCCATGCAGGAGAGACGCAAAGAGATCATGCTTGGATTGAAGCGGCTGCCCGGTATGAAGACCCTCACACACACAGTAGTTACTGTCTGAGGGAGTGGGGGATGGGTGAAGCTGTGGCTTGTGCCTATTTAGTCAGTAGTATCTTTTTTTTTTTTTTAATTCAAGATGCATTTATTCTTTACAGCTTTGCCAACATGTGGACATGCTTCCTCACAAAGACAGGAGATCTTTCCATTCACTGTAACACCCAGTGCTGAAAACACGGGTCCCAGGTTTCAGCTGTGAGACACTCATTCTCAGGACTAGTTTGCAAACCTCATCCACATTCTCCCCTTGCGTGGGGGGATAATCCAGATACAGCTCAGGACTGTGGGGTGGGCCTGCATACAAGATCCTGCCTGCACCTCCTGGCTGGAGGACACTGCCTCAGCCCTGCTGAACCACACCGAGGGGGAGAAGCACACACTGCTACTGCTTTTCAACACACGACACGCTAAGCCCACACGTTCTTCTTCAGGGGAATTTCCAAGGCCTTGCCTCTCCCAGGCTCTGTACCGCCCTCGAGTCTGGTGGTGTGTGGCTGCTGGGCTGCTCACTGGGGTTCCTGCCTGTCCTGACACGTGTCCTGAAGAGTCCCACCTGAGGGCCCCTCTCCC
Source organism: Dama dama (assembly GCF_033118175.1). Taxonomy (NCBI): domain Eukaryota; kingdom Metazoa; phylum Chordata; class Mammalia; order Artiodactyla; family Cervidae; genus Dama; species Dama dama. The sequence goes on from NC_083691.1 coordinate 37,805,204, forward strand.
ATGGACCAGCTGCACCTACAGATCTTGGTCTGGAACGTGAGGCTGCTCACTCTTGCCTACATTCACAGGCTCAGTCACCATCCTTCCCATCTTTCCTGCTGGTCGCTGCGCCAGGGGGCAACCGCCCACCTGCTGCCTCTCCTCACACGGCAACCTCGGGGTGTCCTGGGGCCCAGCCAAGTGCTAGGAGAGAATTAAGGTGTTCTTACACGACAGGCTTCAGGCAACATACACCCACCCTTGGTGGGCACTTTGTCAAGTGTCAGACTATCAATCATCCAGATGTCCACCGGCCAGAACACTGGGCATAGACCAAGCCTCTCTGCTCTCTGCCACCTCATGACTCAGACGTGACACGGCAGCCACACCTGCAACGCCTCTAGGGGCAGTAGTAGTATCTTTTTACTTTGTACCTGTTCATTAAAAAACCCCACACTGATAGCACAGAAGATTAGAAACACTGGTGTTTTATCGGTTGTTACCCATATGTTATTATTATATTGTTTGGTATATTGTCCTTTTTTCATAGATTTTGCTAATATTACTTCTTAACAGATTTGATTAAGGAAGTTTTGAGCATGGATGATGAAATTCAGAAACTGGCAACAGAACTTTATCACCAGAAGTCAGTCTTGATAATGGGACGTGGCTATCATTATGCTACTTGTCTTGAAGGGGCCCTGGTAAGTCTTCTCACTTCCAGTTGTAGTCTGTTGACACATGGACCTGGCACATAGTCATATTTTCAGATTGAATGAAATAGGTAGAACTTTTATGAAAGTGCCTTTATATTTACACATTCTGATTTGTTTACCTTGAAAGGATAACAGAATACTTAATTCAGAAATTGAAAATCAAGGAAGTACACTTCAGAATGAGGACTTGGGTTTAGAAAGTAACTTGGGTTAATGTTTTGTCCACATGTGAATAAAATAAATAATATGTTCTCTAGCTGTGAGATTTAATTGAGGTCAAATATGAAACAATTAGGAAAACAGTTACAAAGAAATGCCAGTACACGCGTGATAATCTAAAATCTTCAAAAAGTCCTTTTGGAGTTCTAAAACTCCCATTTACTTGTTGACATTATAGAAATAATTATCAGTAAACATATTAGCTCTATTTGTACATCACAGATCCTTTAATACTGTCTGATAAATAGGACAGGGATTTCCAACAGCAGATATCTTGTGTAATATTTATTTAAGAATGGGTTTTTGAAAAACTGAAGACTAATCTAGTTCTTTCCTATTAGAAAATCAAAGAAATCACTTACATGCACTCTGAAGGTATCCTTGCTGGTGAGTTGAAACATGGCCCTCTGGCTTTGGTGGATAAGTTGATGCCTGTCATCATGATCATCATGAGAGATCACACCTACGCCAAGTGTCAGAATGCTCTACAGCAAGTGGTTGCTAGGCAGGTAAGTCAAGGGCTACTGTGAGGACACAGGCTGCACATGCAAGGGATCTCAGTTGTGTAATTATGAGAATCATCCTGAAACCATCCCAACCACCAGGTCTGTGGAAAAATTGTCTTCCACAAAACTAGTCCATGGTGCCAAAAAGATTGGGGACCACTGCCACAGAGCTTCTGTTTCCTTGACTTATGCATGAGACTTAGCACATGGGATTGTGAGTTTAAATAAGCCTACGTCAGTGTGGAAAATTCTTAGAGAGATGGGAATACCAGACCACCTGACCTGTCTCTTGAGAAATCTGTATGCAGGTCAGGAAGCAACAGTTAGAACTGGACATGGAACAACAGACTGGTTCCAAATCGGGAAAGGAGTACGTCAAGACTGTACATTGTCACCCTGCTTATTTAACTTATGTGCAGAGTACATCATGAGACACGGTGGGCTGGATGAAGCACAAGCTGGAATCAAGACTGCTGGGAGAAATATCAATAACCTCAGATATGCAGATGACACCACCCTTATGGCAGAAAGCAAAGAAGAACTAAAGAGCCTCTTGATGAAAGTGAAAGAGGAGAGTGAAAAAGCTGGCTTAAAGCTCAACATTCAGAAAACTAAGATCATGGCATCTGGTCCCATCACTTCATGGGAAATAGATGGGAAAACAGTGACAGACTATTTTTTTGGGCTCCAAAATCACTGCAGATGGTGACTGCAGCCATGAAATTAAAAGACTTCTTGCTCCTTGGAAGGAAAGTTATGACCAACCTAGATAGCATATTAAAAAGCAGAGACATTACTTTGCCAACAGAGGTCCGTCTCATCAAGGCTATGGTTTTTCCAGTAGTCATGTATGGATGTGAGAGTTGGACTATAAAGAAAGCTTCAGTGCTGAAGCATTGATGCTTTTGAACTGTGGTGTTGGAGAAGACTCTTGAGAGTCCCTTGGACTGCAAGGAGATCCAACCAGTCCATCTAAAGGAAATCAGTCCTGGGTGTTCATTGGAAGGACTGATGTTGAAGCTGAAATTCCAATACTTTGGCCACCGATGTGAAGAACTGACTTATTTGAAAAGACCCTGATGCTGGAAAAGGTTGAAGGTGGGAGGAGAAGGGGACGGCAGAGGATGAGATGGTTGGATGGCATCACCAACTCAATGGACATGAGTCTGAGTACAATCCGGGAGTTGGTGATGGACAGGGAGGCCTGGCGTACTGTACTCCATGGGGTCGCAAAGAGTCGGACACAACTGAGTGGCTGAACTGGTATCAGTGAGGCCACATTGAATTGTGCAGTGCACAATGTGCATGTTCATGTGTTACAGCCCTGCTTTTGCTTAACCAGTGATCGTGCATGTGGTCTCTCTCCCAGGGACGGCCCGTGGTGATCTGTGACAAGGAGGACACCGAGACCATTAAGAACACAAAGAGAACCATCAAGGTGCCCCACTCGGTGGACTGCCTGCAGGGCATTCTCAGCGTGATCCCCTTACAGCTGCTGGCCTTCCACCTGGCTGTGCTGAGAGGTTACGATGTGAGTGATGGACCACTGTGGAAATTTAGATAGTTTCCTTCCAAGTTTTTAGCAATAGAATTTGATAATTCCATCATACGTACATCTGTCACCTGTTGTAGTTCCATGGCCCAGTTTTGTAGGTTACATCCTGACATTTTCACACCCATGGAACCTGAAGGAATCTTGGACATTAGCTCCATCAGTGGAGATTACCTCCTTGGGGACCCTCCACCTGTTTTCTTTCTGTGTTTCTCAGTGGGTTAGCTATTGGAAATTCTTTGGGATTTCCTCACACATTGAAGGACTCTCAGCATTCCTGGTCCCTCATTCATTGTGACAACCACAGTGACAATCAAAACATTCTACTCTTAACAGTCTCTGTGGCGGTCACTATTATTTTTCTATTAGGAGGATTGCATTACTGCCTCTGAGCTTTACTCTTGAGGTTTCAGTTGTACTTCTCATTCCACATTTTCTGAGGGCAGAAAAATGGATTAATCTGTGTTTAAAAGATTTTAATATAGATTCAAGTCAAAAGGGCTCCTTCTGCTCAACTTCCGGTTAATCTAAAGAATTTATTCCAAAATCGCATACAGCTAAAAATGTACTAAAATGTATCCTTCTATTGTAGTTTGTATAAAAAAATAAATACACAAACAGAGAATGCTGAAAAACAAACAAAAACATCCCACTCTTACACATTTCTAGTGTCCCGAGAGAGGGATACCAGCTCATAGAGGACCACAGGAGTTTTCCATGTGCTGAACTGGCTCTTTTGGAATTCTTGTTCTGAATTGATTTCAGGTCATTTTAAGATGCATTATATTCCTGTATTTCTAATCGAATTCTTTGTAGTCTCTAGTAAAGATGGTTAATGAACAAGTTGTTTTCTATTTTTATGGGATTTCTTTGGTTATTTATTTGGCTGCAGCAGCTCTTAATTGTGACATGCAGGATCTTTAGTTGCAGCATGTGAACTCTCAGTTGGCTCGCAAGATCTAGTTCCCCAACCAGGGATTGAACCCAGGCCCCTACATTGGGAGTGCAGAGTCTTAGCCCTGGACCACCAGGACAGGGCTGTTTTTATGTTTGTATAAGCAAAAATAATTTGCTGATAGCAGCCGTCCCCAAGTGGCCCCCACCCCAGTTTGTATCATCTCTCAAATCTTACTCCTTTTTTTTGCAGGTTGATTTCCCCCGGAATCTTGCCAAATCTGTAACCGTAGAATAAGAAGCATCTGAAACTGGGCGATTAAGCAACACAAGACACCTTTTGTATTTAAAACTTGATTTAAGATATCACCCCTTTAAGCCTTTTTTAGTAAATCCTTATTTATATATCAGTTATAATTATTCCATTCAATTTATGATTTTTGTAAAATTACCTCATATTTTTCCAGTGATTTGTGGGGGAGTTTGAATAGTGGAAATCTATGTTGGTATTGGTATCAGAGAAATTTAGCTCTCATTTTTTTTAAAGGATGCTAAGTGTTGGATTTTGGGACCCTCCACTTCAAACTGAAAGGATTGTGTGTTATTAAAATAATTGGCATTTGTTTCAGCATACATTCATATTTCAGGGCAATGAAAGTGTGTTTAATTGGAGTATTTAAAGCCAGTGACAATGTACTTGGATATTTGATTAAGATTTTGCCAAGTTATAAAGAGAAAATGCCGTGATTATTTTGAAATTTATTGTTTTGTTTTTAAATCAGTCTATGAAACTTAAAAACTGAAAACTACTTCATGGGATTTCTATCCAAGTTAACCGTAGTCTCTCAGATTTATTGCCTGGTTTCTGTAAATCAAGGTTTCTTAGGAAGCTAAGAAGTATAGTAGTGCATTGGTTTTCTCCAGCCTTTAGCAGAGAATGCTTGCACAATTTCATAGCACAGACTTTAAATCTGAGCTGCTTTGAACAGCTGACAATATGATTTTAAATTTGAAAATGGGGTGCAGATAAGTTGGATATCCTACTTCTTGTTTTTTTTTAATCTCCTAAAAGTGGTTTTGGTTTCCTTGTATCTGTAGTTTCTTCTAAAAAATTACTGCCGAAGGACATTCTATCTTGTTCTTTGAAATCACCACAGAGAGTTGCTATCCAATATCTCAAATCAGTACTGATGTTCAGAATTCTCTTCAGTTTTGTCCCAGAGAAGAATTCCTTACAGTTAATTTTAACTTCCCTTTACTGCTTTGTTGAATCAAACTGTAGTAGCTTCATGCCAATTTGGAAACTCCTTGCAGTTGTTTGGAAGATTTGCAAGTCTTTTGACTAAAATTTGGCTCAATGTATATGATAGGCTAAAATTAGAAAAAGCTATCTGCTTTACACTTATATTAGTGAAGGATTATGTAACATTTTTAGTATTACTTTCTAGGTATTTTTCTCTCTGAATAGTCTGTGTTTTACCCCTGACATATACTTAGGAATGAAGAAAATATAAATGTAAAAGTGATATTGAGGTGCCTTCAGCTGGCTAGTGTCAGAAATGGAAACTTAACAACTTAGATTAAAAAATTTAGAGTAGAATACTAGTTTGACACCCAAAAGTTGTGAATAATAATTTCTTCACGGAGCTTTCTGGCAACATCTTGGGCATTACAAGGCAGTGTGTTTATGTTTTGGTTAAGTCCTTTTCCTTCAGAAGTTTTCATTTTTAAATTGAGAAGGTAAGATATTTAGCCTATTAAAGTTAGCTGAGCCTTTTCCATTTTCTGTGTTTGAACTTCTAGTAGCTATTATAAGAGAAGCATAGAATTCTGCCTTGTGTTAGCATTAGAGAAAGAATTGGCATATGTTGAGGTAATTCAGAAAGACTCTTAGATTGAGACTAGAAACCTGTTTTTAAAATGAAACAGGATTACTATTCATGTCATTATATAGCTGCTGCAGGTATAAACTGATTATCTATTTTAATTGTTTGTAATATTATTTTGTGTAGGCCTGCTAGTTTTAGTATGTGTGTAGTGTCATCCGTAACTATGTTATTTTAGCATTTTTATGCACATGATTTGTATGATTTGTAGCATTTCTGAAGTTCAGATTAGCTTTCTAAGTGAAACTGGTATGTGAAGTCAGTCGTTAGTTTCCAGTCTCTTTCCTCTCCCTCTTTGTGTGTGTGTTTGTGTCTTTTTCTCACTCTCAGACACACACAGATACACTACAGGCTAGGATAAGTTCTAAATCAAATCTCAAAAACCAATAGTAAGAAAAAAGAAGTGGTATTTTCCAAACAAACATCGTTTTTCTTCCCTATCCCTTTTTCTTGCTCCCTACACTGTTTAGTGATTTTTAGATGCTTTTATGAATTATGAACACAAAATACTGTAATGAGGCAAACTGCTAGTAAGTGTGGATGCTCAGATAAAGCCAATGTAATAAGAAAATCATTTTTTGAGAAAGATATTCTACAAAAGGAGTCCTTCATATAAAAAATTCTTGTAGTACATTTAAAATTTAAATTCACTTGTGTGTAACTTAGTACTCTTTACCCAGGCCATGAGTCCTTTTTAGGCCAAGGGTCATGTTAGCATGTAACACGTGGCCCAGTAAATGATTGTTACTTTGGCATCAGTCAACTTTTCTGTCTTTTTAAATCACCTATGCCATAGGAATAAATAGTTGGAGGAAAGTTGATGTTAACTGTTTTTGGCTTGTTATAACTCTGTCAGCAGCATATTATGTGAAAGTCACTGTGCCAGAAACTGAAAAATATACATCCTGTTTAAAGTCCACCTGTCTCCCGGTGTACTTATCGCTCTTGGAGACTCAGGTCATTGGAAGGTACAGGGTGAGAGAGTGGGAAAATGGAATTGAGCTTTTAAATGTTGGGAGTGAATTTGTTCATTTAAATGATGGTTCAAGTTTTGGTGTATATCATGTTCCTAAGAGGTGAAGTGCATTTTGCAGAGTTAGCTGTTACCACAGGCAATAAATCCATGTGTCTGTAGTACTGTAAGGAACAGCGGTTGTTAGATACAAGGTGAAAACAAGCATCACAGCTAAAAGGGAACTGACACAGGTGACATGTAGGTGAGACTGTTGGTTAGAGAGCTAATAAAGATTTTCTTTAAGGTTCTTAGAAAGATGTTTCTGAGATGATATTGTCTTAACCTTTTGAATACAGATCTCTTGACCTAAGTTAATTATGGAACCCCTTGAGCTCCTTGGTTATATTCCTCTGACATATTTCTAGTAACTCTTGAAAGAGGGAAAACTATCTGAAATGTTGACCTTAACAAACATATTTTAAGAAGTCCTTTGGGGTCAGTTTCCTTTGTCTCTCTCTCTTTTCGATTAGGCTATATACTATAGCAGTAAAAGGGAAAGACTGAGGTTAATTATTATATGCTACAGCTTAAGTGATTTTTCTAACGAGGACAATGTCATTGAAAATGTTTATTTAAAAAGAATTCACAGCTCACATTGAATTTATGAAGACCAAAGAAATTGAAGGGAATGGTAAAGATAGCTTAAAAAAGTGTTATAACCACATATTTAATAGATTTTTTTTATATCAGAATACCAGGTAGTGTTTTACCTGTGAAAATGTATTTCAGATTACTTTCTTTGTTTTCTTGTGTTAGAGCCTCAAGTTAAAAATTGTAACAACTAAATCATTTTTTCCCCGCAATATTTAAAGATTGTTAATATGTCAGTGTTTCTCTAGCTTGACGAGTTTAACTCTCTTTACATCCATGATGATAACCAATAGGACGGATAATACTGGCTATGAACTGATAGTATCCATGGTTAAAATAAAAATCATAGTTAACTAGCAAAACTGTCAAGTTATGCCATTTTAACTTGTGAGTCTGTAGTAACTTGATATCAATGTTACAGAATATATGATAAATAATGGCTAATGAGAACTTTTTAAGAAATCTCAAATTACCTTTCTTACTATACTAGTTTTCAGAATGAATATAGAAATGATCCTGTTAGCCTTTTAAAACTGTTCTGCAGTAGAAATTTTTTTTTGCTTAAATAAAACTTTTCATATTTGTTTAAGTTATATTTCTTTTGAGCTGAAAATTTTAGAATCATCCTGGCTTTGTTTCAGTTTTCTATTGTTTAAGATGAATGTTTAGTTTACTGAGCCACTTAGTCATTTCGTCCTCATGTCTTCTCAGTCTAATGACTGTAATTCCGAACTGTGAATAAGTTACCCAAATCTTGCTGAGAATTACATTTTTAAGCAATTTGCCAATATTTGAAGTATATACATGTTTGTCGTTGTGTTAAAAATTGTATTGTACTAAGAATGTAGCCAGTATTTACTTTAGTTGTCAGTAAACATTTTTGATGCTAAAAGTTTATTCGTTACTGTTGCTTTTAAAAAGAAGAAATATTACATTTATATTCAGAAGTCATGTCTTCACTCCAACATCCCAATTACTTTTAAAAGGATCATTAGATAAAACAAAGGCTCTACTTTCTCTAATGTTATGCTCTGTTAATATTATACTTATTCAAGTCTTTTAGAACCTTTTGTGAGAATATGTTGTTTCTAGTGCATATACAGGGTATATAGTGATCAGCAACTTTAAGTTGTTGATTGTTGCAAAAGAAGGGTGTTTAGGATGGGTGAATAGTAAAGCAGCATATTCTCCAAATCTAAAGTTTCTGTCATGTCTGGCAGTCTATTAATTGTAGAACAAAGAGTCCTTTTACAGGATCCTTTTATAAACAGCGAGCTACAAATCTCTATCCTTAGTGCTTACAGCACTTGCTGTGTTTTGCAGGAGACAGAGTTATGCCCAGCATGGTTTGAATGAATGGATGTGCTGTGTTGCCTTCCCATAGAATTGAGCCCAATCTCTCATCTCCCTTTTGCTCTGTGTTGCTCTGCAGCAAAGCCCAGGGCTGCCACATCAGCATGAATCATTTTTTCCACAGGCCACATTTTTAATGTAAAATTTAGCTTTACTTCTAGTGAAGTTTCCTTTAAATCCTCTTCAATTCACTATCAGTAAGTATTTACTGAGTACTTTTAAAGGCCAAGAAATAATTTCCCTAGAAATTAAGAGGCCACTTTTCATTGGAGTGAATTTAAGGAAAAATAAGTTCTTTAATTTTTTGGATGAGCGAAAGAAGTCCTTATTAAGTTTCTCTCATTATCCATGGTTAAACTGTTCTATCTTATTTTAAAAAATGATGTAGAAACTTTATTAGCTAGCTTTAACAAGCATCCCGGAGATCAAAACTAATCTTGTCATAATATAGATAAGTCGCCAGGTTATAGGTCATTTAACCAGACAAAATTAATTACTATCTTTTTGGTTAGTATGTATACAAGAGATTATTTCCACAGTTGAAAAGACATGTTTGTGATCTTCATGTTAACATGATTCATAAAGTTCACATGTGTATTTTTTCATAAAGAATGCTATTATGCAGCCAGATTTCCTTTTCCATATTTCAAAAAATATTTGAATATGGAGCATGGATATGTAATTGAAATATGGAATAAAAAGTGGAGCTTGTAAGCAATTGAAGAAGTGTTCTCCGGATAGAACTGTAGCTATTTCCTTCCCATTCATTTATCAATCTGCCTTTATATGTGTTTATAAAAAGTAAAACATTTATGTCTGTTAGGAAAGCAATTGGCATGGTTTCATATGTTTTTAATTTCTGTAGTATAGTGAGTATTGCATTATTTCCAACAATGCATATAAGTTATATTGTGGAACTCACAGCAGCTGTACGCCTGGGGGATCTTTAGGGGTTAATTTTTGCCTCTGTCACTCAGCTTTGTATGTTTTGAAATGGAGATAAATACTGTGTGGTCTTAGAAGGAAAATTGCCAGAATTCCCGAGTTCTAGATCCATTGTACCTAAAAGGCAAATGATCACATGTTCTTAACTAATGTATTCTTAATTTGTGAGACCCAAAGGTTGATGTCCATTAATTTTAGATTGTCATGCAATAGGCAAACTTCAAAGGTCTAGATCTGTCAGGATCACTACAGTTTGTTTCTGCAAACAGCCCCTTTTAGGTGACACTGTTGTTGGCATTAGGAAAAGCCAGTGTGGCGACAGCAAGGATGTTTTACTATGGCAAGTTCAATGTGAGATGGACTCAATTAGAAAGCTTTGTCTTCAAAGAATGCCCCACACTGGGATGGGAAATAATCTGAGACAATAAAAACTTTTCAGTTTCTAGGTAAGCAAAATTGCATTAAATTCAAGTTTCTTTCTGTGTTAGACTTGAATGTATCTAGCCAGTGTGATTTATGGGGGCTTTTGGTGGTTTTTTTCCCCCACTTGCTTTGTGTGTAGAATTGTTTTGAAATATTGAGTATATTTGCTTTGAATTTTATCTCTTTCTGTTTTGTATTCATCCTTTGAATAAAATTGTAAATCCAATATTGATTTTATTCTTAATTTACTTTTACTGCTGCTGTGGAGAAACCAAGGAACTGTGGGAGATCTTTGTAGGTTTTCTGTCTGAAGTTCCTGGTTATTAACTTGGAATCGTGTGTTACTGAAGTTCAAAGCATTTCTTTCTTTGAAAGAAACAATTTTAAAACTTACTCATATAGATTGTCTCTTTGTGCTTTAAGTGAAGTGGAAAAATATACTGGTCTCTGAAAGCAGAATTGACTTTACTGGCACAACATTAATAATTTAAGTACTTTGAGTTGTTTTCTTGGCAGAAAAGACAGGTTTATATCAATTTATTTGTAAATTCCCGAGATTCCCCAAGATAGAGAAAAGTTAGCTGCCTTATGGAAATACGGAATAAAAAATAGAGATTGTAAACAATTGGAGAAGTGCTCTCTGCATAAAACTGTAGTTATTTCCTTTCCATTCATTTATCAGTCTGCCTTTATATATGTTTATATTAGTTAAACATTGGTCTCTTCAGTGTGATGTTCTTAAGTTAATGGTTCTCAACTTGTTTGGGCTTAATATGCTGAAACAAAGTAGGGGCTGCTCTGAGAATGTTGATAGTCACCCTATCAGAAGATGGAGCTGATTTTTATTTTTATTTATTTATTTTTATTAGTTGGAGGCTAATTACTTCAAAAAAATATGGAACACTTCACGAATTTGCATGTCATCCTTGCGCAGGGGCCATGCTAATCTTCTCTGTATCGTTCCAATTTTAGTATATGTGCTGCCGAAGCAAGCACTGGAGCTGATTTTTAATGTTAATATTTTTTAAATTAAAGAATCTATAATGGCTTAGCTTGTGCTCAAATAGTATGCCTGAAAATTAGATCATTATTTAAATAGATAATCTCTTCACAAAATTTAACTGCCAACCGTTGATTTTCTTGTCCATCTTAGCTTATGTTGTCCAGTGTACTGGGTACACCAGATATACAGATCATGTGAGAAGGACCTAAGGATAGATGGGCTTCCCTCATAGCTCAGTTGGTAAAGAATCTGCCTGCAATGCAGGAGACCCGGGTTCGATTCCTGGGTTGGGAAGATCCCCTGGAGAAGGAAATGGAAATCCACTGCAGCATTCTTGCTTGGAAAATCCCATGGACAGAGGAGCCTGGCAGGCTATAGTCCATGGGGTCGTAAGAGTCATACACGACTTAGCAACTGAACCACCACCAAGGATAGATGAGCTCAGCATAAACAACATATATCTTTGTGCCTGAGCCCATGACTGCCATAGTAGTTGGCTAGTAAAATACTGGCTGACCTAAGTTATACTCTAAATGGCATTTTCCCCCTTATTTTTTCTTTGAGTGCCTTTGCTTGCTGAGTTAGAGTTTGGTCAAGAAATCATAAATCACTACTGGCATTTCCAGTAAGAAAGGATTTAATATGAGAATTGGGTTTACACAGGCATTAGGTCTGAGAAATGCAGATCAGGGAGGAAACAAATCTGCAGGAATTGCAGGGGGCTTCTGTTAGCTGTCCATAGCACCAGGGTGGGTTCTCAGAAAGATGCTTGGAAGATACTGGCAAGTCCCACATTAGCTGTCTGATGCTCATTAGTCTGTTCACAGTTGCCACTGGAGAATATTATTTGTACTTTTCTTTTTCCTTCCAAATTGTGTTCAAATGACTCTCACTGGAGAAATCGAATGGGATCTCTGTGTACAAGTATCCAGTAGGAGGGAGAATGTAGAAGGGTGAGTATAGTATATATAGAATATTCAACAGATGTTGTCTAATCACAGTTCACCCTTGGGAATACACGGCATCTTTACTACCCTGGTATCCATATTTAAGATTCCAAAAAACAAAAAGAATATCATGATTCTGCCTGATATGCAGTACCTATCCCTGTTGAAATAAAGATGTTCTCAACTTCTTCCCAAGAAGAGATAAATTTCGTGAATTTCTCTATCCATCTCTGTGTGATGTTTGTTCTTTATCCTTAAAAACAATCTCCCTTGATATAAAAGTCTTATGTAGTCTTAAGTGGAATAATTGGAAGTAGAAAGAAGAAAAGTTGATTAATTATATAAATATACATATCAAGGAAAAACAATATGCATTGCTACTAAGTCCCTTATTTGTACAAAAGTCCATAGTTTTATTATATAAATACATGCAAGCAGATACCTACTTAGAAATATGTACATTTTCTCTTCCGTTACCTGTTTTGTGCTTCCTTAGCTCTCAGCCAGCACTCAGATAGATAGTTGCGATATTTGCCAGAACCTTTTGCTTCTCTTCGTAAACCTCTTCAAGCTCCCACCCATTCTTGTACTTAAGCGGGGGTCTATATATGTGAAAAATGATAACAGCAAGAATTTCTGACAATATGGTAGACTAAATGACCTGAGGAACTTCCTAGTACAAATTTTAATGCTGTATAAAAATGCAAAAAACACCGCATTTCCTTTATATAGTTTAATGTGAGTTATTAAGAAGAAGAAAAAGAATTCTAAGACACAAAAAGTAAGACAACAAGTACTGAAGCTGATAGTTATACTAGGAGGGGGGGCATTGGTTAATATCTTGCTGACTAGATCATTCAGTTTTAATGGGTCACATATGGGAGATGGGAAATTAAGCCATGGGTTGGAGAAAGGTGGGAAGTCAACCAAAATGGAAAATGACATGCTTGGCAAAAGAATAAATTAGGAAATAAAATTGTCAGAGTTATTGTGAAGAAAATGTAGGCCTCAACTGAGGGTTGTGGATTAGAAAGAAAGCTGACATGAGAATCCCATGGGAATTCCTTAGCACAGTTAATCTCCACGTAGGTTTTGTGTAGAAGTTTGCCATACCCATATGTCCTAAAAAGCCTCAAACTGAATTTCTTTCACGGTGATTCCGAGTTGATGGAGTCCCAGGAAGCAACCCCAAATCCTTGCTGGAGGCGTGTGCTTTTAACACAAACCTCAAAGCATTCCCACTAGTATTCCAAGAAATAAGCTCAAATCCAAAATCACAAACATGCCATCATAAGCAAGAGAAGAGATAACAAATGACAGAATCAAACCTTCAAAGACTGCAGAAATTGAAAGTATCAGAAGAAATGTGGGAATAAGACAGAATTATATATGTATGATGAATAAGAGAATGTCCAGACAGAGTTCAGGACTAAAAATTAGATGTAGTAATTAGGATGGATAAATAGACATAATTGAAGAGAGAATTAGGGAACCGAAAGAAGGTCTGAAGAAGGTTTGATGAAGCTAAGAGTTATAGAAAATAAGTCAAAGCTTTTCAGAGAATTTCCTAGACCAGATTAAAGGCAAATTATGGAAGTTCAGTTCAGTTCAGTCACTCAGTCGTGTCCGACCCTTTGCGACCCCATGAATCGCAGCACGCCAGGCCTCCCTGTCTATCACCAACTCCCGGAGTTTACTCAAACCCATGTCCATTGAGTCGGTGATGCCATCCAGCCATCTCATCCTCTTTTGTCCCCTTCTCCTCCTGCCCCCAATCCCTCCCAGCATCAGGGTCTTTTCCAATGAGTCAACTCTTTGCATGAGGTGGCCAAAGTATTGGAGTTTCAGCTTCAGCATCAGTCCTTCCAATGAACACCCAGGACTGATCTCCTTTAGGATGGACTGGTTGGATCTCCTTGCAGTCCAAGGGATTTAGGGAGCCCCCAAAGCATTAGAAGAAATCCCATTCATAGATACATTGTTTCAAAACCACAGAAAAAGAGACCTTAAAAGCAATTAGAGATAAGTTAAATAAGCAGGGTGACAACATACTTGTCCTACTTGTCAGCCTTGTCATACTTCTTTCCCATTTTGAACCAGTTCGTTGTTCCATGTCTGGTTCTAACTGTTGCTTCTTGACCTGCATACAAGTTTTTCAGGAGAGAGGTAAGATGGTGTGATATTCCTATTTTTTAAAAAAATTTCCCACAATTTGTTGTGTTCCACACAGTCAAAGGCTTTAGTGTAGTCAATGAAGCAGAAGTAGATATTTTTCTGGAATTTCCTTGCTTTCTCCATGATCCAGTGTGTGCTGGCAATTTGACCTCTGGTTCTTCTGCCTCTTTGAAACCCAGCTTATACATCTGGAAGTTCTCAATTCACGTACTGTTGAAGCTTAGCTTGAATGATTTTGAGAATTACCTTGCTAGCATGTGAAATGAGTGTCATTGTGCAGTAGTTTGAACATTCTTTGGCATTGCCCTTCTTTGGGATTGGAATGAAAACTAACCTTTTCCAGTCCTGTGGACATTGCTGAGTTTTCCAAATTTGTTGGCATGCTGAGTGCAGCACTTTTTCACAGCATCATTTAGGATTTGAATTAGATCAGCTGGAATTCCATCACTCCACTAGCTTTGTTTGTAGTAATGCTTCTTAAGGGCCACTTGACTTCATACTCCAGGATGTCAGGCTGTAGGTGAGTGATCACACCATTGTGGTTATCCAGGTCTTTAAGATCTTTTTTGTATAGTTCTGCATATTCTTGCCACCTCTTCTTAATATCTTCTGCTTCTGTTTGGTCATTACCTGATTAGACATAAGTTAAATCATCTCACCCTATTCTCTATGCCTCTCTTATCCTCTCAGGTGTATTTTCCATCTTTCTGTCTCTCTGTGAATCATTCCAAATGATTTCTTCTAATCTGTTTTCTGGTTCACTAGTTTACTCTCATCTGTGTCTAATTTGTTTTGAAGGCAATTCTTTGAGCTTTCTTTTTAAACAACTTTATTAAGGACTACTTTATATTCCATAAAGGGCTTCCCTGATAGCTCAGCTGGTAAAGAATCTGCCTGCAATGCAGGAGACCCTGGTTTGATTCCTGGGTCAGGAAGATCTGCTGGAGAAAGGGATAGGCTACCACACTCCACTATTCTTGGGCTTCCCTTGTGGCTCAGCTGGTAAAGAATCTGCCCTCAATGTGGGAGACCCTGGGTTGGGAAGATTCCCTGGAGAAAAGAATGGCTACCCACTTCAGTATTCTGGCCTGGGGAATTCCATGGACTGTATAGTCCATGGGGTCGCAAAGAATCGGACGTGACTGAGCAACTTTTACCTTATACACCATAAGTTTTATCCCTTTTTACTGTAGAACTGATAAGTTTTTGTGAACTTAGAGTTGTGCAACCGTCATCACATTTCAGTTGTAGAATATTTTTATCTCCCCAGAAAGTTCCTTTGTGCCTGATGACAGTCAATCCACTGACTTTTAAAATTTCAATCATTTTTATCTCTCTTTAAATACTTAATATTTATTGTAAATATATTTATATAATATTTAATACAAACATTTGTGTATTTAGCATAAGTATATACATATGTATATACATGTGTGGGTGTGTGTATATATATACATTTACTTTTTGGTTATTTTTCACTTTGGTCATTATCTTCTCTTCCTTGAAGCTTTTTTCATCCTCATTTTTACTTCTTTAAGCATGACGTAGAAATTTCTTTTAAGTCTATGCCTGATATTTCCAGTGTCTGGATAGTCTGTTATTTCTGCTGATATGCACTCCTAATGATTTATTACTTCCTGTGCTTTGTTCAGTTTGACTGTGAGTTCCCCAGTGAATTACTTTTGGGAATTCTTTGAAGCCTAGGCTGAAGACAGCTTCCTTCAGAGAAGTTTTGCATTTATTTCTGTGAGGTGCCTAAGACTCTATCTGTTCAGAATTTTGCTTTCTACATTCATGGTTTGAGATTTTTTTTGTTGTTATCAAGTGATGTGAATTTGGGGCTTAAATGTGTACAACTCTAACTCCTAAAGGACCTGATTGGTATCTGGTCATCACTGATTCCCAATACAATTTTACAAAGAGAGACTACCACATCTTCCTTAGAGACATGTCTCCTTTTAGACCTTGGGGAAGTAGTTCTTGAGTTTTAATGTGCTAAGAAGCCTATTAAACTGCAGATTCTCAGGTCAACAGCAGAGACTGTGATTCAGTGAGTAGAGTTGCAGCCCAGAAATCTGCAATTCTAATAATCACCAAAGATAACCTGGCTATAAGCGGCCGAGATCCACACTTTGAGAACCATCACCCTTAGATCTCATAGCTTCATTGGATCCATTGTACAACCTTGAGCAAGAGTGTATGTGAGCATGGCTCTGTCTCCCTGGAGGAAAACATTCATTACAATGTTCAGTAACCATTTCTCTCTTTATGTGCATGGGCTGACCTACTTAAGTCTATTCTTTAGACCATGGTATAAGAGGGAGCACTCTGTCCTCCTGCAGATCTGATTCTGAGTGAAATAATAAGAGAAAAATACCTTGTATGTTGTGGTTTTGTGATTTATAATAGATATGTATTGTCTAGTCTCTGGCACAGATCTCCTAAAACACTTGGAATTTCCTGAGTGATGAGCATCATAAGATACTCTTGTATTAATGAAGTGACTTTAGAAAAACTCCTGGTCACTTCAGGATGGTGGCTGGTGGTCAACCACATGATTAGAGGGTTAGAATGTTTAGTCCCATCCTCTGATTTCGAGGGAGGGGAGAGGGGCGGGAGGTTGAAACAGTCAATAATGGCCAGTAAATTAATCAACCCTGCCTGTGTGATGAAGCCTCTGGAAAACCCCAAAAGGATGGTGTTTGGAGAGCTTCTGGGTTGGTGAACACATGGAGAGGCTGGGAGACCATAGGCGCTCCATGCCCCTTCCCCATGCCTTGCCTGTGTGTCTCTTCTATCTGATTTATATTCTTTGATATTCTTTGTAAATCAGTAACCTGGTGAGTAAACAGGTTTCCTGAGTTCTGTGAGCTGCTCTACCAAATCACCTGAACCCCAGGAGGAGTCCCAGATGGCGCTAGTGGCGAAGAACCTGCCTGCCAATGTAGAAGAAGTAAGAGACGCAAGTTTGACCTCTGGATCGGGAAGATCTCCTGGAGCAGGGCACGACAGTGTTCCTGCCTGGAGAATCCCACGGACAGAGGAGACTGGAGGGTTACAGTGCATGGGGTTGCAAAGAGTCAGACACAACTGAAGTGACGTATTATGTACGCATGCAAGGAGGACTCATGGGAACTCCGATTGATAGCCAATGAGAAGCATAGGTAATACCTCAAGTTTGTGATGGGCATCTAAAGTCTTGTGGGATTGAGCCCTTGTCCTATGGCCTCTGATACTCTTTCTGAGTAGATAGTGTCAGAAATGAATGAATTGCTTGGTGGCATGGGGAACACTCCTGCTCCCACATTGGAGTTATTATTAATATAGTTATTCTGGCACTAGTGATAAAGAACCTGCCAGCCGATGCAGGAGACATGGAGATGTGGGTTTGATCCCTGGGTCAGGAAGATCCCCTGGAGGAGGGTATGGCAACCCACTTCAGTATTATTGCCTGGAGAATCCTATGGACAGAGGTGGCTGGTGGGCTATAGTCCGCAGGGTCACAGAGAGTTGGACACGACTGAAGTGACTTTGTACAGACATTCAAATATTTACCACAGTGAAGAAAGTAATGATGTAAAAGGTTTCATTTATGTAGACAGGTATTTAGCTCTTCTTTTCTTGCAGGAGTTCATGCCGTTCTAAGCAGAGAACTGAAGTTCATGCAGAGCTCTCCAGTTCATGAAGAGCTAAGCAGAGGCTTCATTTTCTTGGTGTGACACTTGGATTGAAACACACCAACAGAAGCCAGTCTGCCCTTCTCTAAAAGTCATTTTTGGCTCCCACATACTCTTGGCTGAGTTGGAAATGTATGAATTGAAGCCTGAGTTGAGATCGAAAAGAGGGTGAACTGGGGTCATGAAGCTCTTAAACACTTATTACCTGAGAAAATATCTATAAAAGGACTTTTAATCCTGTAATGTATATAACATATGTAACATATGTAATACATGTAACATATGGAAGGGGAAACTTACCAGAAATGTGAATGAGAAGTTGGTAATACAGAGAAAAGCTATTACTTATTCTCTATTAAATTAAGAACTTTAAAGAGTAAGCAAAACTGTAGTAAGCCAGGTTTAAAAAAAAAAGAGAAATTAAAACATGACCAAACTTAATAAATAACTTTGTGTATTGCAACCTCACTGTATCTCTCAGACCTGATTTCCTGGTGTCTCAAGGAGAACACATCGTTTGGTAAAAGCCAAATGATGCTCAATCATAAATCCACTTGAAAATAATAAAGTTCTTGATTCCAGTTAATTTCCCTTTTATATTATCAATACCCCGGAAATGGCTACCCACTCTTGTACTCTTGCCTGGGACATCCCATGGACAGAGGAGCCTGGCAGGCTACAGACCATGGGATCGCAAAAGAGTCGACATTACTGAGCGACTAACACTTTCTGTCCTTTTGAAAACTGGAACGTGGAATGCAATGTGGCAAATGTTAAGAAGTGGGAAACGCGTTTGGAAAATAATCTGATGTCAATGTACTTTTCTCCTGGAGTAGAGCAATCCTTTCCCCCAGGGCTTGGGCCCAGACCCTGAGCCTCAGGCGGGCAGATGGAGAGGGTGGATGTCACTGCTGCATTCTCTAAAGGTCTCTCCTGTTGGCGGGATTGGAGTTCCCCACTTGGGAGTAAGTGGGTCAGACACGCCGGGACATGTCTGAGCTGGTAGGCGGGGCCCCCAGATGCCTGTTTGGGTGAGGGCCTGAGCAGCCTCTGTGGATTAGACTGGATGCTTCGACTTAAGTCGCTGGAGGCGAGGGTATCCTGAGACACGCCAGGCGCCACCAGTTGGACTGGCCTTTGGATATGTGGCTGGGTTCTTTGGATGGCAGGGACATCTGCTACAAACGCTAGTAAGACAGTCAGTGGGCACAGTAGCCTGGTTTGATGTGTGTTAATTGAGCAGAACATCAAGGGATGCGAGGGCTTCTCTGGAGTTCCACCACACACCACTGGGTCCCCTGACTTCCAGGGAGGGCGCAGAGGTGATGGGGACCCTGTGGACACCATTGAGGGAGAGGCTGCACTGTCCCACGTTGGATTTGTTCAGGGGCGCCTCTCAGTGCACCCCTTAAGATACTCTGAGCAGGTAGGAGAAAAACCCAGAATACGGGTTACAGCTGCCTGTATGCTGATGTTATTTCATTGGTCCTGCAGGCTTGTGGGGCCCAAGGAAACTTTGGTTACATAAAAGAGGAAAAGCGTACTGTAACTGGCAAACAAAATGTATGTGTGTGTGTGTGTGTGTGTGTGTGAGAAAGAGAGAGGGTGAGAGGGAGAGAGAGAAAGAGAAAGAGAAATGAGCTTTCATTTAGAAGCTTTGGATGTGGTTGCAACCGGTTCCCCCACTACTTTTTAAATGACATTTTCTGAGCCTGGAAACCCAGCAGGCAGATCATGGAATTTTGGCTGGGGATGTTTTTAAAAAATGTAGGCTAGCAGTGAAAAAGGAGGCAGGAATTTGGCTGGGAGGCTTTAGGCTGTAAACCAAGCAGGGTTACCATGGTGGTGCTTCTACTGTTTATATAAACAAAGGTTTTTCCTGACAAACATACTTCATATTTAATAATCTTCAATCCACAGGGGCCTCGTCTCTTTGCGTGTAGCTAGTTCAAGCCATTTGGACTTGAGTAGAATTTTATTATTTTGGGAGGCTGTTTTCAGGCACCCTATACACTTCAAAAATTAAGCATTGAGTACTTCCATCTTGAAGTGTAAGGGCGAGAGGGGTCTAATGATTGGAAGAGAGATTAACCTGCAATATGATAATGTCAAACAGGCTTCTCATGGATCTAAAGTCTATAGGACCGGCCTCC
This sequence comes from Dama dama, assembly GCF_033118175.1. Classification (NCBI taxonomy): domain Eukaryota; kingdom Metazoa; phylum Chordata; class Mammalia; order Artiodactyla; family Cervidae; genus Dama; species Dama dama. The sequence continues at coordinate 37,825,238 of NC_083691.1, forward strand.
ACTGAGCCTTCAGAAGTATCGACTGCCATTTTAATTCAGTTCATGTGTCTGACAAAACCCGTACTCCACCTCCCTGACTTCTCAGCCTCTCTTAAGAGCACTGAGCCCTCCCAGACAACTGTGCTTCATATTGCCATTGCCCGAGATGGTACCCACATCCAATCATATGTAAAGCTGTAACAAGCTCCTGTTTTGTAAGAGGACTCATTTGGTTATTAGTAAAGAAAAATCCGACTTTTTTGACCTGAAGCACAAAAGGGGATTTATTGGTTCATGTAACTGCAAAGGCAGGGGTAGATCTGGCCTACACACGCATATCTCCAGAGGGCCCCAGATTCTGCTACATCGGACATTGCTTGCTCCTCAGAGTCTTTAGGTGGACTTAGTCCTTCTATAAACTTTTTTTTTTTTTTTTTTTGGCTGCACAGAAACTGTAGTTTCTGACCAGGAATTGAACTTGGGTCCTTGGCATTGAGACCGTGGAGTCCTAATCACTGGACCACCAGGGAATTCCCCAGTCCTAGAAACGTAAGGAATGAGATAAGGAACTTGAAGAGTGCTTTCAGGCATCCTTTCCCCAGGACCATGAAGTGATCAGGAATCTCCTAAAGCCTCTGGGTAAAGCTGTTTGCATTTTTCTCCCTCCTGAACATCTGGACACATGTCCAGATGCTCTGAGCAGCCTATGGGCTCAGAACAGCTTCTTCAAGTGTCTCGTCATGGCCCTGTGGGATCTCCAAAGCCTGCAGGGAGCACCAGCTTCTGGGCTGTTGCCCCTTCCAGAGTTTCCCTAATAAACGGGTTCCATTCCAGGGGCACCAAAGTGCATGATGTGTGTACACATGGCACGAGGATTCCAGAGATCCAGATGAACCCTGATTATGTCCCCTGGGTATCCCCAGGACCAGCCAATCTGAGGTCCATCCATTACCTTCATCATCCCAACTTCAGGGCCCCTAACAACTACAGGGCCTCTGGGTTCCCTGCTATTCCCCGTGACATAGGAGTTTTGCTCAAGTGGTTGGGAAAAGCCCACTCGTAGGTCTTCTGCCAGGTCTGGGCTGGATGTCTGTCCCACTTGTCATGCCCTCTCCTCGGGCCATGCCTGGCCAGCCCAAAGGTGCAGCTTTGAGGCATCATGGCTCAGTTCCTGGACTGGATGGGGCTGGGATGACACACCATGATGTCCACTCTCTCGCCCTTGGCTCCACTATCTCCTCAAGATTCTTCTCCACCAAGTGCCCATTCCCCTCTCTTCCATGAACACCAAAGGTCCTGCTCTTCCAGGCTTCCTTACTCACTACTTGTATTTTAACGGGGAACAAATGTTGCACAAAGAGACCTCTAGATTCACAGAGCTGGTTAGTGACCACAGGGCTGGGATCCAGATGTCCTCATTCTCTGCTTCTTTCTTTTATCACCCCCACCCCGCCAAAGAGCACAGTGAAAATACAGCCGGTGTTTTAGTTCTGACAGTCTAATTTGAGAACCTTGGGGGATGCCAGTGCAATTATAGTGTCGGGGCTATTGGCACCAGGGCCCTGGGAGAGAGAGTGGCTGAAGGCAACACCAGACCCTGATACTGGGAAAGATTGAAGGCAGGAGGAGAAGGGGATGACAGAAGATGAGATGGTTGGATGGCATCACTGACTCAATGGACATGAGTTTGAGCAAGATCCGTGAGTGGGTGATGGACAGGGAAGCCTGGCGTGCTGCAGTCCATGGGGTTGCAAAGAGTTGGACACGACTGAGTGACTGAACTGAACTGAAGGCAACATCAACTTGGTCTGAGGACAGTGGCTGATGGTCAGAGAGAAAGGACAAGCTTTGAGTAAAGTGGCCTCTGAGAGCGCCCCTATTGGCGCTCTGAACTGAGAGTACTGGGAAGAGACGGAGATCAGTGGGTGGTGAAAGGGTCACCTTGGTAAGAGAAAACAGTGGATGTCACAAAGGGACTCCCAGGGATTTGTTAAACTAATTTGGTTGGAACTTGTTGGGGTCCACAGTACTCACAATTCCTCAAGTGGGGCTGAACCAGAAAAATGTCGTTCTGTGCTGTTACTGCGATCCTCAGGTACCTGCTGCCAGGTGGATGTGATCAGGAGGAAGCAGAGGGTGATTCAAACGTACAGAACCGAGAAATTTTGTTCAGTTCCGTTTACTCGCTCAGTCGTGTCAGACTCTTTGCGACCCCACGGACTGCAGCATGCCAGGCTTCCCTGCCCATCACCAACTCCCAGAGCTTGCTCAAACCTATGTCCATCGAGTCGGTGATGCCATCCAACCATCTCATCCTCTGTCGTCCCCTTCTCCTCCTGCCTTCAATCTTTCCCAGTATCAGGGTCTTTTCCAATGAGTCAGTTCTTCGCCTCAAGTGGCCAAAGCATTGGGGCTTCAGCTTCCAGAAATTTTTGTTGCAAAAGGTGAAAATCTAGGACGGAAGACAGTTGCTGTGACGGGCGGAGGCCACAAGGGGGCAGTGCCTCTCCAGTCTGTTTCGGTCCAAATGTGCAAAATCCCGCGGGAGTCGGAGGAAGAAAGGAAATGTAGCCACATCGCCAGGCCTTTTATCCACACTGGGCATCCGCTCCCACTGCAGATCCCGGAGGCACCCCGCTCCCTGCTCACCCACCACAGCCCCCTCCCTCTTCCCCTTTCCAGAAATGTTTGGTAAGCAGTCACTGTTCCTCGGGCACTTTTCTAGGCTCTGCAGGCACCCGCAGTTCTGGGATCTAGATTCTGGAGGGGAGGGACCGAGGTCTCCCAGCAGCTCCTCTCACCTGGCCACCACCTCCACCTGCGCCCGGAGCCCCAGACGCGCCCGGCCCAGCGGCAGATGCTGCAGTCGCCCCAGGCCTGACTTGAGAAGGCCGGGTGACAGAGGGCCTTCAGCCTTGCCACATCTTCTGTCTCGCGCACCCCGGGTGTGGCTGGGATAACTGAGAATGGTGATCGGGTGACAGAGCTGCAGAGGCCTGAAGTGACCACCAGGTGGCGCGTGGAGACACCAAAGGCACTGTGATCGCAGGGCTCCAACAGTTCCTTCTTCGGGGATGCCATAGGTCACAGGGACAGGGCAAGCGCAGCATAGCTTTAGAACAGTTCACTTGTCCCCTGCGTGCTTAGAAAATTCCCAAGAGTGCTCTAAACACAGAGATAAATGTTCATCTGCAAGATGGGCCCAGCCCGCCTCCCACCCAGGGTCATGGCGGGAGTAAAGGAGCTGGTGTCTGCAGGGCATGATCCCGAGGCAGAAGACTGTTTCCCTGAGTATTTTAGACTTCTGTGGTTTCTTCCTGCCTTCTTAACTGGATCCAGGAAATGACTGTTGCCTGGGACAGCTGGGTCCTGAGTCCTGGCTTCTAGTGGAAAGAGGGGCTGAAGGAAAGTGGGGTTTCTGATTGATGATGACAACCCTAGATGGGTGTATTAGTTAGATGCTGGATTTATTGGTAAAGAATCTACCTGTAATGCAGGAGACCCAGGTTCAATCCCTGGTTCAGGAAGATCCCCTGGAGAAGGCAATGGCAACCCACTCCAGTATTCTTACCTGGAGAATTCCAAGGACACAGAAGCCTGGCAAGCTTTAGTTCATGGGGTCGCAAAGAGTTGGACACAACTGAGTAGCTAACATTTTACACGCAGAAAGCCCTCCTTCAGTTATGCAAAGCCATGAACCGCTCCTATTTTTGGAGGCTAAAGCCCATCTCTTGTGAAAGCCCACTCTTATTCTCTGCTGGTTTGGAGTAAAGAATTCAGGGTCTGATATAGCCATCCATGCCAGCCAGACATTTGCCTGACATTTGATGGCAAATTGCAACTTTCCAGGGCTTTAAAATTCAGGTGTAGAAATCAAGAAAGTAAATCCATCTTTAAATATTCTTCTCCTTAAAATGTGTTGTCTTTTTTCTTTTTGGCTGCTGCCCCTTTGACATAAGGAATACAGCTGAGGGTCACAAAGCTGGAATGTTTCTTTCTCCGTCCACAGCACAGTGGGGATGAGAAAAGAATGTCAGTGTCCTCAAGGTAAGTGTGCTGTCTGCCTCAGCGTCCCAGGCTGGGTGTGACCAGGGCACCTTTATCTCTGACTGTAGCTAAAACAAGAGTCCGAGGTAAGTGGGATTTCACCTTGATTTGGAAGTTGGATCTGGTTGTTCAAAACAATTTGGAATTCCTGGGTGTCGAGGTAGCTTTGGGACCCTGGGTCTCATTGGTGCCTGCTTCTTGCTCCATGAGCAGTGACCCTGGTGTGGAGAAGAGCAGACATCAGCCTCTCAGGTGGCCAGCTTGCCAGTTAATCTTCAGGGTCAGCTTGCAGGAATCAGAGGTCTGGCCGAGAGCAGGTCTGAAAAGACCTGCTAGGGGATGGGGCCAGGAGAACCAGTCACACTGAACGGCAGATACAAACAGGTGGACGGCGATTCAACCTTGATCTCCCAAATGCCCAACTGGCTTGTCCTGGTTTGGCCAGTATGTGTGACGATCAGCAGTGACCTGCTAGTAGAAACACATTTCAGTCAGCTTTACAGATCCCTGCCCACACAGGGCCCTTCCTTCCCCCTCCGCGCTCCCCAGCCTCTCCCAGCGTGCTGTCTTATAAGAACTTACCTGTGGTCCTGGCTCTGCCTTGGGTCAACATGTGGCTGCCCTGGCTTGGGACAAGGACATTGTTCTCCTTTTCGCTATTCCATGCAAAGATGTGTGTGTCAAATAAAATATCTAGTCACAACCTGAAAGTAGAAGGTTATTTTATTTGGTGGGACCCTGAGCCTAGGAGACAGCATCTCAGTATCTCTGAGAAAACTGCTCCAGGGAGGCAGGAAGGGGAGTTAGGGCTACAAAGGGGGCAGGCAGCCTGAACATTAAAGATTATTGTGAGGTAAGGAAAATCAGATACCAAGTTAAGGAATTTAGCATTCTTCTTTGTATGGGAAGATGCAAGCCTCTGGGCTCACTGAATTCCTTCCTTTCATACGCACCTCAGCTGTCTGGGGCCAAACCCTGTTTCCTGGTTGTTTACATCCTTCTTTCCTTGTTCACCGTATGGGGTGGCAGATGGCTGCTTCTGCACTCCCCTCCTTCCCCAGCTCCTCAGCAATCACCAGGGGGAGAGGGTGGCGGCATCTGCTGGATCCCACACGTTGTGTTGCATTTTGGGAGTCCTCCACATTTGGAGGCCCGAAATCGCTGATGGCTGTGACTTTTCTTGTTTATTGATATAGCAGCAGATATTCCATTTCACAGGGGTAAGCTTTTCTCTCCATGCCCTGTGATGTGGCTGGGATCAGCTGACATATTTCATAGACTGTAGGGGAGGCTTGGACAAGCAGAGGTCTGTGAGACATGGAGTGTCCTGGTATCCACCTACCTGATGTAGTGGTACTTCGGGCCACCAGCCCATCCTTGGGGAGCAGAGTTCTATCGTCATTCTCTCTCCCCCTAAGAGAAGGCCGTGTATGCCCTCCCTACACCCTGGCCTTCAAGTGTGAGAGAGGGTGGGGACAGGAATTCACCTTTGGGACAGACTTTACTTTATCCCCAGGCCCAGAGAGAAGAGGAAATGCCTTTTCACCGCAGCCCAGGACTCAGATTCTTTCATTTCCTGTGCTGGGACCTGCCTTTCCTAGGACATTTGACAGTGGGGCTGTTCATCCAGCCCCACCCGTTGGGGTTGCTCTGTCTTCTTGCCCAGCAGGATGGACCTCGCGGAGCAGCAGTGCGCTATGGCAGACTTGGCGGGTGTGGAGGATGTCAAAGTCCAGTCCCTCTGCCTCCCCTCAGCACCAGGTGAAGCTCTTATTTGCCCAGAACATCTGCATGCAGCTTCCTGGTGGCTGCACAGGTCCCCTTGGGGATAATGTGTGGACATTTGCTGGACTCAATGTGGTTTTCTCAGAAAAAAGGCAGCTCTGCCTTGGGGGTGGGTTTAACCATTGACCAGTCCTTATGGACATAGACTGACACAGCCTCGTGAGAGACCCTAGGTCAAAGGACCCAACCAAAACTGGCTAGACCCCCAACTGCAGGAACTGTGAAATAATAAATGTTTGTTACTCTAAAATGCTAAGTTTTGGAATAATTTATTACAAGGCTATTTGTTGTGGTTGTTCAGTCATGTTAGTGTAGTCAAGGAAGCAGAAGTACATGTTTTTCTGAAAGTCTCTTATTTTCTCTATGATCCAGTGGATGCTGGCAATTTATCTCCGGTTCCTCTGCCTTTTCTAAATCCAGCTTGTACATCTGGAAGTTCTCGGTTCACGTACTGCTGAAGCCTAGCTTGAAGGATTTTGAGCATTATCTTGCTAACATGTGAAATGAGTGCAATTGTAATGATAGTTTGAACATTCTTTGGCATTGCCCTTCTTTGGGATTGGAATGAAAACTGACATTTTTCAGTCCCATGGCCACTGCTGAGTTTTCCAAATTTGCTGGCATATTGAGTGCAGCACTTTTAACAGCATCATCTTTTAGGATTTGAAATAGCTCAGCTGGAATTCCATCACCTCCGCTAGCTTTGTTCATAGTGATACTTCCTATGGCCCACTTGACTTTGCACTCCAGGATGTCTGGCTCTAGATGAACAATCACACCATTGTGGTTATCAGGGTCATTGAGATCTTTTTTGTACAGTTCTTCTGTGTATTCTTGCCACCTCTTCTTAATCTCATCTGCTTCTGTTAGGTCCTTGCTGTTTCTGTCCTTTGTTGTGCACATTTTTGCATGAAAATTTCCCTCGGTATCTCCAAGTTTCTTGAAGAGATTCCTAGTGTTTCCCATTCTGTTGTTTTCCTCTATTTCTTTGCCTTGTTCACTTAGGAAGGCTTTCTTATCTCTCCTTGTTATTCTCTGGAACTCTGTATTCAGTGGAGTATATCTTTCCTTTTCTCCTTTGCCTTTCTCTTTTTTTCTCAGCTATTTTTAAGGCCTCCACAGACAACCATTTTACCTTCTTGCATTTCTTTTTCTTTGGGATGGTTTTTGTCACTGCCTCCTGTGACATAACATAAGAACTATGTTATGAACCTCCATCCATAGTTCTTAAGGCACTCTGTCTATCAGATCTAATCCCTTGAACCTATTTGTCATCTCTACTGTATAATCATAAGGGATTTGATTTAGATCAGACCTGAATGGTCTAGTGGTTTTCCCTACTTTCTTCCATTTAAGCCTGAACTTTGCAACAGAGAGGCTCATGATCTGAGCCACAGTCAGTTTCAGGTCTTGTTTTGCTGACTGTATAGAGCTTCTCCATCTTCGGCTGCAAAGAATATAATCAATTTGATTTTGGTGTTGACCATCTGGTGATGTCCATCTCTTGTGTTGTTAGAAGAAGGTATTTGCTATGACCAGCATGTTCTCTTGGTAAGACTCTGTTAGCCTATGCCCTGATTCATTTTGTACTCCAAGGCCAAACTTGCCTATTACTCCAGGTATCTCTTGACTTCCTACTTTTGTATTCCAATCCCCTATGATGAAAAGGACATTTTTTTTTTTTTTGGTGTTAGTTCTAGAGGTTCTTGTAGGTCTTCACAGAACCATTCAACTTCAAACTTCAAGCATTAGTGGCTGGAGCATAGACTTGGGTTACTGGTATAGCTATAGATAAGAATACAGGGGTTCTCATACTTGTCAGTTTCTTAGGTCTGAAAACTTTGAAAAGATTTAAAGATCTACATAAGGTTGCCAGCTTCTTAGTCTACAACATAGCTCTTGAAAAATGACAGTCAATTTTTACTTCCATTATTTATATAAAAGAAGGGTCATTTAAAACTTTTGTCACAAAGCTATTTGTTTACATACAATAAAGTTCATCCGTTTAAAATTTGAGGAATTTTGATCATTCTAAATGATTGTAAACTCACTTCCATAATTCAGGTGTAGAATGGCTTCTTTGTCCTAAAAAGTTTCCTTATGCTCCTTCGTTGTTAGTCCCCTCCTAATGTGGCCCCCATGCAAACTTTGACTGGCTTAAGAGGAAGGATAATTGAATATAGCAAAACTTAGGAAGGATGTGTTCTTGCCGGGAGAATCCTAGGGACAGGGGAGCCTGGTGGGCTTCTGTCTATGGGGTCGCACAGAGTCGGCCACGACTGAAGTGACAGCCGCAGCAGCAGCAATCTCAAAATAAAAAACAGCCATTAAACTGAGTATATTTAAATGTATAAGCCAAGCTTTATTTATACATGGTGTTATGAATTCATAGACTAATGGCTTTCAACACCACAGTTCTGGCTCTCAACAGTTTTAGATAAGCTAGGCTTCTATAACAAACAGTCCTGAGTACGGCGGTTTAAACAAGAAGGAAGAGTTTTCACTCCCTCACATTTCAAAGGTAGGTGGGCAGTTAGGGCAGCTAGAGGGCTCTACTCTACAAGGTCATCTGGAAAACAAAGCCTGTGAGCTGACCTGCCGACCTCTGTAAGTGACGTCCTTCTCCAGGCCCAGAGCAGCTGCTGCATTTCCAGCCATCAGGAAAGGAGAGAGTGTGTCCATAGCAAATACCTTTAAGGAAATAACCCAGAAATTTAATACCCAACTTTTAAAACATTTTTATTTATTTTTTGGTTGTGCTAGGTCTTTTTTGCTATGCGTAGGCTTTCTCTGACTGTGGCTAGCTGGGGCTGCTCTCTTGTTGCGGTGTGCGGGCTTCTCACACCGTTGTGGCTTCTCCCGTTGCAGAGCATGGGCTCTAGGTGCACAGGCTTCAGTAGTTGTGGCACTTGGGCTCAGTCATTGAGGCACACGGGTTTAGTTGCCCTGCAGCATGTGGAATCTTCCCCGACAAGGGATCACACCTCTGTCCCCTGCACTGGCAGGCAGATTCTTAACCACTGGACCACCAGGAAAGCCCTAACACCTAACTGTTGCTGATATAGCATTGGCTCAAACGAGTCAGACGACCAAGTCCATGGGAGGAGGGACGCAGGGAAACAGAGAGACTGCTGGGTGACCCCATGCCTGGTTAAGAGATGGAGGATTGTACTACCAGGCAAAAGGAGGTGGTTAGCATTATGCCCTCTCTTCTGAATTGCCAGTCTTCTCCTCTCTTCTGCTTCCAACCTTCAGCATTTCCAGTGCATCTCGTCTTTGAAAGCACTTCCTTGGGCTCCATGTGCCCTGCTTGTTGGTACCCCATCTCCTTCCTGCTCCTCACACTCTCTTCCTTCTGCCTGAATCCTGTTCACTTCTCAACCCAGGCAATGTGGCTCTCTCCCAACCTGTCTCTAAGTTTTTATTTTTTTTGTAAATTATATAAAAAATAATTCCTTTTTATTGAATTCATGCTTTCCTTACTGGATGTTTCTTCAGCCTCTAATATGTTGACCTTCTCTCTTAAATATTTTCTTCCCCTCATTCATTTGATATCATGACCTCATGTTTTCTACATTCATTTAGTTGCTCTTAGTTAGTCCCTGCCCAGAATGATTCCCCTGCTGCCTTCAGTTACCTCTCAGCATTTCCCAAGACACTATTCTCTTTTATTCTTTTGTCTGTACACTCATCTTAGTAGACCCCCTCCTATGGTAGGTCAGTTAGGATTGTGATTGACTGCATGTAACAGAAACCCAACAAGTGGTGGCCAATATAAGGAAGAGGCTCATCTTTTTCATGATATAACAGGGTGTTTGGGGGCAGGCTGTCAGTCCAGGGATATCTGGGCTCCTTTTATGGACCTGTTTTGCCAACCTGAGTGGGTGGCTCTTTTCCCTATGGTTCAAAGTTGCTTCCATGTCTTCAGGCATCACATCTACATTCCAGGCAGGAGGAAGGAGAAGAGAAAGGGCAAAAGGCAAAAGGACGATGCTAACTAATCTGTCACATTTCAAGAAAGCTCTCTCAGGAGTTCCCCTAGGACTTCTATTTCAGAAACAGTTCCCATGGCCTCTTGTATCTAGAAGAGTGTCATGGGAAGGGAGTGATGTAGCTGTGTACAGTGCAGACATAAACAATGCTGGGAGCATTAAGAAAGAAGGAGAAGATGGATACTGGATGGGAGAGCAGCAGTGGGTGCCACTCATGACTTGAGCGTCTGTCCGCTGACAACTCAAAAATCTGTGTCTTCTATGCAAATGGCCAATTCTAATACATCAGTAATGATCAGGGACATGCAAATCTAAACCATAGACTTCACACACATTAGAATGGCTACCATGAAAAACAAAGAACAGAAAACTAGTGTTGGCGAGGATGTGAAGAAATTGGAAGGCTTGTACAACGTGGGAATGCAAAATGGTGTAACTGTTGTGGAAAACCATATGGTAGTTCCTTTAAAAATTAAATATAGTAATTTTTTAAAAACAGTATAAAAAATAAAATATAATATTACCAGCAATTCCATGTCTAGGTATACACCTAAAGAAATTGAAAACAGGGACTCAAAAAGATATTTCTACATCTGTGTCCATAGCAGCATTATTCACAGTAGTCAAAAGATGGAAGTAACCCAAATGCTCATTGACAGTTGACTGGATAAACAAAATGTGGTTTATATGCACGATGAAATAGTAATATATCTTATAAAGGAATGAAGTTCTGATCATGCTGCAATGTGAGTAAACCTTGAAGACATCCTGCTAAGTGAAATAAGTCAGACACAAAAGGACAAATGTTGTATGATTCCTCTTACATGAGGATCATAGAATAGGCAAATTCACACAGACAGAAAGGAGAACAGAGGTTACCAGGGGCTGGGGAGAGGGAAGAGGGGGAAGTTATTGCTTAATGGGTACAGAATTTCAGTTTTGCAAGATGAAAAGAATTCTGGCGATAGATGATGGTTGATGGTTGCACAATAATGTGAATGTATTTAATGCTTCTGACCGTCCACTTAAAAATGGTTAATATGGTAAGTTTTAAATTATGTATATCTTACCATAATAAAAATCCATATCTTCAGTTTTGAGCTTCTTTGAAAAAACCCACTTACTTAGGTGCTAGACATTTTAATTTGGATACCTCTGTGCTCAGAATGGAACACCTAAAGTCCCACATGAAGCTTGAAGTTTTAGCCCTTTGAAATCACATACACTCGCTCAGTCTCAGGCCTGCAGAGCCTCACACGGCACCAGGACAGGAGGGTCTGCAAAAGTTCCAGTTTCAGCCATAGGCTCATGGGAACCAGCCTCCTCGGTGACCCTTGGCTCCTTGGGGCCAGCCCAGGTTAATCCTCCAACAAACGAGCAACTCTTTCCTCTTTTCCTGCTGGTGAGTTCCTATTTGGAGCTTATGGTGTCTTTTCCTGATATGTTGCCAGCTTTGGGACAAGTGTCTGGGCTCTCGTTGGACACACAGCGCTACCTTTTTCCAGAGTGCTGCCTGTGATGAGATGTCAGAGAGTAGAATGCCTTTGTCCAGCCTCCCAGTTCCTCAGGACTGGGGCTTACCCGGGACGTGATGAATCATCTAGCATCCGTCCTGGTCAGTTCTCATGCCCAGACTTGTTGCTAAATATGTTGCAGCCTGAGGCTGTGGGGCCACTTTCTGCAAACGGAGGTCCGCTGTCTCCTATGAGAAGGAAGGTTTTCTCCAAGGGGACCTGCAGACCCCTGCAGTGTCTGCTGACATAGAGTCTGACATAATGTAAGGGCTTCTGCTTCACCCAACATTTCTACAAACACAAAGTAGTATTCATGTTGAATGATTTAAAAACTATCTACTAAACTTTTTGGGAGACATAACTAGTTAATGGTGAAGTTTTAGCCCTTTGAACTCAACATACACTCGCTCAGTCTCGGGCCTGACTCGGGCTCAGTCTCGCTCAGGGGAAGACTTAGATGCAGGGGATGTTTCTGGTTGTATCAGGCACAAATGTCAGTTCAGGCACACATATGACCTGGTTTTTGTCCCTGGAAGCCTGATTAGACTGGGTACTTGTTATTTCTTGTTGGACAACAAATAACCCCAAACTTAAGGACTGAAAACAACAATATTTATTATCTTCCAGTTTCTGTGGGTCATTAATGGGTTGGTTGGGCCCTGGGGCTCAGGACCTCCTAAGCAGCCATCAAGGTCTCAGGGCCACAGTTATTCTAGACTACCCCGGGGAAGAATCCTCTTCCAAGTCAGTACAGTTGGCAGGATTCAGCTGGTCGATGGCTGCTGGCCAAAGGCCACTTTCAGTTCCTGATCATGCAGACCTTTCTGCCTCTCATAACGTGGCAGCTGGTTTGTCAGAGTGAGCAGCTAGAGGAGCCACGGAGAAGGAGTGAGCAAGAAGGAACTCACCGTCTCAGGTCTAATTCGGAAGTGACAGCCCATCCTTTTTGACTATGTTCTTCTAATTTGAAGTCTGTCACTAGGACCAGCCCACATTCAACAGGAGGAGTGGTGGGGGGGTGGGCGGGGGGCAGTCATTAGCAGACATGTGGAAGTTGCCCACCACAGAGGTCTCATTCCTGCGAGTATATTTCATCTTACAGGGAACTTTGATCAATCGGTGGGATCAATCAAAACCTAGGAGATGGATAAATTAGCCGACAGATCTCTGAGCAGCTCTCCCTGCCTCTGCAGCTGTCTTTTCCAGTCGGGTTGATTTCAGTATTTTTAAACTCAGATGGTGAGACTGCAGACAGAGTGGAAGGACCAGGTTTCCTCTCTGGTCTTTTAAGGAGAGAGTGCCGCTTCTCAAGGCAGCTTCTCCACTCTTTGTCTGACTAGCTCTTTGTGGTTTGGCTTTGCGTTGTGGTTTGTTTACACGGCTGGCAAGAAAGATGACTTAACTCATCCAGACTGAACTCAGGGTTGATTTCAAAGTGAACCATCCGTCAAAAGAAGGCATAATCAACATAATGAGCAGAAATCCATGTCTTTGCTACACATGCATCAGGGTGAATCATATTCTGTGCCTCTGTTCCCATTTGAAATGCTCTCCTGACTTCACCTATCCTTCCTGCCAGGGGCCCCTTCACAAACCTTCCTGACGATTCCTGTCCACACAGCTCTTCCTCTTTCTTTGAAGCTTTAGAGCAGTTAATGTCTGTGCCTCCCCGTTGACCTCCTGGTTACAGCCTGCCTCATGGGGGTGATTTCCTGCATGTGGGCTTTATGCTCTGTCTCCGAGGAGATGTAAACTTCTCCAGGGCAAGAACTGTTGTCCAGTTACACCTGCCCTGGTACCCAGCCCAGGGCACACAGTTCGTTGATACTTGAGGGTAGAAGCCTGGTCAGGTCTTATATTCTGAGCCTCCCTAAGCTTCTTGCACAGCACCTGTCCATGCATGGCAAGCTTTCCCTCAATAAGTGTAAATTTGATCTTGGTGTCTGTAGCATTTGCATGGGTGGAACCTGTTACTGAGGAGATGGATGGAGAGCATGCTGGCCTCTTCCTGTTGGCAACGGTGGCATGTGGGCGGAACCCGCTGTCACTCAACCTCCTCTGCTCATTTCACACAAATGTCTTTGTGCATTTCACTCATAGCATCTGGGTCAGACCTTCTCCCCTGGGGTGGCTGGGTGTGCTGCCTCCATGGTCATGCCCAGTCTCGAGAAATATCTTGGACTAGGGAGGGGAACCTGAATCTTTACTTCTGGGCCAGGAACCCTCTCCTCCCCAGCATTCCTGTCTTTTGGAAAGAGCAGCTGTTTTTCTGCTTTGAAGGGAGCAGAGGAAAATGTGCGTGGGAACTGTGGGGAGAAGCTTGGCGGTTGCTCAGCAGCCTCTCTGCGCAGGCGCAGCCCGGGTGCCAACCTGGAGCCCGAGCTGGGATGGAGCAGATAGAGGGGCTGGCTTCTTGCAAGAGTCATGCTGTGGATTCTGTCCTCAACTCTGCAGTTCTAACTCTAAGGACAAGGCCTGAAGTGTTCTGGTGCCCCTGGAAACAGGAGGCAGTGTGGCCCTTCTGGTGGAGCTCATATCTCCTATGAGCACGGGGGAGCCTGTGACTGCAGCTGAGTCTAGGGGCGTTGGGGCTGGGCTGGGGTGGGGCCAGGATTCCTCACCTTCTTGTGCAACTACATTTATAACCAGCATCTGCTGGGCTCCCCCTGTGTTCCAGGCTTCAGGGTGGCAGACACTGAAAATGGTCACATAAGGCAGGTCGTTGCCCTGGAGGAGCCCTTACAGCCTAAGGTGAGAGGACAAGGGACCCTCAGAGGACTGCATCCTTGCCTGACTGCTGAGGGGCTTCCCGGGTGACGCGGTGGGTAAAGGATCCGCCTGCCAGGGCAGGTGCCTCAGAAGACCCGGGTTTGATCCCTGGATAGGGAAGATCTCCTGGAGGAGGAAATGGCAACCCACTCCAGTTTTCTTGCCTGGAGAATCCCGTGGACAGAGGATCCTGGCGGGCTACAGTCCTTGGGGTTTCAAAGAGTTGGACACGACTAAGCGACTGACCACTCAGGTGCTGGGTGCTGAGAGCCTAGATGAGGGGCTGTTGCAGGTGAGAGCCATCAGGGAAAGTGAGGGAGCCCGTGCTTAAGCTGAAATTAGACAAATATGGATGAGTTACTTAGGGAAGAGGAGTTTCGGTAGAGGAGGTGTAAGGTGTGTGAAGACCCAGCAGGATGGGACTACACGGTGCGTTGAGAGATGCCCGGCAAGTTGGACCTGGCTATAGTATGAGGGTTTCCGGCAGGAGAGAAGCAGTCAGGCTTGGAATTTAGAATGATTGCAGTGCCTTGTAAGGTGGGGAGTTGGAGGGGCCAGGAGAGCAGGGGGTAGGTAGCTGGGGTGGGTGGGGCTCTGCAGGGAATCCAGAGAGCAGGTGGCTATGGAGTAGATGTTGTGGAAGGCAGCCAGGGTTTCTGCTGGCTGTGTGTGCGCGAGTGTGTATGTAAGCGTGTGCAAGTACACATGTGCATGTGTGTATGCACGTGCGAGCAGTGCCTGCATGTGTGTGTGCATGTGCTTGCATATTGAGATACATGTTTGTGCACGTGTGTGATTGTGTGTCGGGTCTGGGGGAGGGTATGAGAGAGCCAGGGAACCCACATTTGGTGAATTTGCTATTGTAGTCTCTGTTTTCCATTTGAGCAAACTGAGGCTTCCAGGTATTAAATGATGTCCTTCCTTCATTCAGTGAATATTGAACCATCCATTTGAAGGGCATATTTCACATATTTAATCCTTAAAGAAACATAAAGAAGTTACTGTTATCATCCCATTTTATAGATGAAGAAACTGAGGCTCAGAGAAATAAAACTTCTGATGAGACTGAACTGACTATCGTGTATTCTATGTGGAATCTGTGGTAAATGTCAGCTGGGACTTTTCTCGACGGGTGGGATTCTCATTTTGAATATCCCAATCCTCTCCCTGCTTCCTTTTCTTTCTCACAAAAAGTGATCTGAGTGCTTTTCAGAGCCCTCCAAGGATACAGGCAAGAAAGACTGAGAGGACCAGTAAAGATTTCTTCAAACGATAAGAAATATATATGCACACCATCCTCCATAAGGCAGCTCCTTCTATGACTAAGTTCAAAGAAGTGCATGGGAGGTAGAGGGAGTCTGCTGGGTCACTGTTTGCTGCAGGGTTGACGTCCTTCTGTTTTAATGTCAAGCCTCTATGTTGGATACATGTTAACACAATGATCATTGGAAATAAGGACGGTTGTGATACATGATGCAACCCGTACTTCCAGATTTTACTGTGTATATGGTCCATCTGGGGATACATTCTGATTCAGTGGGTCTGAGTGGGAACTGAGATGATGCGTTTGTCGTAAGTTCCCAGGGATGTCCATATGCCCACATGGCAGGGTTTGAACAGGCCTTTGGGGAGAAAGACCAAAAAGGAAATAAAGTCAGGGTGATTAATGACGAGGGGAGCATGGCCAGCTGCTTCAGGGAGAAGAGAATGAGTTTTGCTTTGGATGTGTTGTGTTTGAGGCACTAAGATTCTTCTTGTGGGAAACTGTGTGATGATGACCAGTGGGGTCAAGGTTCAGTGAGAGTCAGCAAAAGGTCAGTGAGAGGCCAGAATTAAAGACGCAGATCACCCCCATCTTGGGGACTGCATGGATGCCTGGTGGGTGGGGAGGAAATGAAGTTATTAAATGAGAGAGAGACAGAGTTTGTGAAGACAAAAAATAATCAGGCATAGGGTCTAGGACAAGACAGTTAAGATGTTGGTGGAAGAGAGGGATCAGTGAAGACCCTGACAAGTGTGGTTAAAGAGTTAGGAAAACAATCAGAAGAGTCAGTGACAGAAACCAGGAGGGAAGACAGTCAAGAGGAGGAGGAGAAGCAGTGCTGGGTCTTTCTGTTCCCCTAGACCCCTATCCCCATTCATCTCCTGGGAGGAGACCTGTCAGCCTGCAGTGACAGCGCTGTTGCCTTCTGGACTCTGGTTCAGTTCAGCCAATGGGGAGCATGGACTGGAAGCGGGAGGGTGAGTAGGTGTGTGTCTCCTCGTGCCCACCCTCCTCCTCAAGCCACCAGCTCCCATAACTCCCTCTGGTTCTGGTAATTCTTCTGTCCATTACTGGGCGTTACCAGTATTCTGACCGTTCCTTGTGAATAGAGCTGCTACTTGCAGAGGTGCTGGGTGGTTTGGGAAAACCCCCAAGTCTGGTGTGTGCCCTTTGCATTCTGTTTGAACCATGAGCAATAAGGAGGGAATGGGTGGCTGGGCTAGATGCTGTCAGAGGAAGACTGGGACCAGGACAGAACACCTCACAATTGAGAGCTCACCTTGTTTCCCCAGAGCCATTTCCCAAAGATGCTGGCCATGGTGAGTTGAGGATGGAATGAAACTGGAGGAAGTAGAGCCTACTCCTTTGAAAAGCTTGGCTTTGGAGAGAGTGAGGGAAGGCAGGCAGTCGCCAGAGGGAAGTCTGGGGTCGAGGAAGGTGATCTTAGGGTTGGAGACACCAGAGCATGTTTATGGCAGACAAGAAGGTGCTGTCAGAGAAGGAGAGACCAAAGATACAGAAGAGCAAATGGATGATGGGTGGAGAGATTGCGAGGGCCTGGGGCCTTAGGGTATACACGGGACATGGAAGACTCAGCTTGGTAAAGGAGGAGGCATGTTACCTTTGTGACAGATAAAGAAGAAGGGTTCAGTGGGTGATGACTCCACTCATGTGGAGGAGTGAAGGGGCATGGACACACCTTCCCTTGGAGTCTTTGCTTTTTCTCCTGACGGAGGAGGCAGATCTCCACTGGAAAGTGAAGGGGAGAGGTGTGGGGAGAGGTTTGGGAAAAGCTGCTGTAAGGAGGGAAACCAGAAACATCTGGAGAACAATGCAAGGAGGGGCAGCAGCCAGGAGGCCTTTTCCACGTTCTGTGGTCTCTGATTTCTCTCACCGCGTGGGCGACTCTTCATGCGTTGGCCCATCCTCTTTCCCTCACAATGGCTTCTGCCACAGCATTCAACACTAAATGCACTGTAGTTGTGAAGACCCTTGCCTTTGTAGCATAACTACTTGTCTTTCAGGACTTCTCCCCCTCCCTCCCCTGTTCCAGCATGGTGTCTGGGTTGGGTGGGAAGCACATGAATCCTCATCAGGTTCGTTTGATGGCTCTGATTGACTTCCCATTGAGGGAACAGACCCCCTTCTCAGGTCTGTGGGCATCCATCTACACCTTGCATTTGGCTCAGCTCCCCGTGGCACTAATCCTGCTTGGTCTGGAATCACAGATCCAGTGCCTACCTCTCTCTTATCCCCTTTTGAAAGGGAGAATCTGATTGACTCAGCTTAACCAATGGGTAGGTTTCACCTGGGTCAGGCCTGCACTGGTGTTTCAGGTAGGACAAGGGGGCCACATGGCACAAATATGGGCCTAGACTCACCCTTCACAGAAATTGTGGTTGGTGTTCAAGCAGTTTTGTATGAGAAGCTCTTAATGAGACTAGTATCCTTGAAAGAGTTTATTTTACTCTATTAAAAAAATTTTTTTTGGCTGTGCTGGGTCTTTGTTGTGGCAAGCAGGTTCTTCGTTGCTGTGGGTTGGCTTTCTCGAGCTGCGGGGTATGGGCTTCACTTATGGCAGAGCTCAGGCTCAATAGGAGGCAGGGTCAGTCAGTCACTGGCAGCCCATGTGGTATGAGGGATATTAGTTCCCTGACCAGAGATCGAACCTGTATCCTCCTGCATTGGAAGGTGGATTCTCAACCACTGGACCACCAGCAAAGTCCCCTTGAAAGAGTTTAGTTCATTGGACTCTGGATTGATGTGAATGAGATTGTTTCAAGAAAATTCTTTTGATGATTTTCCTGGGATGGTGAGAGCTTCTGGAGGGATAAAAGGGAATTAGGCTCCCCAAAGATACTTCACCATGAGGTGGAACTACCTAAGAGGAAAAAGTGATATTTCTCTTTATTGTTATTATTTTTATGACCCCAGGAGATAGATCTGACTGGTGGGCACATCTACTCAGAGGCTGAGGTGGTAAAAATAGAATGTGGTCGTGATCCTCACCAACACCCACCCAGAGCTACTATGCCTTAGGTAGAGAAAGTCTTAAAAGCCCAGAGAAGGGAGAAGGGCTCCAGTCTCATCCTAAGTAAGGCACAGTGGTGAGGTCTGGAAAGAGCTTGGCATTTAGAGTCAGAGCATCTTGTTGGAATCCCCACTCTGTTCCATATAATTTCAGGCAAATCTTTATCTCACTGAGATTATAATTTTCAATGGACAACACCCCAGGATGGATAAGACATTGGGTTAAATTCACACTAAGGTGTGGCTGATGAATTACTCAAACTTTTCCTTGGAGCCAGTTCTGACTCTAAGAAGAGTATTGAGCTCTGAAGAACAGGAGTGGAGGAAATACCACAGAAGGAAGATGTCAGTAAGTCTAGAGGCCAGGAATTCTACTCTGGAGATTTCTACCCTCTTAGCCTTGGGCTGATTATTCTCAAGCCCGATTGCATAGGCATGGTGCCCAGTGGGCTTTAAACATGCATGTCGATGTAGAAGAAAGCCATCACTTGGAATGTTTGTAAAGGCTTTTTCTGTCACGGACTTGAAAATGTTTTCCATGAGATACGTGCCAACTTTTCCCCTTGACTGTCCACACCAATCCTGATTGAAAGAGACGATTCTGAACACTGTCAATGCTCTGCTGTGACCCTTCAGCCTGCTGACCCATGAAGGTATGTGTTCCTTCCATAAAGGGCCAGGTTCCCTGACTTATTGCCAATTTTCTTGAAAAAATAAAAGCAAAACCTGGGGAAGCTTCGCTTCTCAAGCAGCAGCAGAGCCGCAACAACAGCAGCAAGACCCCCTTGGGCCTGTTTCTCAAGGAGACGCTCCTTCATATTAAGTCTCACTGCTGTGTGTTTTTCTTTTGTGAAGGAGTCCTGACTTCATGTCTCCCCAAGGACTCTGTCCGGATGATCTCACCCTCTAAAACTGGCAGGGAAGAAGCATTCTGATTGTGTTCCAGCTCAAGAACAGAAAGGTGGTTGTTAAGCAGAAATTGTCCAGTCAATAATCAGACAAGCCCAGTCCCTTCTTTCCAAAAAGATTTGGGCCAGATCCTGGAGATGCTTTCTGCAGGTAAGGTTGACCTTGCACTCCCAGGCATTTGCTTTCTGCTTCTGTTTTATTTTATTTTATTTTTTTCTGGCTTCTGTTTTTTTTTTTTTTTTTTCTGTTTTAAGTCCTGGTTGCTTTTGAGGGGCTCTGTGAAGGAAAGGGAGACTTGGGAGGAATGGACTCATGTGGACCCTTTCCTGTTACAAGCACAGAGAAATGCAAGATAAAATGAAAACCAAATCAGTTCAGTGGCTGGAACTGAAGAGGTAATGGAAACATGTAGCTGGAAGTGGCCAGTGGCGCCCCAGCAAGCCAGGGGTGTGGGTGTGTCTGTCTGTGCTCTATTAGATGGGGGGAGGGCCCACGTAGAGATGAGGGTGAAGGCCTTGGGCCAGAGCCAGGCAGAGGCCTAAACAAGAAAGCAAAAAGGCAGAGGGACTGCAGGGCTGAACTCTCCAAGAAAGGAGGACTAGGAAAAAAATAATCCAGTCATGAATCAGGCAGATGCCAAGAAAGTTTGCCTCTGCCTGGCTGCTGGGTGGAAAAAATAAAAGCCATTTTGTGAAAAAGTGAAACCCCAAGCTTCTGTGTTGACAGGTTCTGGAGACAATGTACACTGTCTGTGAACTGGGGGCATCTTAGATTAAGAAATGCCCATAAAAGAGTGGTCTTGGTTATGTTACAATTAGGACACATACAGAAGCAGATGAAAAATCACTCTGGTCATAGGAGTTTTCATTGAAAACTCAAGTTCAGTTGAAGTTTAGCTTTCAGTAAAAAATTACAATATGAAAAGATCCATCATGAACAACAATTTGCAGAAACAGGAAGTGGGTGCGGCAGGTCAGCAACCCCCACCTTGAGATCATAAAAAAGCAATCAGAGAGAGACCATAAATATAGGGATGTTTAAATGATTAAAGAGATAAAAAGAAAAATATAGAAACCACAATAAAAGAACAACCGTTATGAAAGAGTGGGAGTAATGCTGATAATAAAATATATTTGTGTTCATGTTCAGATTTACAAATAAGTAGACTTAAACTAGGAGCTTCCTTGGTGGCTCAGCGGTAAAGAATCCACTTGCCAATGTACGAGATACAGGTTCAATTCCTGGGTCAGGAAGATCCCCTGGAGAAGGAAATGGTAACCCAAAATTCTAGATCATCCCTCTACCCAGTCTCTTCCCCCCTCCAGAAAAACCCCTGAATTAAAAAAAAAAACAAAACTCTAAAAGCCAGACCTTGGAAAGAGAACATGGGAGGCTAACATCTTGTCCTTGTATATTTCAGCCCACTGAAGATTAGCGTGATTAGCATTAGGTTAAACTGTACCAGTTAGCTTTAGGTTTGTCATGAAGATGAGAATGCAGGCACTAAAATTGGTTGCCTAGGATGCCAAAATAATCTACATGATAATGGAAAGAAAAGTGTTGGGCCAGTAAAATTTCTGTGAGCAGCCCCATAAGGTTACACAGTGGGAGAGAATGAATGGGAAATCTGAATGAAGTCATGAGATGGGGAAGGAAAGTTGTATAACTGTAGAAAAAAAAATTGTATAATTGTACAATATGTGGTAGAGAACTTGGGTGCTGAACATGCCTGATGGTCAGCACCATCAATTTTGGCTTTACCTCCTCCTCCTTCTGCTCATGCTCCATCCCAGTGTTGCTAGTGTTGTTGTTAGTACCTGGATCTAGGTTGCAACTGATGTGGTTGTAGAAAAAAGAAGAAAAAGGTTGGATAGGAGAAAAGGAAACTGCCATGATTTGAAATTATATGATGGCCAACTTGGGTCACCTATGAGAACCTGTGAGCAAAATATTAGAAAATTTTAGAAAAGTTATTGGAAATGATCAATGTACAAAATCATTAGTAACAAAATTTAGAAAATTTAATGAAAGATACTATTTATAATAACAATAGCAACTAAAAACTATGAACTCTAAGAAACAGACACAATAAAAGAGTATAAGACCATTAGGTGAAAAAAATCAAAACAATTTATTGAAACTATAAAATAAAACCAAAATAGTTGGAGACAAAATACTATGGATGGGAAGACTTGACATCATAAAACATGTCAATTTTCATCCAAATTAAATTAAAGTCTATTCAATTCAAATAAAAATTCCCAAGAAATTTTTCTCACAGAAATTGACAAAAATAGGTTCAAATAGTCACACAAAAGAGAATGCCAAAAATATTCAAAAAATTTAAAACAATCATCATAATTGTAATGATGATGAAGAGAGATTTGCCCTACCAGATTTAAAAAATTTGTACAAAACTATAGTAGTTTAAACAGTGTAATGTAGGCATAGAATAGAGATATCTAAACAATGAAATAGAATAGAGATTGTAGAAACAGATTTATGTATATGATAAATTTGGCTTATGATGACAAAGGTAGCATTACAAAGTAGCAGGAATAGGGCAGACTATTTAATAAATTGGTCTTGGACAATAAATTATGGAAAAAGATAAAATAGGATTCCTACCTTACCACATACACATACACTTCTAGCTAGATTAAAATATAAACATAGAATGTAAAACTTAAAGATTTTAAGGAGAAAATACAGAACAGTATTTTCATAACTTTTGTTGTTCTGTCACTGTCAAGTCTGACTCTTTGTGACCCCATGGACTGCAGCACGCCAGGCTTCCCTGTCCTCCATTAGCTCCCGGAGTGTGCTCAGACTCATGTCCCATGAGTTGGTGATGCTATCTAACTATCACATCCTCTGTCAACTCCCTTTCCCTTTTGCCTTTGATCTTTCCCAGCATCAGGATCTTTTCCAGTGAGTCACCTCTTCACACCAGGTGGCCAAAGTATTGGAGCTACAGCTTCAACATCAGTTCTTGCAATGAGTATTCAGGGTTGATTTCCTATAGGATTGACTGATTTGATCTTGCTGTCCAAGGGACTCTCAAGAGTCTTCTCCAGCACCGGGATTCGAAAGCATCAATTCTTCGGTGCCCAGCCTTCTTTATGGTTCACCTCTCACATCCATACATGACTACTGGAAAAACCATAGCTTTGACTAGATGGACCTTTGTCAGCAAAGTAATGTCTCTGCTTTTCAATATGCTGTCTAGGTTGGTCATAGCTTCTCTTCCAAGGAGCAAGTGTCTTTTAATTTCATAGTTGCAGTCACCATCTGCAGTGATTCTGGAGCCTAAGAAATTAAAATCTGGTACTGTTTCCACTTTTTCCTCTTCTATTTCCCATGGAGTGATGGAGCTAGATGCCATGATCTTAGATTTTTTTTAATGTTGAAGTTTTTAAAAAATGTATTCTTATTTATTTATCTAGCTGCATCAGTTTTTAGTTGCAGAAAGTGGGATCTTTGATCGTCGTTTTGGCATGTGAACTCTTAGTTGCAGCATGTGGGATCTAGTTCCCTGACTAGGGATCGAACCCAGACCCCTTGCATTGGGAGTGCAGAGTCTTAGCCACTGGAGCACCAGGGAAGTCCCTAATGTTGTTTTAAGCCAGCTTTTTCACTCTCTTCTTTCATCCTCGTTAAGAGGCTCTTTAGTTCCTCTTCACTTTCTGCCTTAGAGTGGTATCATCTACATATCTGAGGTTGTTGATATTTCTCCCAGCAATCTTGATTCCAGCTTGTGCTTCATCCTGCCTAACATTTCACATGATGTAATCTGTATATAAGTTAAATAATCTGGGTGACAATATACAGCCCTGTTGTACTCCTTTCCCAATTTTGAACCAGTCCATTTTTCCATGTCCGGTTCTAACTGTTGCTTCTTGACCCATATAAAGGTTTCTCAGTAGACAGGTAAAGTGGTCTGGTATTCCTATCTCTTTAAGAATTTCCCACAGTTTGTTGTGATTCACACTGTCAAAGGCTTTAGTATGGTCAATGAAGTAGATGTTTTTCTGGAATTCCCTTGCTTTCTCTATGATCCAATGAATGTTGGCAATTTGATTTCTGATTCCTCTGCTTTTTTAAATCCAGCTTTTACATCTGGGAGTCCTTGGTTCACATACTGTTGAAGCCTCACTTGAAGGATTTTGAGCATAATCTCGCTAGCGTGTGAAATGAGTGCAATAATATGGTATTTTGAACATTCTTTGGTATTGCTCTTCTTTGGTATTGGGATGAAAACTAATCTTTTCCAGTCCTGTCCCACTGCTGAGTTTTCCAAATTTTCTGACATATTGTGTGCAGCACTTCAACACCATCATCTTTTAGGATTTGAAATAGCTCAGCTGGAATTCCATCACCTCCACTAGTTTTGTTCATAGTAATGCTTCCTAAAGCCCTCTTGATTTCACACTCTAGGGTGTCTAGCTTTAGAGTAGGATCAAAACGACATAGGTAAAAAAGTTAGAGGAAAGAGGAAATTTTGATAAATTTGACTACATGAAAATGAGAAGATATTTGCAACCTATATAGCTAATAAAGAGCCAGTGTGCAGAATATACAAAAAGCCTTGAAAACTAATGATAAGGATCCAGGCAATTAATATTGGTAACTTATAAAAAATTGAGTAGGTAAGGATGACCCAAGGAAGAACTTGCTTTTTTATGTAATGAAAGAAATACAGAATGAAACGAGAAATCATAGCCTTCCTTGGTGGCTCAGTGGTAAAGAATCTGCCTGCCAACGCGGGAGACATGGGTTCAGTCCCTGTCTGAGAAGAATACACAAACTGAGGAGCAACTAAGCCCATGGACCACAGCTATTGAGCCTCTGCTCTTCTGGAGCTAGGGAGCTGCAAATAATGAGCCCATGTGCCCTCGTGTCTGTGCTCCACAACTGGAGAGTAGCCCTTGCTCCCCTAAATTAGAGAGAAGTCTGCACAGAAACAAAGACCCAGAAGACTCAGCCCAACTAAAAATAAACACATAAAATTATTAAAAAACATCATTCCACTCCACCAGATTGACAAAAGTACAGAGACTTATAACACCAAGTGGTGGTTAGGATGTGGGGAAATAGAAGCTCTTTAAAAATGCTGATGGCAATGTAAATTCATACATCAGTTTCTAGGAAAATTTAGCAATATTTACTACAGTTAAATGGGTGCAAGCTTTGACTTAAGCAGTTTCATCTCCAGTTATGTATCTTAGAGAAACTTTTGAGTTTATGTGTAAGCAAGTTCACTGCAGGACACATTGCAATAGTGAAAATAGAGAATCAATCTAATTGTCTATAAATAGGAGGATAGATAAATGTTTGAGTAACACGATTAGGTAAAAATGAATGAACTCCTTGGGTCAAAATGATGAATTCTCAAAAACTATTGGAAGTGAAAAAAGAAGCTATAAGATGATATTACAGTTGAATGCTAATTTTCTCAAACTGTTGGTTATGACCCATCTGTAAATTGTGAAATGAATTTAATGAATCACTGCCAGCATGACAAAATAAAATTAGAAAATGTCCGCATATGCTGATGGTAAGGAAACAAGTAATTTTATGAAAGTTTTATTTCATTTTTTCATTTATTTCATGCACACACTCAGGTATATATGTATATGTACATACACACGTGTTTGCATGTGCATATTTATGGGGTCAAAATGTAGAGTGCATTTTTTTTACACTGAGTGTGGTAGAGAAGTCTAAAGCCTCTGTTTTGTATAAAAAGAATACTATATGCTTACACTACCCGTAGAATGCATGGGAGTGATAAATACAGTATTCAGAGAGTGGTTTCCTTCAGAGTGGGTAGAAGAAAGAAGACACGGAGTTACAGTATGAAGACTTTATTCCATTTATGTTGATATATTACAAAACCACATTAATATCTGTTAAGTCTAGGATAAACATGGGTGTCCATTACAGTATTATCTGTACTTTTCCATATGTTTGAAATGTTTCACAATGAAAAAAAAAAAGCCTTAAAACTTAACCAACAATAAAAGCTACAGGGATTAGGTGGGGAGGCAAGAGGGACCCAGATGGTTGCAGGAGGCTTGGAGCAAAGGAACAAGTTGTGTTCGCATCTCTGTGGCCAAAAGTCCCAGAAGGTTCTGGGCCTCTGGGCCAGTAGCCCGGGCAGCCAACTCCCTAAATGTGGCCTCAGTGCTGTCCCTTCATCCTGGTCTGGTGTCATCACCAATTTTATTCTTCTCCGTTAGATCAGCATCTCTTCAGCTCCCTGCACTGGGCAAAGCAGCCTGGCTGCAGAAAGTTACTGCTAGTTATTTACTTAAAATTCTTTCCCTAGGATCCCATTGGGCCTCTGGCCTTGGAATTCTTCCTACCCCCAACTTTATTGAGATATAATTGGCATACAACAGTTTGTAAATTTCCATTTTTCCCCCCATTTATTTGCCATGAAGTGATGGGAGCAGATGCCATGATCTTAGTTTTTTGAATGTTGAGTTTTAAGTCAGCTTTTCCACGCTTCTCTTTCACCTTCATCAAAAGGCTCTTTAGTTCCTCTTCACTTTCTGCCATTAGGCTAGTATCATCTGCATATCTGAGGTTGTTGATATTTCTCCCAGAAATCTTGATTCCAGCTTGTAATTCATCACTGACAGACTGTTTTCTTGGGCTCCAAAATCACTGCAGATGGTGACTGCAGCCATGAAATTAAAAGATGCTTGCTCCTTAGAAGAAAAGTTATGACAAACCTAGACAGCATATTAAAAAGCAGAGATATCACTTTGCTGACAAAGATCTGTATAGTTAAAGTTATGGTTTTTCCAGTAGTCATATACGAATGTGAGAGTTGGAGCATAGTGAAGGCAGATCACCAAAGAATTGATGCTTTCGAATTGTGCTGTAGGAGAAAACTCTTGAGAGTCCCTTGGGCGCCAAGGAGATCAAACCAATCAATCCTAAAGGAAATCAACCCTGAATGTTCATTGGAAGGACTGATGCTGAAGCTGAAGCTCCAAAACTTTGGCCACCTGATGTGAAGAATTGACTCTTTGGAAAAGACCCTGATGCTGGGAATGCTTGAAGGTGGGAAGAGAAGGGGACAACTGAGGATGAAATGGTTGGATTACATCACCAACTCAACAGACATGAGTTTGAGTAAACTCCGGGAGATGGTGATGGACAGGGAAGCCTGGCATGCTTCAGTACATGGAGTCACGTAGAGTCAGACACGCCTTAGTGACTGAACAACAATTGTGTAAATTTAAGGTGTAAAATGTGACATGTGATTACCATCATAAGGCTAGTTTACATCTCCATTACTTAACATAATTACCATTTCTTTTTTTGTGATCAGAACATTAAGATCTACCCTCTCAGAAACTTTCAAGTATACAATGCAGTATTGTTAACTATGTGCCTTCCCAGGTGGCTTATTGGTAAAGAATCTGCCAAATCTGAAGATGCAGGAGACGGGAGTTCAATCCCTGGGTCCGGAGGATCCTCTGGAGTAGGAAATGATGAGCCAGTCCAGTATTCTTGCCTAGAAAATCCCATGGACAAAGGAGCCTGGGAGGCTACAGTCTACAGGGTTGCAGAGTCAGACATGCTGAGCTCATATGTACGTGCGCGCGCGCACACACACACACACACACACACATTGTTAACACATTGTTAACTATAGTCACCACACTATACCTTAGTTCCCCTGGGCTATCCTGATGGCTCAAATGATAAAGAATCTGCTTGCAAGGGAGGAGATTTGAGTTTGATCCCTGGGTTGGATAGATCCTGGAAAAGGAAATGGCAGCCCACTCCAGATGTTCAATCTGGTTTTAGAAAAGGCAGGGGAACCAGAGATCAAATTGCCAACATCCAGTGGATCATCAAAAAAGCAAGAGAGTTCCAGAAAAACATTTATTTCTGCCTTATTGACTATGCCAAAGCCTTTAACTGTGTGGATCACAATAAACTGTGGAAAATTCTGAAAGAGATGGAAATACCAGATCACCTTACCTGCCTCCTGAGAAATCTGTATGCAGGTCAGGAAGCAACAGTTAGAACTGGACATGGAACAACAGACTGGTTCCAAATAGGAAAAGGAGTACATCAAGGCTATATATTGTCACCCTGCTAATTTAACTTATATGCAGAGTACATCATGAGGAATGCTGGGCTGGAAGAAGCACAAGCTGGAATCAAGATTGCTGGGAGAAATATCAATAACCTCAGATATGCAGATGACACCACCCTTATGGCAGAAAGTGAAGAAGAACTAAAGAGCCTCTTGATGAAAGTGAAAGAGGAGAGTGAAAAAGTTGGCTTAAAGCTCAACATTCAGGAAACTAAGATCATGGCATCCAGACCCATCACTTCATGGCAAATAATGGGGAAATAGTGGAAACAGTGGCTGACTTTATTTTTCTGGGCTCCAAAATCACTGCAGATTGCAGCCATGAAATTAAAAGATGCTTACTCCTTGGAAGGAAAATTATGACCAACCCAGACAGCATATTAAAAAGCAGAGACATTACTTTGCCACCAAAGGTCCATCTAGTCAAGGCTATGGTTTTTCCAGTAGTCACGTATGGATGTGAGAGTTGGACTCTAAAGAAAGCTGAACGCCAAAGAATTGATGCTTTTGAACTGTGGTGTTGGGGAAGACGCTTGAGAGTCCCTTGGACTACAAGGAGATCCAACCAGTCCATCCTAAAGGAGATCAGTCCTGGGTGTTCACTGGAAGGACTGATGTTGAAGCTGAAACTCCAATACTTTGGCCACCTGATGTGAAGAGCTGGCTCATTTGAAAAGACCCTGATGCTGGGAAAGATTGAAGTCAGGAGGAGAAGGGGACAACAGAGGATGAGATGGTTGGATGGCATCACCGACTCAATGGACATGAGTTTGTGTAAACTCTGGGAGTTGGTGATGGACAGGGAGGCTTGGCGTGCTGTGGTTCATGGGGTCGCAAAGAGTCAGACATGACTGAGCGACTCACTGGAACTGAACTGATCCCACTCCAGTATTCTTGTCTGGAGAATGCCATAGACAGAGGAGCCTGGAGGGCTACAGTCCACAGGGTCATAAAGAGTCAGACACCACTGAGTGACTAACACATAACTTAGTTCCCCAGAATTTACTCATCTTGTAACTGGAGGTTTATGTCCTTTTACTTATATCTCCCCCACCCTTCTGCCCCTGGCACTACCGTTCTACTCTCTGTTCCTATGAGTTCGGTTTTTTTTTTTTTTTTTTTTAAGATTTCTCACATAAAGTGATATCAAACAGAATTTGTCTGTCTCTGTCTGACTCATTCTACTTAGTGTAATGCCCTCAAGGTCTATCTGTGTTGTTGCATGTGGTGGATTTCCTTCTTTCTTATTCTTTATTAAGTAATTTTCTGTGTATATATGTAACACATCTTCTTTGTCTATTTGTAGATGGACACTCAAGTTGTTCCCATATCTTGCTATTGTGAATAAAGTTACAATGATCATGGGAAGGCCAATATCTCTTTGAGATTTTGATTTCATTTCCTTTGGCTATTTACTCAGAAGTGGGATTGCTGGATCATATTGTAGTTCTATTTTTAATTTTTTCATATTCCTTCATTTCCATAGTGGCTATACCAATTTACATTCCCACCTTTATTCCACATCCTGATCAACACATAGTCTCTTGTCTTTTTGATAATAGCCATCCTAACAGGTATGAGGTGGTATCTCATTGTGGTTTTGACTTGCATTTCCCTGGTGGTTAGCCGTGTTGAGCATCTATTCATTTATGTACCTGTTGAATACTTGCATGTCTTCTTTGGAAAAGTGTCTATTCAGTTCCTTTGCCCATTTTAAAATCAGTTCGTTGGTTATGAGTTGTATGAGTTCCTTGTATATTTTGGATATTAGCTCCTTATCAGATAGATGATTTGCAAGTATTTTCTTCCATTCTGTGGGTTGTTTTTTCATTTTGTTGACTGTTTCTTTTGCTGTGCAGAAGCTTTTTCATTTGCTATAGTTCCACTTATTTATTTTTACTTTTGTTGTTTGTGCTTTTGTTGTCACATCCAAAAAATTATTTCTAAGACTATTGTAAAGGAGTTTCCCCTAATGTTTCTACTAGGGGTTTTATGGCTTCAGGTCTTATATTTAAGCCTTTAACTCATTTTGAGTTAATTTCTGTGAATGGTGTAAGATAGGGGCCCAGTTTCATTTTTCTGCATGTGATTATTCAGTTTTCTCAGCACTATTCATTGAGGAAATAATCCTTTCCCTGTTGAGTTTTGTTGATTCCCTTGCCAAATGTTAGTTGACCTTGTAAGCAAGGGTTTAATTCTAGGCTTTCAATTCTGTTCTATTTGTTTATGTATCTATTTTCAAGGCCAGTTTCACACTATTTTGATTATGATAGCTTTGTAATACAGTTTGAAATCAGGACCTGTGATGGCTCCAGGTTTGCTCTTTCTCAATATTGCTTTTGCTGTTCGGGGTCTTTTGTGGCTTCTTATGAGTTTCAGGATTTTTCCCTGTGAAAAATGCCATTGGAATTTTGATAAGAATTGTACTGAGTTATAGATGACTTTGGGTACTATGGACATTTAAATACTATTAATTATTCTGATCCATGAACATAGAGTATATTTCCAGTATTTGTGTCATCTTCAATGTCTTTCATCAAAGCCTTATAGTTTTCATTCTACAGATCTTTCACCTCCTTGGTTAAATTTATTCCTTCTTTAGTGAAATTTATTTTATTGTTGTTGATGCTATTGTTAATGAGATTGTTTTCTTTATCTCTTTTTCAGATATTTATTTCATTTTAGTATAGAAATGCAATTGACTTCATATACTGATTTTGTATCCTACAACTTTACTGAATTTGTTGATTAGTTCTAACAGTTTTTTGGTGGCATCTTTATTGTTTTCTATATATAATATCATGCCATCTGCACAAGCAGTTTTACTTCTTCCTTTCTGATTTAGATGACTTTTTTCTTGATTAATTGCCCTGCCTAGGATTTTCAGTGCTTTGTTGAATACAAGTGGTTAAAGGGGTCACCCTTGTATTGTTTCTAATCTTAGAGGAAAGCTTTCAACTTTTTACTGTTGAGTATGATGTAGGTTGTGAGCTTATTATTTAAGGCCTTTGTTATGTTGAGGTATGTTCCTTTTATACTCAATGTATTGAGAATTTTTGTTGTGAAAGTATTTTTGGGGAACTGTTTTTTCTACATGTGTTGAAATGATCATAAGCTTTTTATTCTTTATTCTTTTAATGTGATGTGTCACACATTGATTTGAGTATGTCAAACCATCCTTGTATCCCAGAAATAAATCCCACTTAATTATGGTGTTTAATCCTTTTAATGTGCTGTTGGATTCAGATTCCTAATATTTTAAGAATTTTTGCATCTATGTTCATCAGGGCTACTGACCTGTAGTTAGTTTTCTTTTCTTGTAGTGTCCTTGTCTGACTTTAGTTTCAGGGGTAATGCTGACTTTGTAAAATGAGTTTGGAAGCGTTCCCTCCTTTTCAGTTTTTTGGGAAGAGTTTGAGAAGAATTGGCATAAGTGTTTCTTTCAGTGTTTAGTAGAATTCACAAGGAAACCATCTGGTCCTTGACTTTTCTTTGTTGGAAAGTTTTTAATGACTAATTAAATCTTAGTCATTGTTGGTTTGTTCAGATTTCCTATTTCTTCATGATTCAGTCTTGGTAGACTGTATGTTTCTAGGAATTTATCCATTTCTTCTAGGTTATCCAATTTGTTGGCATATAATTATATATGGTAGTTTCTTATGATCCTTCGTATTTCTGTGGTATCAGTTGTAATTTGTCCTCTTTCATTTCTGATATTATTTATTTGAATTCTCCTCTCTTTTTTTTCTTAGGTTACCTAAAGTTTTGTTTATCTTCTCAAAAAAACCAGCTCTTGTTTCTTGTGATCTTTTCTATTATTTTTCTGGTCTCTAGTTTCATTTATTTCTGCTCTGATCTTTGTTATTTCCTTCCTTCTCATAACTTTGGGCTTAGTGTGTTCTTTTCCTAGTTCCTTGAAGTGTAGTTTAGATTTTACTTGCTATCTTCCTTTTTTCTTAATATAGGTGTTAACTGCTACAAAATCCCTCCTAGCCATCCTAAAGTTACTTTTGCTACATTTTATAAGTTTTGTTGTGTTGTGATTCCACTTGTTTCAAGATTTTAAAAAGCTTTTTTTTTTTTTCCTTTTGATTCCTTCTTTGATCCATTGGTTATAGCCGAGTGTGTTAGCTCCACATTTTTTGTATTTTCCAGTTTTTCTCCTGTTATTGATTTTTAGTTTAAATAGTGTTATGGTCAGGTTTTTTTGGTCTGCATACCATACATTGAATGATTTTAGTCTTCTTAAATTTGCTAAGACTCATTTTGCGACCTGTCATATGATCAATCTTGGTGGATGTTTCTTGTTAGGCAGGTTTTCTTCCCCCCTGCCCATTCAGCACTTCGAATATATCATCCTCTTCTCTCCTAGACTGTAAGATTTCTGCTGAGACATCTGCTCATAGCCATACAGGGATTCCTTTGTAAGTTACAAGCTTCTTTTACTGCCTTTAATTCTCTCTTTGCTTTCACATTAAAAATTTTATTATAATGAGTCTTGGAGAATATATCTTTGTGTTGAGTTCGGGAATCTAGTCACTTCATAAATTTGGATGTCCAAATCTGACCCCAGATTTGGGACGTTCTCAGTCATTATCTCTTTAAATAAGCTTTATATCTCCTTCTCTCTCTCTTTTTCTCCTGATACTCCCATGATTTGCAGAGTGTTTCTTTTGATGGTGACCCATCGATCATGCGGGCTTCGCTGGTGGCTCAGACGGTAAAGAGTCTGCCCACAGTGCAGGAGACCTGGGTTTGATCCCTGGGTCGGGAAGATCCCCTGGAGGAGGAAATGGCAACCCACTCCAATATTCTTGCCTGGAAAATCCCATAGTTAGAGGAGTCTGATGGGCTACAATCCATGGGCTCACACAGAGTCGGACACAATTGAGCAACTAACACTTTCACTTTTATACTTTTATTGATTATGTAGACTTTCTTTACTCTTCTTCAACATCTTAATGTTGTTCTCTTCTGGATAATTTCAAAGTTCTTGTCTTCTAATTTGCAGAATTTTTTTTTCTGCTCAATTCATTTTGCTATTGATGCTCTCTGTGGCATTTTAAAATTGCAATCATTGTGTTCTTCAGTTCCATACTGTCTGTTTTTTAAAGTGATTGCCATGTCTTTGTTAAACTTTTCATTTTTGTGTGCATATTGTTTGCTCGATTTTGTTGAATTTTGTCTTTCCCTGTTTTCTTCTAGATCATTGATCTTTCTTAAAATATATATTTTGAAATCTTTATTGGGTAAATTGCAGATATCCATGCCTTTGGGGTTGGTTACTGGAATATTATTATGATCATCTGGTGGCTTCATGCCTCCTTGATTGTTCATGTTCTTTAGAGCCTTGTGTTGTTGTCTTCACATTTGGATAGCAGTTGACTCCTCCGGTCTTTACTGACTAATTTCTCCAATGTGTCCAAAAGTGTGTGTGCATTTGTTTTTTTTTTTTTTTTCCTCCAACACTGTGTCAGAACTTTTGTGCTAGACACCTGGACTTCCACAAAAGCTCTCTCATCTGTGGGTAATTGTCTAAGACAATGTTTTCCAGGAGCTCCTGGACCACAGTTGAGAGGGGCTAGAGCTGCTTCACTGTAGGATCCATAGTTAGGACTGAAATCTGTATGTCTACTACCTGACGCAAGGGTGGTTGAGACTCCTCTCAAGTTCCTTGGCGTATGGTGGTGGATCCCACATCTCCCACAAAGACACTTTTATCTGGACGGAAGCCAAATTGTTGTTGTGGGGTGGGATATAGGCAAGGGACTTCTTATTTGGCTATCTTGCTGATGTTACTCTCTTAGGATTCTACTAGAAAAGTTTTCCCATTATTTTTATTTATTTATTTTAAAGCCTTTATTGAGTTTGGTACAATAATGCTTCTGTTTTATGTTTTTGATTTTTTGGCCATGAGGCAGTGGGATCTTAACTCCCTGACAAAGGATGGAACCCGCACTCCCTGCATTGGAAGTTGAAGTCCTAACATAGAAGTTCTCTCATTATTTTTAAATTGTGAAATTACATAAGGTTTAGAATAATTTACCAGCACTCATGTATGCATCATTTAGTTTAATAAGTAAAAAAGTGCATTAGAAACTTCCTGTGTCTTCCTCTGCACCCCAGTACCCACTTCTCTTTCTAATTCTGATGTTGATATTTATCATGCCCCTGTACAAGTTTATAACAGACACTTTGAGCTTTAAATAACACATTGGATTACTTTGCATGTTTATAAACTTTATAGAGATGGGATAATGCCACATGTATCCTTCAACTCCTTTTTTCACTCAGTATTATGTGTTCTGAGATTTATCCACATAGATACTACTAGTTCTAGTTCATTTTTTATGAATATGACACTATTTATTTATCCATCCAGGTTGTTTTCATTTTTTACTATTCCAAATAACATTGCAGAGAACCAGGTTTTCATTTTTTACTATTCCAAATAATATTGCAGAGAACATTCTGGTTCATGTCTCCTGGAGCACACTTAGCATCCTCCCCACATTTCATGGGTAACAGAACACGAAATGCAAACCTTCCTGTATCTTATGGTCCTGGCAGAGACTTCAAAGTCTGAACCCAGTTTTTCTTGATGGACTATTTGTCTTGTTTTTACTGATTTGTAGAAGTTTTAAAAATGTTTTCTAGAGACCAGTTCTTTGCTGATTACAATCATTGTAAATACATCTCCAAAGTTTTTATCTTTGTTACTGTTTATTCTGCTTAAAATAATTTTAAAAATTCTAAAAGTCAAATTTGTGAATCTTTGCCTATATTGTTTGTGCTTTATGGGTCTTATTTAGGAATTGCTTCATCGAGCCCTGTAGTGGAAGGATTTCTCCTTTAATTCTGGCAGTTTATTTTTAGTGACATAATGGGTTTCAGTTTATACCCTCTGGTAGTGTCCTCTGTGCCCTCGGTCTCTTCTCATCCATGTCAACCGTGACTTATGCCTACAGAGACTCAAGCAGCTCCCAGGTCCACCAGACCCATTTCATCCCAGGGATGCTGTCATCTTGACCTATCTCATTTTTTTTTAAGTGACAGTCCCAACCTTTTTTCTTAATTAGTGAATTTAATTTTGGTTGCGCTGGATTTTCATCGCTGCATAGGCTTTTCTCTAGGTGCAGCAAGTGTGGGCTACTCTTCATTGCAGTGCTTGGGCTTCTGATTGTGGTGGCTTCTCTTGTTGCAGAGCACAGACTCCAGAGCACAGGTTCAATAGCTGTGGTCCACGGCTTTAGTTGCATCTTAGTTGCATGTGGGATTTTCCCGAACCCAGAGATGGAATCCATGTCTTCTGCATTGGCAGGTGAATTCTTTACCACTGAGCCACCAGGCAAGCCTGACCTGTCTCATCTTGTCTCCAAAAGAATTACCTAATCTAGTCAGTGAGCTTGGCTAGAATTTTTTCAGCAAAGGCTTTTTGAAATTCTTCTCTAGAATCAAGTTAGGTAGAGATTGATAATTGGACAGTAGAAATGGTTTATATGGGTTTTAGAGCAAGATGACAACAGCCATGAAATTAAAAGACACTTACTGCTTGGAAGAAAAGCTATGACAAACCTAGATATCATTTTGCTGACAAAGATCTGTATAGTCAAAGCTATGGTTTTTACAGTAGTCAGGTACAGATGTGAGAGTTAGACCATAAAGAAAGCTGAGTGCCAAAGAATTGATGCTGGAGAAGACTCTGGAAAGTCCCTTGGAAAGCAAGGAGGTCAATCCTATAGGAAATCAACCTTGAGAATTCATTGGAAGAACTGATGCTGAAGCTGAAGCTCCAATACTTTAGCCACCTGATTTGAAGAGCTGACTCATTGGAAAAAAACCCTGATGCTGGAAAAGACTGAGGGCAGTAGGAGAAGGGGGTGACAGGATGAGATGGTTGGATGGCATCACTCACTCAATGGACATGAGTTTGAGCAAACTCTGGGAGATAGTGAAAGACAGGGAAGCCTGGCATGTTGCAGTGGGGTCACAAAGAGTCAGACACGTCTTAGTGACTTAGTGACTGAACAACAAAGACTGGTTTTAAAATCCCAATCAAGTCACTCATTCTGAGTCTTAGTTTTTATTTTTTATCTATAATTTGGGGATTAGTGGTATTTAAAGTGAAGAATGTTCTAAGTTTTGAGTGTATAATTCGGGACCCAGAGCAGTTGTAATAAACAATGATGGTTAAATTTGTTAAGTACTTAATATGTGCTACTCACAGAGCTAATTGTTTTATGTGAATTATTTTACTTGGTCCTTAGGACAGTCCTCTGAAGTTAAATACCATGACTGTAATAATATGGGGGTGAAGGTAAAGGTTTTTTTTTTTTTTCAATTATTTTTATTAGTTGGGGGCTAATTACTTTATAATATTGTAGTGGTTTTTGCCATACACTGACGTGAATCCGCCATGGATTTACATGTGTTCCCCATCCTGAATACCCCTCCCACCTGAAGGTAAATGTTTTGATTGGATTCAGATCCCAGCCCAGCTACTTACTGTGTGAACTTCAGCTCTTGCATTTTGGTTTTTTCATCTGCAAAGTAGAAATATGATAATAGTATATTTATTAGATTTTTAGGGCTGTTGAAAAATAGATTAATAATTTAATTATATTAGTTTTAGGGCTCCTTTTTAATAAAAGGCCATAAATGAAGTGGCTTATAGAGACTTTTATCTCTGGGCTCTGTAGGCTAGAAGTCAGGGGTAGGCTCCCTCTGACGGTACAAGGAAGGATCTGTCCCAGGTCCTTCTCCTCACTTGTGGCAGTGTAATGTCAATCTTCACATAGTATTCTTTCTGTATGCACATGTTCATGTCCAATTTCCCTTTTTGAAATAAGGACAGCAGCTTCGTTGGATTAGGGGTCCATTCCACTTTAGTATGATCTCATTTTAACTAATTATGTATAATGACCTCCCTTCCCAGATAAGGTCACATAATGAGGTACGGGGGCATGGTAGGACTTGAACATATAAGTTTGGGGAGGACACAAATCAACTCATAACAATATACATGAAAGTTTCTCATGAAGATAAAAAGAGTTGATATATGACGAGAGTATAGAATATTGGTACAGAGAAAATGATCAGAAAGTATTAGTTCTTGTTACTATTACCATGAGTCAGATGGAGAAACTGACACTCAGAGAAGTGAAATGACTTTCCTAAAGTTACGTAGCCAACAAGAGGCAGAACCACGGCTTCAACCCTGATGTGATTGATCCCCAAACTTCTCTACCACGTGTCTTCATCACCTAAAGAGGACAGAACAGAGAACTTTACTGTTCAAGTCTCTATTTAAAAGAAGAGGCTCATCTGAGTATAATTATGTACAAAGAGTTTATGCTTAGTCACTCCATTTCCTTCTCCAAAGGATCTTCCTGACCCAGGGATCAAAATTACGTCTCCTGCATTGGCAGGCAGATTCTCTACCACTGAGCCACATGGGAAGCCCCAAGTACAAAACTGTTCTGAAAATTGTTCAATACTTAAGTTGCATAGTTGCACTGCATATACATTTTCTTATTTTCAGTAACATATTTAAGATAAAATGATTGTCAGTGTTCAAAATGAAATAAATTAAAAGAAAAATAATCTATACATCATTGTACTTTTGTTTTTCCTAGTACTTATTTATTGCGTTCTGTCACTTGTGCTCCCCTTTCCTTTCTGCTATTTTTTTTCCACTTAGTATTGCCCAGAGCCAGGACAATACCTCCTTACTGAGGCTGCCTTCCTAGTAAAGTATTCTATTGGCTGTTTTCTTTTCCTCCCCAATTAATACTTACATCCCATTCGTACAACAGGATGCTTGCCCAGGCATCCTGGGTAAAAAATTCAGTGAGGTAAGCCTTGCTGGGGCACATGTGTCATTGCCCCAGTGGGTTCACAAAGACTCCCCCAACAGCCTGGAACTGGGGGCAGTAGAGTTTGCCCTTAGGGATGAGTGAGAGACGGTCAACGACAGGATAGGCCTGGCCTGGCCACCTTTGGAGGCTGAGACCTTTACCACCTCGTGTTGTGAGACCAAGCCTTCAAATTCCCCCCCGTTTCCAGGGTGGCTAGCCCCATCTCTCCATCAGGGCCCCACAACAGGGTCCTCACCCACCAGACACTGTGGAATTAGGATTTTGTTTTCCTTTTTCCCAGTGTGGTTCATCGTGCAGTTAATTCTCCCTGCTTGTGCTGAGGCGAGGCTTCTCTGGGATGTTGGAAGGAAATTTCCTCACATTTTCCATTTCTTTCTTTCCGAGACAGTTTGCTGGCAGAGTAATGGCCACTTTTCTTGGCAGCCAGATGAGAAGCTGAGATTAAGGCAGAGGCGAGAACAACACTTATGTGGCCAGTGCTATTCCTTGGCATTAAAAAAAAAAAGTCAGTCCAAATTGGGGTCATTTTTTTTTTTTGAAAAGTAAAGGAAAATGCAAAATTTTAAAAAGAGAGTGATTGTGGCTGGGTGACAGATGCCATGTTTCTCTTGCCTCCCAGGTATCAACTTTCACCCTTTTGTGTCACAAGCCCTGGCCTGGGTCTCTGGTGGCTGGGCTTCTGGGCTCCAAGGCCCAGTCTTCCACCTCTTATTCTCAAAGGCCACCTCTCTCAGGCCCCACGTCCCAGTGCCCGGCCACCCCTCCCTCAGATGTTGGCTACCCCGCCACAGGCCCTTAGTCACTCACTGGGTTCCTCTCTTCTTGTTCCAGATGGCCCTGGTGCCAGAAGGACAATATTCACCTTAAAGGGCTTCCAAAGGGCTTTTTGCAACTACAGTACAATTATCAAAATCATAAAATTACCATGAACACAATATTATTATATATTCTATAGACCTCATATTCAATCCATCACTTTCTGTTAGTTCTTGCTTAAGGAATTGCTATCACTTTTAAAGAAAGTGATGAAATAAAAGCAATACGTGTACGTGGTTACAATACAAAAAAGAGCAACTTTACAGAAAGGCTGACAAAAGTTCCCATCTCTCGTGCCATCACCACTCATACCCCTGTCTTGCTTCCTAGAGGAAACTACACTTAATTATTGCTTTCTTTCTTTTATCTATTTAGTTTTTTATTTTGTTTATCATGGTTTAATGAGTTATGTAGTTCTATAAGGATTGCTATTAAAACAGCAGTACATTTTCTGTCTGGGATGATGATACTCATCTAAAATTAGATTGTGGCAATGTTTGCACAACTCTGTAAATGTATTAAACCCACTGGGTTGCATACTTTACATGGAAGAAAAGTGTGGTCAACTGTGTCTGACTCTTTGGGACTCCATGGATTATACAGTCCATGGAATTCTCCAGGCCAGAATACTGGACTGAGTAGCCTTTGCCTTCTCCAGGGGATCTTCCCAATCTGGGGATCAAATCTAGGTCTCTGGCATTGCAGGTGGATTCTTTACCAGCTGAACTACCAGGGAAGCCCTTATATGGAATAATATAATGTAAATTATATCTCAATAAAGCTGTTCTAAAAAGGGGAGGATAATAAACATTTCCAAGAAAAACTTGCTGAAACCACTCTCTCGTCACTTCCCAATGGCAACCCATTCCATCAGGGTGAGATTTTCCTCCGTATTTCTAACTGGTTTGCTTGCACTGCTATTTTTGATTATTCATTTTCTGTTGTTGCTGTTCAGTCACTCAGTTGTGTCCTGCTCCTTGCAGCTCTGAACTGCAGCCCACCAGGCTTCCTTGTCCTTCACTATCTCCCAGTTTTCCCAAACTCAAGTCCATTGAGTCAATGATGCCATCCAACCATCTCATCCTCTGTCAACCCCTTCTCTTCCTGCCCTCAGTTTTTCTCAGCATCAGGGTCTTTTCCAAAGAAAATAATTAAAAACAACTAAAATGAATTTTCATGGTTTATCTATTTGTTGATTCAAAAGTTAAAAAATTCATAATAAAATTTATGGCTATGTAATGTTTTAATTACATATCCAATTTAATTGCATTTTTATTACACTTCATTTTTTGTTCAGTTTTTATTTTTTCCTGGAATTTTTAACTGCCTTTCTTTTTCTCTTGCAAAGAGAAATACCTGAATTTCTACCTGAATCATAAGCTTAAGTTTCTAATTAAGAGTAAATTACATTAGTTATAGCTATTAATGTATCTGAATTAATTAGCTTAATTAATTAATTAAAAACTTAATCATAAGCTTAAGTTTCTAACTAAGAGTAAATTACATTAGTTATAGCTATTAATGTATTGATCTTAAAAACAGAAGAAAAATTACAGATGATAAGCTGAGGAGTGTAAATGGATGAGAGAGGTACATGAAAAAGAAGAGAAATAAATATATCCAGATTCTTTTCCTTGATTTTTATTCTCTGGTGGTTTCTGCTGATTAGCTTTAGTATGGATTGACTGCTCTTTCATTGTGCTGAACAGTTTTTATTCTGCAACCTTAAATTCCTGGGTTGGATTTGTTGTTTTTAGAATCCTGTGTCTTCCTCTTTCTTATTTTACTCTCTTATTTTGCTGGAATATATCCTCAAGTATATCTATGAAAAAGAAGTAAATTTTTCTTTTCTTAGAAAGAAAATCATCTTTGTCTAATTTTATGTTAGATTGATAGGGTGTACAATTCTCTGCTGAAACTAGGGTTTTATCAGAAATTTGAAGGCTCTGTTTGTTCTAGTGTTTTCTGGAATTCAGTATTTCTGATGCAATGTCTGAGGTCAGTTTGGTTCTGGTTCCCCTGTAGACAATTTTATTTTCCCTTTCTGGAAGCTTCTAGGATATTTTTCTTTATCCTTGGTGGTCTTGAACATACGTTTCTCTCATTTTCTCTTTCTCTCTTTTTCTTTTTTTGTGCAATGCAGTTGGTTGACCTTTCAATCTAAAGACTTGTATCTTTCACCTCTGGGATTTGGAGGTATTATTTGAAAAAATAAAGATTGTGTTCTCTCTCTCTCTCTTTTTTCTTTTTTTCCCCTGGGACTTCTACAAGTCAGATGAATTAATCCTATATTTCTCTTATCTTCTTTCTTTCTTTTAAAAGTTATTTTATATTCTTTTTGTTTTTATTTATTTATCTTATTTTTTGGCCATGCAGCATGTAGGATTTTAGTTCTCCGACCAGGGGTCAAACCCATGCCCTCAGCATTGGAAGTGTGAAGTGTTAACCATGGGACCACCAGGGAAGTCTCTCTTATCTTCATTCTTTTATTTTATATTTTCTTTTCTTTTTTTATTCTCTTTGTTAGGAGATTCTCTTGCTTCCCTGCTAGCTCAGGTGGTAAAGAATCTGCCTGCAATGCAGGAGGCCCAGGTTCAATCCCTGGGTGGGGAAGATCCCCTGGAGAAGGGAATGGCAATCCACTCCAGTATTCTTAACTGGAAAATTCCATGGAAAGAGGAGCCTGGAGGGTATGGACAGAGGAGCCTGGTGGGCTACAGTCTATTGGGTTGCAAACAGTTGGACATGACTGAGCAACTAATACACACACACACATACACACACAGGAGATTCTTTTAGGTTTATTTCCCAATCATTCTGATAATTAAAAATTTATTTTTGGATTGTTCCTTTTAATTGTAGTACTGAATCTCACTGGGCTTCCCAAGAGGTGCTAGTGGTAAAGAATCTGCCTGCCAGTGCAAGAGATGTAAGGATGTGGGTTTGATCCCTGGGTGGGGAAGATCCCCTGGAGAAGGGAATGGCAACCTACTCCAGTATTCTTGCCTAGAGAATTCCATGGATAGAGGAGCATGGCAGGCTACAGCCCACAGGGTTGCAAAGAGTCCCACACTACTGAAATGACTTAGCACTGTTAGTCACTCAGTCATGTCCAGCTCTTTGCCACCCCATGGACTCCTCTGCCACACCCACCAGGCTCCTCTGTCCATGGAATTCTCCAGACAAGAAAACTGGAGTGGGTTGCCATTTCCTTCTCCAGGGGATCTTCCCCACCCAGGGATTGAACCTGGATCTCCTACATGGCAGGCGGATTCTTTACCACCTACGCTATCAGGGAAGCCTGCACTGTATCTCACTATTATTTCATGTGGCATTGCCTCAAATCTCTCTGAGGATACTGATTAGCAATCTGCTCTGTCTGTGAATTGCCCATTTCTAATTGTTTGTGTTGGTCTTTCTCTTCACGTTGTGGAATTCCCTCCAAAGTCTAGTAAATTTTTAGTTGTTTGGTTATACTTAAGGATGAGGCAGTAGAAATAGGTGATTGGGAGGTCAGTGTGAGAGGGCAGAGCTTGTCAACTTGTAGCTTTTCTTTAAGGAGAGTGGACAGAAAGTTGGACTTTACCAAGGAGACTGCAAATGCCCTACACTGACTATCCTAGTTTTTCAGTTTGTCTACTTTTTAAAAAAATTAATTAAGTTGTGCTGGATCCTGGTTGCTGTGGGCAG
The DNA here is from genome assembly GCF_033118175.1 of Dama dama. NCBI lineage: Eukaryota > Metazoa > Chordata > Mammalia > Artiodactyla > Cervidae > Dama > Dama dama. The sequence goes on from NC_083691.1 coordinate 37,867,033, forward strand.
GCTTTCTCTAGTTGGAGCGAGTGGGGGCTACTTCTCTAGTTGGAGGGAGCGGGGGCTGCTCTCTAGTTGAGATGCGCAGGCTTCTCACTGCAGTGGCTTCTATCATGGAGCACAGGCTCCAGGCGTGCAGGCTTCAGCAGTTGCTGCATGTGGCTTCAATAGGTGCAGCTGTTAGGCTGTTGAGTGCGGACTCAGTAGTTGTGGTGCATGGGCTTTAGTTGCTCCCGGCATGTAGAATCTTCCTGGACCAAGGATTGAACCTGTATCTCCTATATTGGCAGGTGGATGGATTCTCATCCACTGGACCACCATGTAAGTCCTGTCTACTCTTAAAAGAGAAGAACTCTCTTATTTGTTTGGAGTAGGGAGGCAGTGATTAGACAGTATCAGATGACTAAGAGTTTTGCAAGAGGTGGAGGCAGAGAGTAAGGTGGGGGACAACTTCTTATTATTCCATCAATCTCCCTGTTTTCGGCCCCTCATTTTACTCCCACTTTCTGGTACTTGGCATTTCTGAGTTGGAAGCCTCCCTGGAGTTGTTCAGGGGAGAGTTCTCCTTCTTTAGCTGAGGCTCCTTCTATGAGTCCTGTACACTGTTGCATCCTTCACCCTGTTTCATCTCTTGCCAACTTCTTAAGTATTATTTAATGTCTTTGAGAAATTCATCAAAATCCATGACCCACTGATGGATACTCTCACTCTATTGTGATGGATTTTAAAATATTCTTACTATTATTTAATGAGGTCTTAGAAGGGAATGACAGCAATGTGATCTGAATTAGACTCTGTTTTGATAGTTATAGTAGAAAGATCTTGGGTTTGTTGACAGATCTGGGTTCCAGTTATATGAAAGTAAAAGTGAAAGTCACTCAGTTGTGTCTGACTCTTTGTGACCCCATAGACCCTACAGTCCATGAAATTCTCCAGGCCAGAATACTGGAGTGGGTAGTCATTCCCTTCTCCAGGGGAATCTTCCCAACCTGGGTCTCCCACATTGTAGGCGGATTCTTTACTAGCTGAGCCACCAGGGAAGCCCAAGAATACTGGAGTGGGTAGCCTATTCCTTCTCCAGCAGATCTTCCTGACCCAGGAATCAAGCCAGGTCTCCTGCATTGCAGGCGGATTCTTTACCAACTAAGCTACTAGGGAAGCCCAGTTATATAGTTATATGCCACTTTATCCCTTTGAGCTGTGGCTTTGCTATTATGTGGAAGACAGGAGAAACACTGAGAAGAGTAGGCTAAACAATTTGTCTGTCTGAGGCGCAGGTCCCTCACTTTTAAGTCTTTCATGCAATTCATGAGCATCTACCCTATACATGGTTTTGTGTTAGATGCTGGAAAAGCAAAGATGAAGTAGTTATAGTCCCTTCCTGTCAGGTATTTGGGGTGAGGGTTGTTGTTTTGTTCAGTTGCTCAGGCATGTCTGACCCTTTGCAAACCCATGGACTGTAGCCCACCAGGCTCTTCTGTCCATGGGATTTTCTAGGCAAGAATACTAGAGTGGGTAGTCATTCCCTTCTCCAGGGGATCTTCCTGGCCCAGGGATTGAACCACATCTCTTGCATCTCCTGCGTTGGCAGGCAGATTCTTTACCACTGTACCCCCTGGGAAGCCCCAGGAGAGGCTACTATGAAACTTATTTCAGAGGCAGTATCCACAGAACTTGGTCACTGACAAAACATGAGAGTTAGGAGAAGATGGAGTCAAGATTGGGTGGCTGAGCCCCGATGGTTTGTTTGTCAAATCTGGGAGTACACAGTGAGTGTGCTTGGGTGGGTGGAGAGGCAGAGAATGAGTCAGTGTTGAAAATGGTGCAGTTGAGGTGACTGTACAATATCCAGGTAGTCAAGTCCAGCAGTGGTTGGAAAGATGAGTCCGCAATGAGGGGGACAAATCTGAATTGGAGGTACAGAGGTGGGAGTCACTGACTTACGAGGAAAATGAAATTGTGGGGGTGGACATGAAGAGGGTATATGGTAGAAAGAGAGCCAAGGTCTGAGTTCTGGGAAGCATCAGAATTTATGAGGACCTTGCCTAAAAGTTGGCTGATGACATCTTTGAGAAGAGGTGGAGGGGTGGGGGCGGTGGGAGAAGTTAGGAATACTCTAGCACTGCCGCTGGGTGCTATGGTATGTGGGGCTGAGGGCTGTAAGGGGAGAGCAGGTCTCTGAAAGGCAGGAGGTGAAGGCTGGGGGTGAAGGAAAAAAGAGTTACCCCAGAGATGAGGACTGCAGGAGGAAGAGGGGGAAGGGGTGGCAGAAAGGAGAGCATTCAGAAGGTTTGTGGTGGCAAGAGGACGCTTGACTTGACAGCTGAGTGACCAAGGGCACCATAGAAGGTGAATGAGGGAGGGGAAGGAGCCATTCCAGAGTGGCTTCTCATGTGGCACATATATGCAATGGATACTACTCAGCCATCAAAAGGAGTGAAATAATGCCATTTGTAGCAACATGGATGGACCTAGAGATGATCATATTGAGTGAAGTAAGTCAGAAAGAGAGAGACAGCTGTCATATGATATCACTCCTATGTGGAATCCAAAAAAGTATGAAAGTCGCTCAGCTGTGTCTGACTCTCTGTGACTACATGGACTGTAGTCCACAGGCTCCTCTGTCCATGGGATTCTCCAGACAAGAATACTGGAGGAGGTAAGCCATTCCCTCCTCCAGGGGATCTCCCCCTCCCCAGGGATTGAACCTGGGTCTCCTGCATTGCAGGCAGATTCTTTACCATCTGAACCACCAGGGAAGCCCATGTGGAATCCAAAATATGATACAAATGAATATATTTACAAATCAGAAACAAACTCACAGACCTTGTAAACAAATTTATGGTTACCAAATGGGAGAGGGGGGACGAGGGGTAAACTAGGAGTTTGGGATTAGTAGATGCAAACCACTGTATATGAAATAGATCCTACCGTATAGTACAGGGAACCATCTTCAATATCCTATAATAAACCACAATGGAAAAGAAAATGAAAAAGAGTGTCTAGGTATCTGAATCACTTTGCTGTAAACCAGAAACTATCACAACATTTTAAATCAAGTATACTTCAAGAAAAAAGAAAAAACGAAGTGGCTTCTTTTCTCTCAGCTGTTTTCAGTCCCTAGTCTGCTCGGGTGCCTGCAGGTGGTCGTCAACCCTTATGGATCTGCAAGGTTGGACCTGGGTTCCTGAAGTGTTGATGGGCAGGAACCACTGTATACATTTACATCTACATATTTGGCTTCTCTGAACCTGAGGACAGATGTGGAAAGAGCAATCTTGGCCAGCCAAAGTAAGCAGAGAGGCTTGCAAATCCAATCCTTTCTGTTTTCACTGGAACGTCAGAACCCAGCTTCATTCCTCCAAGCTGCTCTGGTCCAAAAGAAATGGACCATCTCTATTTGAGTAGAGCGTGACGACTGCATGCCACATATCCGATGGGCTGGTCTAGAGCACCACGCACCCTGGTCCCTGGCCACTCCGGAGCCCTCTTCTATACCCTATGCCGGTGTCTTGATTGGTTTCTGAGTGTCTCCTGAACTTCTCTCAACAGCTCATCCAGTATTATTTGATCTTCTTTGCAACTAGATAAAAGGGAGGCTGGGGATCACACAAATACGAAATGGGAGAAGTAGAAAGTATTGTATTAAATTTTTCTTTCATTAAGAAATAACTTCAAACAGACAGAAACATTCCCAAAATAATGTATTTGATACTTTCTGTACCCACTGATGGTTCTGTAAGACTCTACTGAAGAACCAGCCTTGTCCCATATCTTTTATTTTAAAAACAGTTATTTTTCTTTCTTTGGTTGTGCCGAGTCTTTGTTGAGGTATATGGGATGCTTAGTTGAGGCATGCAGACTCTTAGTTGTGGTGTGTGGGATCTAGTTCCCTGACCAGGTCAAACCTGGGCCCTTTGTGTTGGGAGCTCCGAGTTTTAACTGCTGGGCCACCAGGGAAGCCTCTGGATTTTTTTTTTTAAAGAAAATTTTCATATATCCAGCAGAAGCTTTTTGTCTTCCTTCCTGATGTTTCCCTCTCCCTGTCTCTCTAGAGATAACCACTATTTGAAGTTGGTATTTATTATTATCATGCAAATGTATATGTTTTCTCACATATATTGTACTAAAAACAATCTCAGTATTATTTTGCATGCTTTCAAGTGTTGCATACATGATATGAATATCTGCATTTCTTTTTTATTTTTTGGATTCCATCTGAGTGCATTTAAGATATCCATTGGAGATCACAGACCATGTTCACTTCAGCTTGCCTCGAGCAAGCCAGTTTTGTCAGCTCTGACATGAAGTGCTCATAGGCTATGAAAGTTTAGTGGCTCACAATTCTATTCCAGTCCTAGTAACTCAGAGCTCCAGCTCCTTAGCTCCTAATGTGGATATTGAGGTCAATTTCCTTACTTCCTTGGATAATGTTACAGGCTTTATTATTGGAAATTTGTCTTGGTCAAGGCTTCCTTGCCAAACCATTCTGTATAATGAATGAAACATGTATAATATTTTCCATAATGAGGAGGTGGGGGTGGAGGATGGGGAGAAATGTAGACCAACCAAGAAGTCAGAGGACATAAGAATATCAGAATCTTCTCAACAATGTTTGCAATAGTCTCAAGGTCCTTTATTACTCCTGATTCTTCTTGATGAGTCTCTCTTCTTTGGCAAAAAGAGCTATACTACTATTGAATTCAATAGGAAGTGGAGTGTTTGGGCTTTATTAAAGGTATTTCTCATGTTTTGCCAATTTTCCATGACTCAAAGACAATGAAATAAATAATCACAGCTATCTTCATCAATGACAAGCTCTTCAGCTTCTGTAACTGAATATACAATGTATAATGTAAGGTACAATGTTATCTGCAGACTGCCCAGAATTTTCAGTAACAATGGATGTGTTCAGTATCTATACTGTACAGTAATAATAGCTATAGACCACTAGCCACATGTGGCGATTGAGTACTTGAAATGTGGCTAATGTGACTAAATAAATGAATTTAAAAATTTTATTTATTTAAAAAATAATTTAAATTAGAATGCCCCACAGACCTAGTGACTACCACATGAGATAGTAACATTCTAGAGCATTTAGACCAATATGTGTTGAGAGAGCTTCAACAAGTCTCACATTAAATTACAATGGATTTATTTGCTCTCTAATTTCCCAAATCTGTAGTTAATATAAGAAACTGGTTAGCTTGGAACTATCGTACAGAGTATTTTTTCTCCAAGAACTTCTGCTAATCTGTTATTTGCAGTCAGCATATTCCTGTGGGTTTTGTTGGCATTGTTGAGTGCCAGGTACTAGGGGCCCATCTGCTTGCATTGTCTTGTCCCTGGCCTTATGACTCACTCGGTCCTCATCATGCCCCAGCTCTGCTAATTCTGACTCCTTTCAGCTCAGGTTGTCCTTAGCATCCCTCAGCTCCAGCACAGCCTCCCTCTGAGAGATGAGTGAGAGTGGGGATCTGGACCTACCAGACGCTGATTATAGTCCTGGTTCTGGACTACAAAAATGTTCCAAATGGTTCAGTGGTATAAAGAGTCTTGGAGTATATTCTTCACCCAGATTCAGTCATGCCTGACTCTTTGCGACCCCATGGACTGTAGTCTAGCAGGCTCCTTTGTCTGTGGGATTCTCCAGGCAACAATACTGGAGTGGGTTGCCATTTCCTTCTCCACTCCTTCTTTCTAGCTCTTTCTATATATTTCCACGACAAACAGGAATATTCTCTTATATGACTATAGTATTATTATCAAATCATAAATTAGCATGAATACAATATTATTATCTATTCTATAGACCTCATTCAAATTTTTCCAGTTGTTCCATTAACGGCCTTTATAACATTGACAACAAATACCTCCTGATCTACTATTCAACCCAGGATCATAGGCATGTTTTTTGGTCTCACTAGTCTCCTTTAATCTAGAAAAGTTCTATAATCTTTATCTTTCCATGGTCTTGATATTTCTAAAGAGTGTAGGTCAGTTATTTTGTAAAATTTCCTTCAATTTGTATTTGTCTGATGTTTCCTTGTGATGAGATTTAGCTCATACATTTTTGGCAAGAATGTTACAGAAGTGATGGTATGTATGTCCTTGTCAGTTATTCATATACAGAAGAACAGGATATCATTTTTCATTTGTGATTGCTTGCTTAAGATCTGCCAATTTTCTCCATTATAAAGTTTTTATAATTAATAAGTATCTCTGGTGAAATATTTTGAGACTATCTAAATATCCTGTTTTTGTCATAATTCTGCCCATTAATTCCAATATCTATTTTTCATTCTTACTTGAAATACTGTTGTGGTTGCCAAGTGGTGATTAGCTAATCATATCATTCTTTCTGTAGTTGACATTTATTTGTTGACATTCTATTATAAGGAAGTTAAAAGAAAAATTTTTGTCTATATCTCTATCTATCATCTACCTGTCTATCATATGGTGATCTATTTCAATATAAACTCATGGATTCTTATTCCTTGACATGAATTTTACTCTATCACTGTCACAGTTTATTATGAGGCCAAAATTTCCCAGATGTGAACAGTGGGAATCCATTCATTCTGGTTCCTTTTTTAAATATCTTGCAATCTGTTTTTGGAACAACTTATTACTCTCTGATACAACAAAATGTTCCAGTCTCACCTTATTTTTTTTTGTGTGTGTACCAACTCTGGAAGCATTCATTTCTTTAATGAGAACCAGCTTTCATTTTGATGATCACATGTTGTAGAGTGAACAGGAGGTAAAAGCCAAAGGAAGGAGCTGTAACAGTAAAAGACAGCCTAGTGTATGAATGAACTAGAAAAATATACTGCTTTATGGATAGAAATAGCAAGGAAGCTTGCTCGTCTGTGTTGGGTTAAGGGAGAAAATTTCTCTTGAGATTTCCTAACCATAAATCGGCACTCATTCAAGTTTGTAACTCAAATTTATACTACCTGCTTGACTCTAAATACTTTTAGGTCAAATTTTATTTTAAAATAGGTCTGGATTGGTAATGATTCCAGAAATTTGGAAGAAGCAAAAATAAATCCTCTTTGGAGAAATGCAATCACAACAAAACCCTCAAAGTTTTCCATGAATAAAGTTCAGAGGAATGTGGGCTAAGAGACAGAATCAAAAAGCATTTAAGGAGACAAGGCAGCACTCTGAGCAAAAGCCAGCAGGAACAACAAACCACAGAATAAGGCCAGAAAAATTTTTAGATATAGGAATTATCTAATATGAAATAGAACTTAAGCATGTTTAATATATTTAGAGAAAGAAAAATGGTAATTAAAAATACAAGGTTAAAGTTATTATGAAAAATAAACAGACATAGTTGAAAAATAACCAAATAGAATTTTTATGCAAGACAAATCTAAAAGCTGAAATAAGAAAACTCAGATGATTGTTTAAATTTAAAGAGAGAATTAGATATTGGTGATAAAAACATAAACAGGAAAATAGATCTGAAGAAACTATCCAGAATGCAAAACAGAGAGATGAAGTAGTAGAAAATATGAAAGATAGGTTAAGAGGCATGAAGGACAGGGTGAGGAGGTCTAACTTATGTCTAATTGGACTTCTAGGAGGAAGGAGAACAAGAATGAAAGAGAGGCAATTTTTGAAGTGATATTGAATAATGACTGAAAAATTTTCAGAATTGATGAAACATGTGTGCATACTGCAGTTTTAAGGTCAACGAATTTATAGCAATATAAGCAAAAATTTCCTTAGACAGATAGTAGTGGAACTGAAGAATACCAAAGACTTTGGCTAGGTCTTAAACATTGCCAGACTGTAAAGACAGATTAAAGAACCTTTCTGTTAGTAGTTCTTATTACGGTGCTCACAAACAAAACAAAATAGTACCCATAAGACATTGGAATAATATTAATATCTTCAATATTCTGAGAGAAAATAGCTGTCATCCTAGAACTGTATATACAGTGAAACTATCAGGAGGGAAAGAGGAAAAAATAAAAGTATTGTTTGGTCAAATGAAAAAATCAGAGACTTTTTGATTAACAGATTTTACATTAAGGAAATTCTAAAGATGCACTTAGGGTACACAAAAATTTGATGGTCTACTGCAAGAAGGAATGAAATAGATCTTTAAATATGTGGCTATCTATAAATAAATGATTGCATTTAATAAAAATTAATGTCTAAAGATGTATAAAAATTATAAAACAAGTAGAACTGAAATATTGAACAAAAATAAAAACAGGTTTGGAGTATATGATTAGATTAAAACAGCCTAAGTTCTTATATTTTTTAAAACAGGAGTATATGTAGACTAAGTTTTAGATATGTCAAATCTATGGGGTGATGCCAGCAAGATGGACAAATAAGACATCCCTCTCTTGTATTATCCCCTTAGCCACCTGTCTATGGAGAAAGTGTCTTTGTGGGAGTTTGGGACCCAGCACCGTATGCCAGGGGATCCAGGGAAGACTTGTTCATCAGATAACAGGCATACAGACTTTGGTGAGGGCCCTCCTCAGCTTGTGATTTCTCCCAGAAAGTGAGTGAGAAAGAGAGTGAGTGACCACCCAGATTCCCAAGCTGTGTGGGATGCTGCCACAGGGGTCCATTTCTCCTTTGTCCCATCCAGAGTAATTAGTAGTGAGTTGAATGATTGTAGGTGGGGGCAGTAGAGGAGAAGCTGGGAGAGAGGCAGGTGGGTCTGGAGGGCACTGAAAGGACATGGATCCTACTAACTGCATCTTGACCTGTGGGACTCCATGAGGAAACCCACCAATGAGGCCCTGGAGATGCATTATGAATACCCCAAATGGCCTGTTGCACCCCCAGGGCTCTGGATGCCTCACCCACACATTTCCCCATCCTGTGGCCAGTTCCTTGGGCATGCTTATGATGGTGGTGTGAGCAAGCCTGGGCAGATGGCTAGTTGAGGACACACAGAAACCTGAACCATACTGCCAGGCCAGGGAGAGACTACAAAGCTGAGCTTTAGTTCTACTCTGAGAGCGAAAAAGAGGTTGTCGGCACTCAATCTAGTGTACTGCAAGTTTGAGAGTAGGCATACAAAGTTAAGAATCCTGCCACAAGAGGGAAAAATACGGGTAGAGCAGGAATATCCAGGTAAAACTGGTCTGAGAAAACCTCAGAATCCCTAGCAGGGCTGGTGGAAGTTAATTTTCTCCTGAAGTCAATTTATGAAGACCAAAGGAGGTGATGGCAAGTTCAAGTGCAAAGACAGCAATGCAAGCCTTCAGGGAACATGAGATATCAAGGAAATATGATGTCACCGAAAGATCAGAATAATTCTTCCAGTGATTAATCCCAAAATACGGAGATCTGTGATTTACCCAAGATAGATTAAACACAAAAAAAGTTTTAATGAAACTCAATGAGGTACAAACAAACAAACAACCCAAATACACAGAAAGATAATTTAACAGAGTCAGGAAAACAATGCACACAAAAAATGAGAAGTTTAACAAAGACACAGAAATCATTGAAAAGAACCAAACAGACACTCCAGAGTCAAAGAATACAATGAATGAAATAAAAAAGTGCAGTAGAGAGCATCTACAACAGACCGAAGCAAGCAGAAAAAAAAAAATGGAATTAAAAACAATAACTATGAAATTATCCAGGGGAGAACAAATTTAGAAGATTAAAAAAGAGTGAAGAAAACCTACATGATTTTTGGGTCACAATCAAAGGAAACAATCTGCAAATTACGGGAATCTCAGAAGGAAAAGAGAGGGAGAAGGGCATGGAAAGCTTATTTAAAGAAATAATGGCTAAAAACTTCCCAAATCTGGGGAGAGATTTAGACATAAATTTCATGAAATGAATAAGTCCCCCAACAAACTCAACATAAGGATATATTCTCCAAGACCCATTATAATAAAACTGTCAAAATCAAAGACAAAGAAAGACTTAAAAGCAGCAAGAGAAAAGAAGTTTGTAACTTAACAAGGGAAACCCCACAAGCTGTCAGTGGATTTCTCATCAAAAGCCTTACATGACCAGATTGAACCCACAGAAATGCATCTCAAGGGGCTTTGGGGAGCTCTAGTTCTTATGTCTCAGAGTGGAAAGAATTCAGTGAGTAGCAAAGTGATAGATAAAAAGTGATTTATTAAAACAGGATGCTTGTGAAGTCTACAAGTGAGTGGGCAAGAGGGCACTTGTTATCTGGAGAACGTAGTTACTATGTTTTATAATCAGAGGAAAAGTGAGGAGGGGAAAAAACCACCTTCTTCTTCATTCTTGTGTAGGGGTCAAGCTTTTATCATAAATTTCTCCTCCACGATGGGTGGGGGAGTTTTTTTCTCCCTACATGGACAAGTCAGGACTGTCATGGGGGCAATGGAAATGAGCAAAAGGAGGTAATATATATTAAAACATGGTAAATCACCTCAGGTTTCAGTATAATTTCACCTTTTCCTTATGTTTTTGTTTTTGGTGTGCAACAGAGTGGCATGTCCTAGGAATCACTGATTCACTTAGTTCACTGGGCAGCATGTGGGTCTCATTTCACCAATGTTTTATTGTTTTGGGGCATGCTTCTGTTGCATGGTTTTGTTGCTAACTAAGCCTTCTTGGTTTTGTGGTTAAGCAAACCTGCTTTCTTGAGTGATCATAAACTTACTGGGGTCTCTCATACTTTTTTCTTATGATCTCTTAGTAGAATTAACTATTTAATTACCTTACTTTGTCCCTTTACTCTGTTCCTGTCAAAAGCCTCCTTCTACCAGTATCCCATCCCAGTTTTACCATTTGTGTAAGTTTTAATAATTATATCACCACAGCATGCCAAGGGCTCTCCATTCTCCATTTACCATCAGTGATGGGGTACTCATTGCCCAAGGGATTGCTGTAAGTCACCCAGCTACAGAATTCAATGTTAAGAGTCTGCTTCCTAAGACTGTTTCTGGTGACAACTGTCTTAGATTCCTTGAAACAGAGTTGATGAGCTATGGGGTGGGGTGGGGGGGCGGTACTCTCAGATTAAAAGTAAATAAGGGAGGATTGAATAGAGGAAGAAGCTATATTTTCAGTGTAGCTGTAACTGAAGCCTCACCTGACTCTAAAGGGATCTCTGGAGCTGACATGGTTCTCCTGAGTTTTCTCAGTTTGAGACAAGAGGGTTCTCTGCATCTATGTATCAGCCTGTCATTAGCATGGGCTCACCCAGGAGGGAGCGTAACCTTGGCCAAGGCCAAGAACAAGTCCTAGTGAGGGAATTAGCTGTGAGCTGCCAGTAGCTAATATTCCCAGCAGCTGGGGGTTGGTATGTCATTTGTTAGCCTTGAGGAAGGGTTCTTGGCAGAGAACCATACTATCCACTACAAAATTTCATAATATTGAGTGAGAAAAACAAGATAAAAATTGCATTTATTCTATGACTTCAGTACTTTACAGTGGGAATATGTAAAAAATGACTGGAAAGAAACTAAACTGTTTAAGAGATTTTGTTTTGGTGTTTGGATAATAGGTGACTCTTATCCTCCCACTCCATGAAACACCATCTATGAAACCATCCATGTATATTTATAAACATACATGAAAAACCTTAGAGAGTCTTATGGAAAACATAAAGCCATCCCACTAATTCCTGTCTATGAGCTGTTCAAATCAGTCGTAATGAACATCACTGTCACTTGAGTGGATAAACATGCTGTAGTACATCCAAACAATGGAATATTATTCAGCAATAAAAAGAAATGAGTTATCAAGCAATGTAAAGACATGGACTCTTAAATGCATATTATGAGATGAAAGAAGCCAATCTGAAAAGGCTACACACACTATATGATTCCAGTTACATGATATTCTGGAAAAGGCAAAACTATGGAGACAGTAAAAATATCAGTGTTTCCAGTGTTCAAGGGGAGAGAGGAGGAGGGATGAAGTGAAGCTCAGGGAATTTTTAGGGTGGTGGAATTAGTCTTTATGATGCTGTATGATACATGATGGATACATATGCATTTGTCAAAATCTACAGAACTGTATGGCACAAAGAAAGAACTCCAATATAATCTGTGGACCTTACTTTGATTTATCAATTTGTCACAAATATACTACCCTAATGCAAGATGTTAATAACAGGGAAGATTGTTCCAGGAAGAGGGGATATATGGAAACTCTCTTCACTGCTCATTCAAAGATAAAGAAAGACAAAGAAGAAAGTGAATGTTTGTTTTTGTAATCTACCAAAGGCAACAACATAAGCAGCCTTGAGATGGAAGATGACAGGCTCAGCAACCCGGGGTGAGATCTACTTATCGTGGACTGAACGAAGCCCGCTCAGGCAGTTGTGAAATCTCAGAGCCCAGATCTACAGATGAACAGCTGCTTTGTTGATGAATGCACTAATGGGTACCATGACAGCTTGACTCTGAATTCTGGATTCTTGCTGTTTCCTCAATGAACCATGACACGACTGTTGAGTCTTGCTCTATGCACTTACAGAGTGGCAGGGAATCTGGTCCTGTGATAGGACATTTGATAAACAAGGCAAATTGGAGCTGATTCTTCTGGTGACTGCCAGCACTGGCGCCTTTTTTCCCTTTTGGCACATACCCTAAATTCCTGGCATCTACTCTTATTTTTCCTCCCAGGCAAAAAGGACTTGACCTCAGCTGACATAGAATGTGGAGGAATGTGTATGGAGTCAGTGGATGGAGTTAGTGAATTTGCAGGGGAATTTATTCAATACCACCCAGTGAGGGTCCACACTTTGAATATTTGCTCAAAGGCAGTGGGGGAGGAAGAACCTCTTTATCACTGCTGGTTCTTGGAAGTTAACGTTGTCTCAGATACAGCTTCTGTTTCTTCTGTTGATTTGCTTTAACTTGGGACTTGTTGGGATTCTTCATTGGTACGTTTATTCACTCAACTACAATTGATTAACTACTGTTGGTTGGGCACCATATGCATAAATTACTACTGGAGGACTACACTAATATACAGTCTACTTTAGTGTCAGAGTGTAGGGTGTGAGAGGACCCTTTTATTTTTCTCTGTTTCTTCTTGCTGTGACCATGAAAGTGAAAGTGAAGTCGTTCAGTCATGTTGAACTCTTTGCGACCCCATGGACACCAGGCTCCTCCATCCATGGGATTTTCTAGGCAAGGGTACTGGAGTGGTTGCCATTTCCTTCTTCAGGGAATCCTCCCGACCCAGGGATTGAACCCAGGTCTCCTGCATTGTAGACAGACGCTTTACCGTCTGAGCCACCAGGGAAGTCCATAGAGAAGACAATTCTTTCCTGCCTTCCATTCTTCTTTTTGCCCTTTTCTTGATTTTCTCTGAGGGTTGATTGGCAAGATAACAAGAACCTTCCATTCACGGACAGGCCTGCCAATGAACAGTCACCATTAATTAGAAGCAAGAACACTTCTCTTACATTCTCTCTCCCTTTTTCAAAGTCCATCTGGAATCTCTTTCTATGTAGTGGAGATCGGAAATCTTTTTAGTATTCCATTTTCCCACTTAGAAATGTTGTACATCTCTCTTTTGTGAAGGATAATTCATAAAGTTTTATAGTTTTCTTCTTATAGGTTCTGCACATTTTTTGATTAGTTTTTTTCTAGTTACTATATATATACATATATGTGTATAATTTATACATAATTTTAAATTTTCATAATTTATATATATTTCTATTATGAATGGACAGGGCTCTAACAGGTATGCTCATTTTTTTTTTTTTTTTACTAGTTCCATTCAGCATTTTTTTTTTTTTTTTATTAGTTGGAGGCTAATTACTTCACAACATTTCAGTGGGTTTTGTCATACATTAATATGAATCAGCCATGGATTTATACGTATTCCCCATCCCAATCCCCGCTCCCACCTCCCTCTCCACCCGATTCCTCTGGGTCTTCCCAGTGCACCAGGCTGGAGCACTTGTCTCATGCATCCCACCTGGGCTGGTGATCTGTTTCACCATAGATAGTGTACATGCTGTTCTTTTGAAATATCCCACCCTCACATTCTCCCACAGAGTTCAAAAGTCTGTTCTGTATTTCTGTGTCTCTTTTTCTGTTTTGCATATAGTCCTAATGAGATGGATGAAGCTGGAGCCCCTTATACAGAGTGAAGTAAGCCAGAAAGATAAAGAACATTAAAGCATACTAACACATATATATGGAATTTAGAAAGATGGTAACGATAACCCTATATGCAAAACAGGTATGCTCATTGACTGTGTTGGTCATGTCCCTGTCTAGCTCACTGACTTCCTTTTTCAGCTGTAGTAATTTTTAAGTTGATTCTTATATTGATCTGCTGTTGTTATTTTAGTTGCTCAGTCATGTCCGACTATTTGTGACCCTGTGGACTGTAGCTGGCCAGGCTCCTCTTAAGTTGATCCATTATATGATCTGCAAATAATGACAGTTTTTTTCTTCCTGATTTTTATAACTGTTTTTAAAACTTTTTGTTATTGCACTGGCTAGGACAGTAATGGTTATGGTTAGAATCCTTTCTTGTTTTTTATTTTAAAGGAAATACCCCTAATACTTCAACATTAAATATAATGTCTGTGTAGTTTTTGTGGATATGTTTTATCAGGTTAAGGAAGCTTTTCTTCTTTCCTATTACTAAGGTGCAAAGGAAATGAGATTTTTTTTTTTAAATCAACTACCAGTTACTATTAATTAGAAGCAAGAAAACTATATCCAGGACATAGTCCTGAATGGGATCTATTTGTTTTTACTAATGGTTCAAGACTAAATAAAGGTAATAATCTTTTAAGAATCCCCTAAAAGCAAATATTGAAACACCTATAAAGATGCTGATCTAAATAAAAAAGTTTAACATTTTAGAGAACTGATATTCTCAGCCAGTAATATGTGTAGTGGCCCAGGCTTTTTGAAAAGGAGTCTTTGTTTTGGCAGCTTTAATGGGGCAAATGGAAATGCCTGACAAAGGTAAGACATGAACTTGAATTCTCCTGGAGCTCACTGCAGGTCTATTCCTCAGGGATTATGTCATCAGAGCAGATACAAATGTGAGTGAGTCTGAAAGTCTGTTCAGCTTCATGGAAGCATACAATGCAAAGTCATGGAAACAAAACACGTGTTGCATAGACACTGACAGTATTTCTGTGTTAGCACCAAGAGGTGCTCGTTATATCCAATATTGTATGGAGTGGAGATGGCAGCCAGGGGTGGTGTTAGAAAGGAGTTTGGGTATAACATAGTTGCATGCCTATTTGAAGCAGGAAAGAAAAATTCTCTTCCCAAAGGGATGACTGGGAACCACATTGCTATTCTTGAGGCTGGGTTTACTCACCCAAAGCTTAAAGTCCATCATCATGGCCACCATTTGGAATGAGAGGAACTGAACAGGGTCTGTCTGGACTATCCCTCAGATCCATCCCATCAGTTATCAGTACCGTTTTCAGTGAAGGTATGCCCAAATGTATAGTTGTTGCCACCAGAAATTGAATAATCCTTTGGTCATTTGCTGTATCCTAGTAATCATACTGGGCTTCCACAGTGGCTCAGTGGTAAAGAATCTGCCTGCAATGCAGGAGCCACAGGAGATGCGGGTTTGATCCCTGGGCTGGGAAGATCCCCTGGAGGAGGGTGTGGCAACCTGCTCCAGTATTCTTGCCTGAAGAATCCCAAGGACAGAGGAGCCCGGTGTCTACAGCCTACAGGGTCGCAGAGCTGGACACAACTGGAGCACTGAGCTCACACGCAGTGACCTTACTCTCATGTCTGATGTCTTTACCAGCAGGACCACAGAGCTGAATCAGCACCCGCACCCCCGGGCCCTAGATTTTTGACACTGGAATTAATTCCAGGTGTGCATTATCAGAAAATTTGTAGTCTGGTTTGACAGCTCTTCCTTTTTCCTACTCTTGCCTGGAATCACTCCTTTCCTATTCCTGTCTGAGGGTCTCCCATTGTCTTCTTTCCCACCCTTTGGAGCCTGCCTTGTGAACCCCAGGGCCAACCCTGCCGAGAAAAGGCTGCTTCTCATCACCTGAAATCCACCCCAGCTGGGGGGAAGCCTGATCCTTCAGGTTCAGATAAGTGTGAATGCTTCTGCATCACTTTTATCTACGAGGTACTCTGCATTCACGGGGACTATTTACCTATTGCCACAAAAGCTTGGATGGAAATGCATGTTACCATCAATTTCAAACTGGTCTTTTACAGTGTGTATGTGTGTGTGTTTGTGCTCAGTCACGTCCAACTCTTTGCAACCCCAGGGACTGTAGCTCACCCTAGACTCTGTCCATGGAATTTTCCAGGCAAAAATACTGGAGTGGGTTGCTATTTCCCAGCTATTTCCTGACCCAGGGATCGAACACCTGGATCTGTTGTATCTCCTGAATTGGCAGGCAGATTCCTTACCACTGTGCCATCTGGGAAGTCCCTTTTACAGTAGGAGATCTGTAAATAGTTTTAAAATAGTTTTAAGCAAAAAGAGATGTACTCTATATTATGTAAAGTTTCAGGTGGGACTCACAGGGAGGAGAATGTCAAAGGGCTTGTATTTATTTATTTGCTTTTTCATAACTAATATTTATTATTTTAAATTTAATATTTATTTAATATTTTAAATTGAAGTGTAATTGACCTACCACACTGTTATTTCCAGGTGCACAGAATAGTGATTTGATATTTTATTTTAATTAATTAATTTTTAGTATATTTAAATTTTTTATTTGGCTGCACTGTTTCTATCTGTGCACGTGGGAGCTTTGATCTTTGTTGTGGCATGCGAGCTCTTAGTTGCAGCATGTGGGACCTAGTTCCCTAACCAGGGATCTAATCTAGGCACCCTACATTGGGAGCGGGGAATCTTAGCTCTTGGACCACCAGGGAAATCCCTGATAATTTTTATATGTTATGAAGTGATCACAATTTGAGTGGTGATATCATCATACAAAGTTATTACAATATTATTGACTATATTCCCCATGTTGTATATTTCATTCTCAAGGCTTAGTTTTTTTGTAACTGGAGCTTGTACCTCTTAATCTCCCTCACATCCTTCCACACCTCCCACCTATGGCAACCACCTCTTTGTTTTCTATATCTATGAGTCTGTTTCTGTTTTGTCACGTTAGGTCATTTGTTTTGTTTTTCAGATTCCACATATCTGTGAAATCCTGTGGTGTTTATCTTTCTCTATCTGACTGATTTTACTAAGTATGATACCTCTCGGTCCATTCATGTTGTTTCAAGTGGCAAAATTTCATTTTTTTATTGCTGAGTAATGTATACACATACCACATTTGTCTGTTCATCTATCGATGGGCATTTAGGTTGCTTTATATTAGCTATTGTAAATATTGCTGCAAGGAACATAGGGTTGCATATACGTTTGCTAATTAGTAGAAGTGATGGATTGTATGGTAGCTCTGTTTTTAAATTTTGAGAAATCTCCATAGTGTTTTTCATAGTGGCTACACCAATTGACATTCCTACCAACAGTGCACAAAGGTTCCCTTTATTCCACATCCTCTCTAACACTTATTTGTTGTCTCTTTTTTCTGTCTGTGCCATGAAGCTTGTGGGATCTTAGTTCCCCAACTAGGGATTGAACCTGGGCCCCCAGCAGCAAAAGCACTGTGTCTTAACCATTGGACCACCAGGTTTTCCCTGTTGTCTTTTTGATGATAATTATTTTGACAGATGTGAAGTGATATTGTGGTCTTGATTTGCTTTTCCCTGATAACTAATGATGCTGAGCATCTTTTCATGTTTCTTGGCCATCTGTATGTTTTGGGAAATTATCTATTCAGGCCTTATGCCCTATTTTAATCTAGTTGTTTGTTATTTTGATGTTGAATTGTATGAACTCTTTGAATATTTTTGATATTAATGTCTTAACAAAGATATTATTTGCAAATATCCTATCCCAATCAGTTGGTTGTCTTTTTGTTTTCATGATAGTTTCCTTTGCTGTGCAAAAGCTTTTTATTTGTTTATTTTTGCTTGTTTCCCTTTCCTGATCACTATGGCTAGAACTTTCAGTTCTGGGTTGAATAAAAGTGGTGAGTGGGCATCATTGTCTTATTCTTGGTCTTAGGTGAAATGCTTTCAGCTCTTCAACATTAAATATGATGTTGGCTGTGGGTTTGTCATATATGGCATTTGGTATGCCCCCTCTATACTAACTTTGTTGAGAGTTTTTCTCATAAATAAATGTTGATTTTTGTCAGAATTTTTTTTCTGCACCTATTGAAAGGGATAGGCCTGCAGGGTTTCTGCTGAAATGTCAGCTGATAACTTTATGGGAGTTCCCCTGTACATACCTTGTTGCCTTTCCCTTGCTGCTTGATTTCTTCCCCATCACATATACATTTTCATAAAAGAACTGCATTGCAAGCATATATACCTTCTGCTTTCCCCCAACACTAGACCATAAACACTTTTTCTTGATTAAATATTATACCTGTCCATGACACATAGATTATCACTTAGCCACTATTGAGCATTTAGGTTATTTCTAATTTTCCTTTTATAAATGATGCTGTGATAAGTTTGAAATAAGCTAACATGAATTTACTACAAAGAATTACCAATTTTTTCTTACCTCTTTTGGGAAGATATAAATGAGAGCTAAGGAAATACTAACCATGAGGGCAGCTTAAGGCCAAACTGGGCTTTGTGAAGTTTCTTAAATAAAACTCTTAGATGCCTAGAAAAAAAAAAAGATTTTCTCTTTAATTTTTTCCATTTTAATTACAATGAGTCTTGGTGTGGATCTCGGATTTATCTTTTTGGGGATGTTCTGTGCTTGCTGGCATGTTCTCTTTCCCAGATAGCTGTAAGTTTTCAGCTATCATTTATTCAATTAAGTTATTTGCCCTTTTTTCTCTCTCTTTTCCTTCTGTGACTCCTGTAATGTGACTGTTACTGTGCTTAGTATGGTCCCAGAGATCTCTTATACTATACTTCTGTTTTAGAATTCTTTTTTCTGTTCAGCTTTGGTGGTTTCTACTACTCTGTCTTCCAGTTTGCTGACATATTCCCCTGTCTCATCTATTCTACTGTTGATTCCTTCTAGTATATTTTTATTTCAGTTATTATATTCTTCAGTTCTGTTATTTCTTTATATTTTCTAGCTCTTTAACTTCTCATTGTGTTCATACATTTTTCTCCTGAGTTCATTAAACATCTTTATCATCATTACCTTGAACCCTTTATCTGTTAGCTTGTTTATTTACAGTTCACCAAGTTCTTCTGGCATTTTATTTTGTTCCTTAATTTGGGACATAGTCCTCTGTTCCTTCAATTTGCCTGATTTTCAATGTATTCAGTATATTGTTATGCTTTCTGATCATGGAGAAGTCACTTTGTACAGGAGATGTTTTATGGGACCTAGCAGCATACTCTTCTCTGGTCACCAGAGCTATATGCTCTAGAGTGACCCTGTGTGGGATGCTGGGCTCTTCGGTTATGATGGGACCAATTACTGTGGGCAGCTGGTAGGTAGAGCTGGTCCTGGGCCTGGTTTGTTGCCAGGTCCTGCTTCACGCAGGGGCTGCCAACCTGCTGGCTTGTGGGGCTAGGTCTTGATATGGCTGGCTGCATGGACAAGGATGTGTGGGGCTAGTGCTTGGCCCGCTTCTGGGCAGAGCTTAGTTCTTATGCTGCTGGCCTTTCAACCCAGAGGGCCCCAGGACTGGTGCTGATCTACTGGCGAGTATGGAAGCCCTTGGTGCTAACAAGCTAGAGAAAGACTCCAAAGTTGTGCTTGCCAGCCCCAATGTCACCGTGGTAAAATGAGCCCTCAAAAATAACTGCTGCCAACATCTGTATCCTCAAGGGGAGTCCTTGCTGGTTCTTGCTGCTCTGGGAGCCTCTCCAAGATCAGTAAGTGGGTCTGACCCAGGCTCCTTTAAATTACTGTCTCTGTACTGGGTCTCAGAGTATGTGAGATTTTGCATGTCCCTTAAGAGCCCTGGTAGCCGAGTCAGTAAAGAATCTGCCTGCAGTGCAGGAGGCCTGGGTTTGATCCCTGGGTTGGGAAGATCTCCTGGAGAGGAAATACCACTTTGGTATTCTTGCCTGGAAAATTCCATGGACAGAGGAGCCTGGTGGGTGACAGTCCATTGGGTCACAAGAGTTGGACACAACTTAGCAACTAAACCACCTTAAGAGCAGGGTCTCTAGCTCTCCCTTAAGCAAGTCCCATTGGCTTTCAAAGTCAGACATTCTGGGAGCTCATCTTCCTGGTGCAGGACCCCTGGGGACTGGAACCTAAAGTGGGACCTGGAACCCTTGTTTCCCTGGGGAGAACCTTTGCAATTATAATTATGCTCCTGTTTATGGATCACCTACCCATGGGTGTGGGTCTTGACTATACTGCATCTTTGCTCCCACCACCAGTGTCACTATGGGGACTTCCCTGTAGTCCAGTGGTTAAGCATCCACCTCACAATGCAGGGGACAGGGGTTTGATCCCTGGTCAGAGAATTAAGGTCCCACAGGCTGCAGGCAACTAAGCCAGGGCACCACAACTACTGAGCCCATGTGCTGCAAAAAAGACCCAATGTCACTATGGTTCCTTCTTTATATCTTTGATTGTGGAAAATCTTTTCTGCTAGTTTTCAGGTCATTCTCATTGATAGTTGCTCTGTAAATAGTTGTAATTTTGGTGTGCCCAATGAGAGAAGGTAAGCCCAAGGTCTTCCTACTCCATTACCTCAGCAATACCTCCAAAGTGCTTGTGTTTTAAAACAATGTGAATATAGGAGGCTGTAAATCTTCCATGACTAATCTTGGGGGTGCACATTTTTGGTGTCAATGATGGGTGGTTGACAGGTCTCTTATGACTTCTCCTTCAGAAGAAAATGAAGCGTTTTCTGCACTCTTAGCACCAATGTTTCTTGTACTTTTAAAATGCTTTGCAAGAATGCAAGCCACTTCACTAAAAAGAAGTATGTCTTTTATGAGTTGCATCCATTTTAATGTTTACAAGGATCTCTCAACTAAAGATGCTGGCTAAACAGTACTGAATGTGCACAACTAATGGAACATCTTTTAACAGAGCTTTGCTCTGCACTCTCCAGTGACTCAGGCATTTTGTTAACTGCTCCTGTTGCTTTATAAGGACATTGTGAAATGACATTTGAAACTAAACAAAGGAGATGTTGCACAGTTTTAACTCCAAAATTTAAAATTGTCCCAAGTAGAGAAGGAAGGGTTTATATAACTAAATGACCATTTTAATGTTGAGCAAAAAGGGAGTCAAAGCTTATGCCCAGAAGAATTAAAAGGCTTCTAATCTATTTAGGTACGGTAACTTCAAGATAGAGGTGCCATGGTTCAAGCCAATATGATACAATTGTAACCAGAACAACTTCATTTGTTTTGCATATGCCAACTCTATGGTCTATGTTTGATAATTATAAGTAACATGGACCTTGTTTACAATGTATTTAGATGGACAAAGTGTTACACTGATTGTTCTACACCTAAGTGAGACTCCAGGGAAACACATTCATCTGAAGATAGAAAACTGGATTTAGTGACAAACAATTTTACACCTGCTGCTCAACTTTGCAGTTAGCACTTGATCAATAATCTTATTCCTGTTAGTTTCTTTGTTTATTCAACATGATACATTGGAGCACAACTCAGCATTCAGCAGTCAATCATTGAAATGATTTTATAAGAAAAGTTGGTTGGCAATGCAAGCAATATATGAGATTTAAAAATTCTTCATTCCATACAGTAAATATTTTTTCTACTTCTAGTACTTTCCTGGTTTCATCTGTTACACTTAAATTAAATACAGCTGGAATTTATTTTGTTATAAGGAGTGAGGTAGGGCTCCAACTTCTTTTTCCTTCCAAATTGCTAGTCAGTTATCTCAAAATGATTTAATGAAGAATGTAATTTAAAAAAGTCCATGTGCTCAAAATGCTATTAAAGTTGAATACTAATGAAATCTTGGAAAGAAATTGTGGAATGATTTTGTTTTCAGATGGTTTTATTCCAGTTAAGATGAACTCAAGGCTTAATGAGGACTTATAAAGAAACAGATTCAGGAACTAGTAAGAAACACCATTTTACCTACAAAAAATAGAAGTTGAATGTTGGACAGCTAAAGAAGACAGAGTAATCAAGATAGTAGAAGGCACAAAATAATTTGAGAAATATAATTTAATCTGCAGAATGATAGCCATTTTTATGATCACAATGTTAAGCACTTGAGCAATCTGTACTTCATTTTCATAGCAAAGAGACAACCAGTGAAAGAGTTGATTTTAGGAATTTATTATTTTTTTTTAAAAAAAGCAACTTCCAAGGTTTGTCATTGTACACATTTAGCTCAGTCTTCTATAGCAGGTACAGCAATAACTGATCCTTATAACAATGACTCAGAGGCACTGAAAATTCATAATGTCTTCTGAATTATCACAGATAGAAGAAAGAATTAGAAGAAGAGTTTAATGTTAAGTGTATTTAAAACATCATATTCTAATTCTTTTAAATTGGTTATCCAAGTACAATAATATAGTAGAGTTCGGATAACTAGAAAACGCAACTGACTAGAACATCCCATGCCCATCTGATGTGCATTAACAGACTTTTTACTGCATATATCTTTATTATAGTTTGCAAACTAATTCAACCCACTTTTACACAGCATTAATTTCTTTTTGAGTTGGTGCTGGGCTGAAATTGTGGTACAATATGTCATCTTTTTTTTTTTTTTCTAGTTCTTGGATAAATTTCCTTCATCTGACCTGGTGATTGAACTTTAGTGTGTATGAGACTCCCAGATAGTCTCTGCCCATTTAAGATATATTTACAGTGAAGTTACCCGCAGCCAGATATCCAAGACTATTAATTAATATGTCCACCAGCTCTGTTCTCGACTCTGGTAAAAGAGACGTTGTGTCTCACTGGAGTGTGTGCCAAGCTACAGGCCAGACACTGTGAGCTGCTCATTAACAGAGCTAACCACTCAAGGTTCTTTTTAATGCTGTGCAAATAAGGGTCTCGTCATTTCAGTAACTATTTGTACATTTATAAAAGCAATACAGTCATGGGAAAAACCAACAAGCACAGCTTGGTAGAATAACCTGCCATGAAATTTCATTGGCCTTATAATAATTTACTACAACTGTTCCTTTTATTCACACTGGATAGGAAATGCTTCCATCTAACACATGGAATATGAATATATACAACAAAAAGTTGGTTTTTATTAAAAAAAACAACTTCGGGAGGACAATAATATGAGAGTTGAAAAAAATAATTTTGTGCAGTTTCCTGATCACAATCATATGTCTGCTACCTTTTACAGGGAATGACCCAAGTACGGATAGACTTATAAACCAGTTAAAGAATTTTCCTGCCTGTAATAGCCTACTATTCAAATATTACCTTGTTCATACAGTATAGAAGTTTCTCCTTCTCCACTGTCCTTCTAAATGACTAGGGTTTACATGAAGAATCCGTTTTAAGGACAAACCCTGCTAATCCTCTTCAAAGCCATCATGTATTTGCAGTTTCCCATTTCACCAAAAAGTTTATCAAAACATCTTGGAAACTGCACAGGGGCTTCTGATTGATGTATGGTTGAGATCTTGAATGTTGCATTCTCACCTTATGCCTGCCGTCTTGATGCACAATGTTAATTAACGTCTTGGCTTTAACTTTTTGATGGCCGCAGTGAGCCAGGCGGCAGTGGTGTGGGGTGGACTGTTTTGTACCGCCAGCAGTCAAAACAGTGGCCAGGGGCTCAACGCCTCTAGGCTGTGAGCCTGGGAAACCCTTTTGCCTATGGAATGGGTCTCTGGAGTCCAGCAATGTCACTGCAGGTCGCTGCGACATTCTGACACCTGCTTCATGGAGGACTGTACTAAAGAAGAAGCCTAATGTTTTCAACATAGATAATTTGGGCCAGGATGGGGGGCAGGGGAGGGAGCCCTGGAAAACATCTCTGATTTTAGCTCTATGAGGAAGCTGTGGGCATCTCTGGAAGCGGCAGGCTGGAAGAAGGGAGGGCCCACGGTATGCCTGGGGAAGTGTCAGTTTGGTGTTGGCAATGCGTTTAGGGCCTGTAGCCCCTCACTAAGGCACTCTGCCTAGATTTTTTTTCCCCTGACTGTACCTTTTATGTCCAAAGGTTTCCTCATCCCCCCACACAATCCTTGTTTGCTTTTGCTTTCTAAAGTTGAGATAGTGATTAAGGATCATTTATCTCTCAATTTTAACTGATGAGTGGTGGGTCTTCAGACTTATGGTGTGAAGATTGTGAAGGAATCCTGGGCTCATTGGAAGATGTGCTGTGATTGATTAGCAATGTCTGCCATGGCTACAGGCGTTGGTGTGTATGCAGTGTATGCTGGGTCTTATGTCTCTGTTCTAAGTGAGGTGAAAGAATGAGACTGGCTTGGGGGGTTCTTGCAAGACCTTTGGAGACCACAGCCCAAAGCACCAAGTTTGCATTTACTTTAGATTCTGCTTTATTCTCGAAAAGATTTAAGAGTTTTAGGACTTTTAAGACCTGTGGAAAGTTGGAGGGGGAGGTAATTTTGAACAGGCTGGTGCAGCAGGCCCTGAACAATGGCTTCTGTTTTCATCCTTGGGTGATGAAGTCTAATGTTTAGAAAGTGATTATATAACTTCCTGGTGACAACAGATTCAGCAAGACTTGGAGGAGTGGAGTGGTTCCCAGGCATTGTGGGAATTTCAGGCAGCTGATAGTATTTGTCAGTGTGCTGAAAAGCCAAGGAGAAATACATTTGCACCAGCTTTTCTGGGTGGATATATTCCTTAGTATGTCGGGACTATTGTCTCTCAGCTCTACCTAGAAGTCTCTGGTGCACAACTTCATGAAGAAAGAAAAACAAAATCAGTGAAATTGTGTGGTAGGTGCTAGTGATGCCATTTTGGGAAGATCAACTCATATTTGTCTCTGGAAAATAGTATCAATCACTTCTTCATATCTCAAGTGATCTACATTGAAGCCAAATCTTGATTTTTCTTTTAACATAAATCATTAGCAAGTTGCTCTTCGACAATGCTATTGTCTGTTGATTTAGGGGCCATGTTGGGCCAAAGCCAGCCACCTCTAGCTGATGGCCTATCAGCTTTAGAAACTGTCTGATGCTCCCACTAGTACACGCCTGTCAGTGCACACACCTGATTTCACTTACACAGCAACATGGCAACATACCTTTTCCACCTGTGAACAACCACCCTCTTCCTCACTTGGAAATGGGGAGAATTTGGAAGGAAAATAAAGTATATCTTTTTATTCCTCTGCAAATCCCAGAACATGCTTTTGGATACCTGTCTGATGTTGAGTTTCTTGTCACAATGGGGACCCTAATCTTTACCCAAAGTTGTAGGTGAAGGGTTTTGACCTTCCTGGCTGGCATGGAGGATTCCTTGGTTTGTAGATCTAGGGTCAAGAGATGGAGGTGGAGTGGAAGAGGGAAGGCAGCACTGAGCAACCCAGCAATATGACTTCTTATCTGACGCTGCATTTCACCCTCAGAGAAATGATTTTCATATTGGTCTCCAGGAGACCCAATCCCACTTAGAGCATCTCAGCAGTTTCACTGTCTTTGGAACCTTCTAGAGATGATGGCTGGCTGATGGCTATAATTGTGACTGTAGTTGCCTCATCACTGGTTTTCAGGCAATTCAAAATTTCAATTTCTTTCCGCTGATCACAATTGTTGGTGTATTGGTGTTACAAATTTTTATAGTGTGTGAATGTCAGTGGGCGTTATCACCACTCTTTTCCAAAGTGGAAGCCTCCTCTAACTGAAAAGACTTGTTCTAACACCACAGAGGAGCCTCCTCCCCTAAGTTTCTGAGAGAACCCAGAGCATGAACTGTGGGTTCTAGACAGAAGGTCTAGGAGGAGGTCGGGAGGGGGGTGGTGCCCTGTTGGGAGGGGGAGCCTGTGGAGGAGGGGGGAGAATAGAAGGTGGGGATGGAATTGGAGGGGTGGGGGCACTGGGAGGTGGGGGAGGGCAATGGGGGGCAGGGGGTGGTGGGGTGTAGATGGGGGCAGGAGGTGGCGAGGTGGTGTGGTAGGCATTGTTGAGGGGGTACTTGGCAGGTGGATTGTTCTTGACTCTGGTGAAGTTGATACAGCGTCCCTGAAAGAGAATCAGAGAAAAAGAAACATTAGGACCAACCTAGACAGCATATTAAAAAGCAGAGACATTACTTTGCCAACAAAGGTCCGTCTAGTCAAGGCTATGGTAGTCATGTATGGATGTGAGAGTTGGAGTATAAAGAAAGCTGAGTGCCGAAGAATTGATGCTTTCAAACTGTGGTGTTTGGAGAAGACTCTTTGAGAGTCCCTGGGACTGCAAGGAAATCCAACCAGTCCATCCTAAAGGAGATCAGTCCTGGGTGTTCATTGGAAGGACTGATGTTGAAGCTGCAAACTCCAATACTTTGGCCACCTGGTGCGAAGAGCTGACTCATTTGAAAAGACCCTGATGCTGGGAAAGATTGAGAGCAGGAGGAGAAGGGGACGACAGAGGATGAGATGGTTGGATGGCATCACCGACTCAATGGACATGGATCTGGGTGGACTCCGGGAGTTGGTGATGGACAGGGAGGCCTGGCATGCTGCAGTTCATGGGGTTGCAAAGAGTCGGACACGACTGAGCGACTGAACTGAACTGAACTGAGCTGAGCTGATGTTTGCTGGGGTCTTACAACAGGGCGGGTGGGAAGTGCAGAGGGCGGGCAGAAAGAAACCTGCGGAAAGCAGATGCTTTCTGTCAGTGTTTATGTCAGTGCTCTTAGCAGACCATTGAAATAGAACCTGATAACAAATAAGCTCCCCATTTCCTTCTTCTGGGCTTACGATTGAGAGAGTTAATTCTTGGGTAGATTAATAAAGAGTCCAGGGCCCTCAAGGAGGAGAAAGGGGTCTGGGGCTCTCAAGGAGGTGAAAAGGACAAACTTTTTTTCTACATTGCTTTGTCTTAGTCACATAAAATGTTATTTTCTTTAAGCCAAGAGCTAAAGATTACACAAGAACACTCATCTTGCTCAAGGGTCTGTTTTTCCTTAAGCCCTGTACTAAGGATTATATAACAACAATGTATCTTGCTGAAAGACATGTTTCTCCTTTTTAACAAGAACCTTCTGATTAATCTTGTTACCTTAAGATGTCTGTTATGGGAGTGGGTCTGGTAAAAGTATATAATGCCTTGATAAGACTAGCCAGTGGGGCACTGTCCACCCCCTTCTGATGTCTGTCAGAAGCATTCTCTGTTCTTTGTAACTGTAATAAAACTTCTGCCACAGAAAAGCTCTGAGTGTTCAAGCCTGGTCCCTAGTCCTGAAGCTAAATCTTCTTTGGAGATCATGAATCTGACATTGTTCACCATAAGCTATCATCGTGGGGGCTTTTAAGGGAATTAAGTTGCCAAGGGAAAGGCGCAGCGTTCTCGTTCCATAACTTCTTCGAGCTGGTAAGGGACACAGACCCTAAATTGTTGAGGCCAACACTATGTCACAAAATTATTTGTTCAACTTCATTTTCCCCCCAGATTCTACTAAGGGTGTGGAAGAGTAGGGGACTGGATGCACAGGGTCAGGGCAAGTACAGAAGTCATTGAATTTAATCTCCTCAACAGCCTTGCCAGGCAGGTATTATTATCTATTGTTCTGTTACACAGATGAGAGAACTGAGGCTCAGGAAGGTTAAACCACAACTAGGAAGAGGTAGGTTTGCTGTTACCAGTAGATGCAGCTGCCTGCTCCAGGCCCCTGCCTCCCTAGTGCTCTGACATGGACAGTTTATCCTGCTTTTGCTTTGGCTGGGGAAACCTTCTTCTTCCAGGTGCTATGGCACCTGCTCAGGTGCCCTTAGATTCTTAGGAAATACAACCTGGGGACCTTTTATTGCAACAAAGGCATCTACTCTGAATTCGGCCTTTTCTCCACCCTTCCCAGGGACCTGGCTGGATAATGCAGAGTAGACACCTGGAACACCTACAACTGCCTCCTCAAAGTAGCCCCCTCCCCCTGGGGCACTTCCCCTCTGCTCTTTGGAAGCAGACACCCACCAGCTCTATTCCTTAAAAAAATTTTTTTTTAATGGGAGGATAATTACAATATTGTGGTGGTTTTTGCCGTACATCAACATGAATCAGCCATGTGTACACATGTGTCCCCCCATCCTGCACCCCTCTCCCACCTCCCTCCCCACCCCATCCCTCCAGGTTGTCCCAGAGCACTGACTTTCTGTGCCCTGCTTCATGCATTGAACTTGCACTGGTCATCTATTTAACATACAGTAATATGCATGTTTCAATGCTATCTTTTCATATCATCCCACCCTCTCCTTCTCACACAGAATCCTAAAGTCTGCTCTTTACATCTGTGTCTCTTTTACAGTCTTACATATAGGATCGTCATGTTCCCATCTTTCTAAATTCCATATAAATGCATTTATACAGTATTTGTATTTCTCTTTCTGGCTCACTTCACTCTGTATAATAGGCTCCAGTTTCATCCACCTCATTAGACTTGACTCAAATGTGTTCCTTTTTATAGTTGAGTAATATTTCAATGTGTATGTGTACCACAACTTCCTTATCCAATGGACCAGTTAGACCTAATTGACAGCTATAGGACATTTCACCCAAAAACAATGGATTTCAGTTCTATTCTTAATAGGTGTTTGGGAGCCTTCCACTCAACACTGGGCTCTGCAAGGGATGGGAGCACAGGCCCTCTCCCCCTCATGAAGTTCTTCTTCTGGTATGAGGAGCACCTCCCTCCAATCACCTTTCCCATTCGACCCTCCCCTGCCTGTCTGGGCAGGGTACTGGCCACCTCTGTGGGCCCTGGCCTTTTCCCAAACTTCCCACGCCCACGGGGGCATCTTCTTCTCCCTACTGTGTGTCCTGGATGCTGACAGGATCCTTCCCCAGGAGGCTGAGGCGGGGTACCCCCTCTGAGGCTGTCCTTTTCTCCTTGTCCTGCTCATTTTAACCTGATTATAACCCAAGACAGGAATGACTCAGGGGCTTCCACTGAGGAGGAAGTGTGGATTTTTCCTGGCTTCCTTCTCTAGGATGGACGCCATCCTGTGCTGTCCAGCCTGGATGTGATGTGTCCACCTGAGAGGCCAGGGTTTCCTTTTCCAGGCCTTTCGAGGAAGAGCCTGGGGGAGTGGGGAATGAAGAGGGTGTGACTGTAGACCTTAAGGACCAATTACCTAAAGGACAAGAGGGAAATACAAGTGTGTGATCTGAGACTGGCTTCGGGAGAGTCAGGCGGGAGCGGGATGCAGGTCTGCGGGAGCGGATGTGGGCGGGGCCAGAGCACCGCCTGCCTCACACATGCGCCCCTCCCCGCATCTTTCAGTCCGGATCAGGTCCTTTGTCCTCCACGCAACTTTCCCTGAAAAGTACAAGTGCTCGGGGCTGGTGCACTGGGAAGACCCAGAGGGGTTGGATGGGGAGGGAGGCGGGAGGGGGGATCGGGATGGGGAACACATGTACATCCATGGCTGATTCATGTCAATGTATGGCAAAAACCACTACAATATTGTAAAGTAATTAGCCTCCAACTAATAAAGATAAATGAAAAAAAAAAAAAAAAAAAGAAAAGTCCGGCTTCTACTCATTCTTTGCTTTCCTCCCTGAATTCTCTAGTTACCGTCTACACCACACTCTGAAGTCTGCATCCTATAATTGCTTTATTTGTAAATGCCTTCGCTTCCTGACTAGATGAGAAACTTCTGGAAGGCACTGGCCTCGTTTTGTCATCTGCTGCTCCACTGTTGGTTTAGGAGTTACAAGGCCATATTTAGGTGCCAGCACGCCAATGAGCTTACATTTTATGAAATTAAACCAGGGCCTGACCTCATTAGGTTCTGATTGGGGTCCACTAACTGCAGAAATCAGCTACCATCTTCTCATTGCAACTCCAAGATCATGGTCGGACTTTCACGAGTTAATTTTGTGACCCAGCACTGTGAATTCCTGTTTGCTGAAGCAGCCCTCTTTTTCAGCTTTATAAACCTAAGCCTCAGTTACATAGTTTATTTATGATCCTGGATACAGCTCTTTCTTTCAAGATGTGAAAGTCCTAATTTTATTACCATCTGTGATAAGTTCCTCTAATGGGTAACTCAGCACTGGGATTTACTGTACTACATGTTCTGTCCTATGTTCCTAGATACGTCTGACCAGACCAGGATACTAGAGAAACCCATTTCCTTTAAAGCTGAAGGAAAGTTCCCTTCCTGGGGAAGGAGATGCTGATGCCTGTGGTCAAGGCCCCACGTACCTTCAGATCTCCTTTAGGGCTGGCTGTCCCACTATTCTCTCCCTCCCTCCAGGGATCAGTTGATGGTCAGGGTGGGCAAGAGACGAGGTGAATGAACCCAGAGTCCGTTTAATTATTTCATGTAATTGTAACTAGTACTTTTACCAGAGACAAAATTAGGAGCTCCCAGGCTGCTTCTATCAATACTTCCATTCATAACCCAGATTTGGATTCCTCAATGTCTTCAAAAGAATTTGAAAGGATCCACTGAACAAAACTCTCTCACATCTGTCAGCTAAAGATGGAGAAAAAGCAGGCAGGGGTTGGGGGTGGGGGGTGGCGATGAAAATGAGGAGAGGAGAGATCTTCCTGGTCAGCCCCTCTCCAGCCACCATCACAGCCTTTGGCCACAGCAGCTGAGGGCAAGGGTGGGGTGGGGTGGGGGAGAGGCAGAGAGCACCCCTTCCTATAGTCAATAACACCCCAGGAGTGCCCTGGGTCACCTGCTGCAGGGCACAGGTACAGACCTGGCGCACTGGAGCCGAGAGCAGCTCGGCTGCTCGGAGCCAGAGGGGAGGGGGCAAGCTCACAGCCTCTGTCATGACCTCCTGAGTGACACGCCCCTGTAAGACATGAGGTGGGGATAATACACCACCTGCCACTTGCTCTCAAGATGAGGATTAACTTAATCAGCATTGGTGGTGGGCTTGGAACAGTGCCTGGCACTGTGTTTGGTAAGTGAAGTTGAGTCTAGGTGGGGAAACAGACACAGTAATGTCTATTGTGCTCAGACATGATAATGACCTTGTCTAGGGTAGACAGGCCAGTTGGAGGTAGTAGCAGGATTTCTGACTCCTAGTTTAGTGCCTTCTAGGAGAACTGTGGGGTAGAACCTCTACATTCCTCACCTAGCTTCTAGAATAAAACTGATACACAGGGGTGAAAAAAGTGTAGCAATGGACAGGTGACCAGAGCAGCTCCCAGAGCTCGCTCATTTCCCCACCCTCTTCTATCCTCCCATTGCTGCGCCACTCCTATAACTTATTCTTACAGGACACAGTTGACTGGCAATGCTGTCACACATACTTATCGTCCCAAAAAGAAGATGCAGACACCGCATAAACAGATCCCTGGAGTCAGTTACAGTTAAGATGCAGTTAGGACTTCAGGCAGGGGTGTGGCTACAAATTAAATTCTTAAAACCTGGAGCCAGAGGAGCCAACACAAACACTGTAACTCTTAGACCATATAATTGGCCTAAAGATCAGTTTACACGACATCAGTTTTTGCTTGTGAGAGGGTAATAGAAAGGCCAGATGTTTTCAGTGTCACATATGCCAGCAAATCTGCACCAGTGTTTGGTTAAAAGGCTGCTAGGACAGTAGAAGCACTTAGTTCCTGCACTGGTCTCTGTAACCAGTTTAATTCTATGCACTATTGCTTTTGGGTGGTTTGATTCAGAGCCAATATTTGGTTTTGACCTCAGTTTACCTCACTGCTCATTTACAAAGTAAAAATGCCAATTATTTTTACATGTTAGCAATAAAATGTCCTGATTAAATTTTAAGAAGAAAATGCAACAGTATTTCCTGTAAGTGGAGGCACAGCAGGATGCTAGGTGGCATTCCCTCCAAACTGCAAAATTCTACTTTGATTTGGTTGCATTTAATGGTGTTGGGAGGATTCTTAGAAATGTCCAGGCACGTCATCCACTTAATTTATTATCAAAATCTATCAGCTAAGTATTATCATCAGTGTACAGAAAGGAAGTCGACTGAAGAGGTAGAACTATTTAAATAACGTGCTCAAGACCATACAGCTGGTAAATTGTAGGAATGGGATTAAAACCTAGCTCTGCTTGCCCTAGGCTCTCACTCACCCACCCCCTTTTACTGTATTATCCTGAATATAGAATAAAAGTGCTAATAATGCTGTTGAAGCACTTGTAGATAGTATCATATAATGTAGTACTTGGCCACAGTCCATCAGCTGTCAAGAGATCTTTCCAGAACCTAAGTCTGGTCAATTCACTTCCCAGGTCACCATCATTCAGTGGCTCCCACTAATGCTGAAGCTGAAACTCCAATACTTTGGCCATGCGATGGGAAGAACTGATTCCTTTGAAAAGACCCTGATGCTGGGAAAGATTGAAGGTGGGAGAAGAAGGGGAGGACAGAGGATGAGATGGTTGGATGGCATCACCAACTCGATGGACATGAGTTTGAGTAAACTCCAGGAGGTGGTGATGGACGGGGAGGTCTGGCATGCTGTAGTCCATGGGGTTGCAAAGATTGGACATGACTGAGTGACTGAACTGAACTGAACTGAACTGAACTGAACTGAGTGATCTTTAAAGTAAATTCCAAACACCTCCCTCCAATAGCATACACAGCCTTCTGTGATCTGGTCTTTGCTTACACCTTTCAATTAAATTCTTGCTCTTTTATTGCAGGATGTTTAGCTGAGCACATCCTAAGCTCTCCACAAATATTTATTTAATGAGGTCTGTACTCTGCCACTTGGTTTTCTTCTCAACATAAACTTTGTTCCCCAATGTGCGGGTGAATATTTTTGAGGCTGCATCTGCTTCCTCTCCTTTGAGATCTTCATAGCAGCATAAGGTTCCAGTTTAGGCTGGCACTCAGCGGATACTGCTCACATCTCCAAGTGTCTCTGAGGTGGAGCAAGCCTTCCTAGGAAGCTCAGGTTTTCCCTGCAAGTTTAGGTTCTCAGAGGACCAAAGGTCCATCATCTCACAGTTCTGTTTACATCTCCTCAGTCATCCTGCGATGGTTTCCTTTGACCATAGGAGTGGTAAGAATTCTATGTATTCCCTTTGATTTCCACACTTGAAATGTTGACATGTTACTTTTAAACATACCTTTTTAGGTTACTTTTTATTGATTTATCAAGAGAAGTTGGTCTTCAGTAAAACTTTCTATCTAAAGTGGAGGGGACACACTCTGAAATGATCATGGCATAGGCAGGATGAAAGATCTTATTGACCAGGTTCTGGCTTCTTCCCAGCTTTGAACTGCAGACAGATGGTCCAGGAAGAACAGGCAGGAAGCTGGGGGTGTGGGACAGTGGTCTGTCTGTCCTGCGGGTCTGGCCTGGGAGGCAGAGCTCTACCCCCAGTTCTGCCTCTAGCATGTGAAACCCTGAGGCCCTTTCTCTCTTGGGTCTCAGCCTCATCATCTCTGGAACAAAACTGTTGTGCTTGCTAGATCATGTCCACAGACCCTTCAGCTCTAATGTTTTAAAATTCTATCAAAATTCAAACTGCCTTGGAACTCTTTAACTTGGATACTTTAATCCGAAGTCTTCGGGAGCACCCAGTTTGCACATCTTTTTATAGACTATTTCGTTTGGCTAACTCTTTGTGTTGCATATTTTCCATTTGGTCATCAGGTTTATAGAACATTAATAGACTGAAAATTCAGAATTGGATTCTCTATGCTCTGCTCTTTTTTGTTACCATGGTAAGGAGTCAAGCTTGCCTGCCGGTTCTGAATTTGGGTTTGCGGGAGATGTGTGAGAAGAGCTGAGGTCTGATTGTGTGCAGAAGACTTGCCAGTGGTGAGCTCATGGGTTCTGAGTGCTGTAAAACATCTGTTTGGGTATCAGGCACCCTCAGTGGAGAGGGAGCTGGCCTTCAGAGATGGTTAAAAATACGCCATGGCTTCCACTGATTAAACCAAATAGTTTCCTACGAACAGAGGTCACTTAAGGAAATTGGATTTCACAGGAAGAATATGAAAATAATCAGACGGAAAATGGAGAACACGTCTGCCAAGTTTCATCTGACAAATACCTTTACTCTCTGGTTTAGTTCCTCCATTGATTGTCCTGTTTGGGGGTATTTCTCAAGTTACAAATGGATCAGGTTTCCAAAGTTTGTTTTATGTCAGTTGTTTAGAATTAGGAGCATAGTTCCTAACTTACATCATTCTTATAAATGGGGGTTGGTTCTCAGGCTAGACCACAAAAAGCTCACTGGCGTGTTGAAGCAACTGATGTAATTCTGCTGAAGTAGATGCTCTGGTGATAAATGAGACACATGAACAATGAACGCATGGAGGACTGGATTTGAAGACTGCATCATGCCTTTTCTTCTGCCTGAATCTCTTCATTTGTTAAGTCATTTGTGCATTTCTTTCCCACAAATGGTTTTTGAGTGCTAACCATGTCCTGAATACCTTATAAGGTGCTGCAGACAGTTCTGAGCAACCAAACACAGTCCTGGCCCTCAAGAAGAATATAGCCCAGAAGTAGAGGTGGGCAACAATCAAACAATCCCACAAATAAATGGATCTCAGCACCCATGGGCTTCCCTTGTGGCTTAGATGGTAAAGAATCTGCCTGCAATGTGGGAGACCCGAGTTTGATCCCTGAGTTGGGAATATCCCCGGGAGGAGGGAATGGCAAGCCACTCCAGTATTCTTGCCTGGAGAATCCCCATGGGCAGAGGAGCCTGGCGGGCTACAGTCCAACTATAGTTGGACATGACTGAGTGATTAAGCACACAAATATTGTGTTCTGTGGCCCTGTCCTTGGTCACAGTTGACTGGACAGGGGAGTGGACACCTAATTTGAGGTAGACAGATCAGATTCTCTCTTCTGGGAGTTTGGAATTATGACTAAATTTGCAGGCAGTCATTCAGTTAGGGTTGATCTCAGTTAGGAAATATAAGTGGAAACTGGGGGATGGCCATCTACTGCCACAGTCAGGGAGAAGCAGAGTTCTGATTCTCTTACAAATGATGAATACTTTATTTATTTTATTTTTGGCTGCATTAGGCCTTAGCGGCAGTACACGGGATCTTCGTTACAGCAGGCAGGATCTTCTGTTGTGATGTGTGGATTCTCCAGTTGAGGCACGTGGGCTCAGTAGCCCCATGGCACATGGGATCTTAGTTTCTCAGTCAGAGATTAAACCCACGTCCCCTGTGTTGCAAGGCAGATTCTTAACCACTGGACCACTAAAGAAGTCCCTGATTCTCTCTCTTAAAGATCTCTCCTATCCATCCATTCATTCCTCCATGCTCTCGCTGTTGGCTTCTCTGCTATAAATTGAGCCACTCAGTGAAACTGTCTTCCTGCTTTCTGCCTTTCTCTTTTCCAGTGACATTTTGGTTTCCATGTAAAATTTATATGTAGTGGCCAGGAGGAGAAGAGGGCAACAGAGGATGAGATGGTTGGATGGCATCACTGACTCAATGGACATGAGCTTGAGCAAGCTCTGGGCATGGTGAAGGACAGGGATGCCGGGTGGGCTGCAGTCCACTGGGTCACAAAGAGTCAGATATGACTTAGTGACTGAACAACAAATGCACATAGATATACACACGTCTGCACAAACATGGATGAGTAGAACTATATATAACATGTATGTGGGCTTCCCTAGTGGCTCAGGGGTAAAGAATTCGCCTGCAATGCAGGAGATACAGGAGATACAGGTTCAATCCCTGGGTTGGGAAGATTCCTTGGAGGAGGAAATGGCAACCCACTTCAGTATTCTTGCATGGAAAATCCTACGGACAGAGGAGCCTGGCAGGCTACAGTCCATGGGATCACAAAGAGTTGGATACAAATGAGTGACTGAGCATGCATGCAATAAGATATATGTATGCCTGTATATGGGCTTCCCTGGTGGTTCAGACGATAAAGAATCTGCTTGCATGTGGGAGACCTGGGTATAATCCCTGGGTTGGGAAGATCCCCTGGAGAAAGGCATGGCAACCCACTTCAGTATTCTTGCCTGGAGAATCCCCATGGACAGAGAAGCCTGTCGGGCTACAGTCCATGGGGTTTCAAAGGGTTGGACACAACTGAGTGACTAAGCACAGCACATGCCTGTATATATAAACATTCATATATTTCTATATGTAAATATAAATATATATATAATCATATACACATTACATAGACACACAGTCAAGGTTGTCTTCCTGCTTAAATTCTTCAGTGTCTCCCCACCTTCTACAGGAAAATATCCAAGTTCCTCAGCACGAATTGGTCCTGCTCCCTTGGTATTTCTTTCTGCCAATTTCATGTGCTTTTCTTTTTTTGAGCTTTGGTCCATCACTGGAAATGAAGATACCACACTCTGGCTTTTCATTTAACTGCATCCATTTATAGGCCCAAGTTGAGGACAGGGACAAAGTTGCAGAGACACCTGTCTTGCCTACTTCCTCTTCCCCAAAGTCAGAGCCGAGGGTGAAGAGAAGGTGTGTTGTGAGTGGTGATGCCAGAATTCTTTTCTGCTCCCTTTTCTCCACTGCACCCTTACCCTGTCTATAAATCTCATATAATAGCCTGCCTTTTATGTGCTGTTCGTGGAAAAGGATCCAAGGTCAATTCCTTTAGTTATTTGATGCATTTTGCTGACACACATACTGGCCTGCTCTCCATAATAACTTCTTTGGATGCCAAAACTGAGGGTAAGATGAAAGCATGAAGGAAATATTTGGTAACAAGAGCAAACTAGAAAAATGAAAGGGTAGAAATATATAAAAATGGCACATCTTTAGTGGGACATGTGTAAACACGGGGTTTGTTAAGAACGACGACTGAGATAAGACATTTAAGAGCAAAATTCCCCCCTTTTTTCTGATTACCAAGTTCTACAATTTATTTGTGGAAAGTTTGGAAAATGTACAAAGGAAGGAGGGAAAAGAGGAGGGAAGAATTTCAATGATCACACTCAGAGTTGTGCTCATTCTTTCAGATCACACACATACATACACACACAGAGAGTAGGCACATGTTTACAAAAAATGGTATCATCATGTATCAAAGTTTTTTAAATAAAATGCTATGGTCATTTCTCCCCTTCCATTTTCAATGGTTGCATAATCTGTCACATGGAAATACCAAATGCAATTATTAAATTCTTTATTGGGCATTATGAGTCTATTTAATTTCTAACTATCCTTATATTTCTAAAATAAACTTCTGAAAATTGTTAATTTTTGATTTGGGATTTTTGCACCAATTTTCACATGTGAGATTGGCCACTTTTGTTCTTTTTATCATCAAGGTAATAATTTTCACTAAAGGAATTGGGAAGATTTTCATCTTTTTTGTATATTCTATATTTGTGAAATAGCCTAAGAATTACTAGTTCACTAAAGAATGGGAAAATTCTCTCGATCTTTCTGGACATGTTATTTTTATTAAGTGCAGCTTTTTGATGGTTTTAAAAGTTTTTGCCACAGATATTGACCTATTCCGGTTTTATAATTTTTCTTGAATCTATTTCTATAATTTATCTTTTCTTAGAAAATCATTCATTTTATCAAGATTTTTTAATCCATTGCATAGATCTATGCTTTGTACATGGGAAATTCTTACAATTAAGCAAATCTCTTTCTTTGTGATAATACCCCTTTTCTTATTATCCATATTATACATATTTATATATCCTGACTTTTCTGAGTTTCAAAGATTTTGTCAATGATACTAGTATT
This sequence comes from Dama dama, assembly GCF_033118175.1. Classification (NCBI taxonomy): domain Eukaryota; kingdom Metazoa; phylum Chordata; class Mammalia; order Artiodactyla; family Cervidae; genus Dama; species Dama dama. The sequence goes on from NC_083691.1 coordinate 37,904,735, forward strand.
TGCAAAGAAAAATTTTTAAGACTTCTCAGTTCTACTCACTTTGCTTGGTTTTCATTAATTTGTTCTTAGACTCACAGATTCCTTGTTACTGTTTTTTGTAGATTTGTTTCATATTCTTTTCTAATTTTTAACTGAATGCTTAGCTCATTATTTTCATTTTTTCTAACAATGAAAAAAATTAAGGCTATGATTTTTTTTCCAATTCCCATAGGTTTTTATTGTGGTGTTCTACTTGTCATTATTTTCTAGAATCCCAGTAATTGTCATTTTCATTTCCCCTTAGACTCAACAGTAATTTATGAGAGTGTTTTAAAACTTCTAAGGGCTTTAAAAAAGAGTTAAATTCTTATTCCTAACTTCCAGGCATGGTTTGTTTATTTGTATTTTTGGTGGTGACATGGTGGGAAAAACGTGGCCTGTAAAATTATATTTTTTCTCCTCTTCCCAGTTTTCTTTGTTGCCTAAGTCATAGTAATTTTTCACAAATTTAAAAAATACTGTGAATTTTCTAGTTGATGGGTACACTGTTAAAGAAATATCCAAAAATCTATCTTTATTAGATTAAAGCCTCTCTATCTGTTGTTTATTTTTTCACCAGCTTGATCTGTTGAAGTCTAAAAGTGGTATGGGTTTATTAATTCCTCTATACTTCAATTTTAAATAATTGTATTTGCTCAAAGTTTGCTTTGCTGCTTTAGTCATTGGGCCACCCAAGAGCAGCAGGGGAGGGGCCTCTCTCAGAGCAGTCTAGGCAGAGAGTTCTGTTCCAAAGAATTCTCTCTTCCTGTTTGGGTAGCTTGTCTGCAGGAATGGCTGCCATCAACTCCTTCCTTCCTCTGGGTACAGGCTTCTCCCCCTGGTGAGGAAGAGTCCATTTTTCCACTCCCTTGAATCTGGTTTGTGATAGTTTATTTATTTAGAGTTATTTGTTTGTTTATTTTTGGTTGCGCTGGGTCTTTGTTGCTGCTCACGGGCTTTCTCTAGTTGCAGTGAGCGGAGGCTACTCTTCGTTGCCGGGTATAGTCTTCTCATTGCAGCAGGTTCTCTTGTTGAAAAGCACGGGCTCTAGACGCAAGGGCTTCAGTAGTTGCTCAGTAGTTGTGGTGCATGGGCTTAGATGCTCCTTGCGGCATGTGGAATCTTCCCGGACCAGGGATCATACCTGTGTCCCCTGCATTGACAGGCAGGTTCCTATCCACTGTATCACTAGGGAAGTCCTGTGATAGTTTTGAATAATGAAACATAATGGAGATGATGTACTGCTTTGAGACTGATATCAAGTGGCCTGGAAGTTTCTGCTTCCTGTTTTTGGTGCCCTGAGACTCGGTGTATGAAGTCCAGACTAGTGTAGTGAAAGGCCACGTGGAGAGCACTGGGCACAGACAGGTGAGTGAAGAAGCCTTCCTGGACATCTAGCCCAGTCCATCCTGATGACTCTAGCTCTAGCCACCATCTGACTGCAACTTTATGAGGGATCAGACCCCAGGTGAGAATTATACAGGTGAGTCAGGTCAGCCCACAGAACTGTGAGAGAAATAGCAAGTTATTGTTTTAAACCACTATGTTTTATTTACTTATTTTATTATACAAGTTTGAGGAGGATAGCATTATAGTTCAATATCTGTGTACACTACAGAGCAATCACCACCACAGGTCTAGTTACCATCCATCACTATACAATTGACCCCCTTCACCCATTTTGTCCACCTCCACCTCTTTCCCCTTTGATAACAACTAATGTGTCCTCTGTATCTATGAGTTTGTTTTTTTTGTTGTTGTAGGTTGTTTTTTAGATTCCACATGTGAGTGATAGGCTATGGTAGCTGTCTTTGTTTGATTTATTAGCTAAGCATAATATCCTCAAAGTCCATCCATATTGTTGCAAATAACAGGATTTCATTCTTTTTATGGCTGAATAGTACTCCACTGTGTTTATGTGTATGAAAAGTAAAAATGAAAGTGTTAGCCTCTCAGCTGTGTCCTACTCTTTGCAACCCCATGTACTGTAGCATGCCAGGCTCATCTGTCCATGGAATTCTCCAGGCAGGAATACTGGAATGGGTTGCCATTCCCTTCTCCAGGGGAACTTCCCAACCCAGGGATCGAACCTGCGTCTCCTGCATTGCAGGCAGGTTCTTTACCATCTGAGTGTACCTGGGAAGCCCGTTTATGTGTGTGTGTGTGTGTGTGTGTGTGTGTGTGTATATGTATACATACATACATATGTATGCACATATGCACATATACATACATACATAGCACATTTTCTTTATCCATTCATCCACTGACAGACACTTAGGCTTTTTCCATATCTTGGCTATTGGAAAAAAATGCTTCAGTGAACACACAAGAGTCTATGTCTTTCCAAGTTAGTGTCCAGAAGTGGAATAGCTGGGTCATATGGTAATTCTGGGCTTCTCAAGTAGCACTAGTGGTAAAGAACACACCTGCCAATGTAGGAGACATAGAGATGTGGGTTTGATCCCTGGGTTGGGAAGATCCCCTGGAAGAGGGCATGGCAACTCACTCCAGTGTTCTTGCCTGGAGAATCCCATGGACAGAGAAACCTGGCAGGCTACAGTCCATAGGGTCGCACAGGGTCGGACGCAACTGAAGTGACTTAGCACACACACACAGAGACACACACACTATTTATTCTTAATTTTTTGGGGAATCTTACTACTGTTTTCCATAGTGGCTGCACCAATTTACATTCCCACCAGCAGTGCACAGGGTTCCCTTTTCTCCACATCCTCTCCAACATTTTTACTCCTTGTCTTTTCCATAATAACCATTCTAACAGGTGTGAGGCAGTATCTCACTGTGGTTTTGATTTGCATGTCCCTGATAACTAGTGGCATGCCTGTTGGCCATATGTGTGTCTTTTTTTTTTTGGTACTTAAAAAAAAACTTTTTTTAATTGGAGGATAATTGCTTTACAATGTTGTGTTGGTTTCTGCCATACAACAACACAAATCAGTCAAAAGGATACAAATGTCCCCTCCCTCCTGAAGCTCCCTTCCACCCCCTATGTCATCCCACCCCTCTATGTTGTCACAGAGCACTGGGTTGAGCTCCCTTTGATATACAGCAACTTCTCACTAGCTATCTATTTTACATATGGTAAATTCTATTATGGTCAATGCTACTCTCTCAATGCGTCCCCCTCTCTCCTTCCCCTGCAGTGTCCACAAATCTGTTCTCTATGTCTGTGTCTCTATTCTTCCCCTGCAAATAGGTTCATCAGTACCATTTTTCTAGATTCCATATGTGCTAAGTTGCTTCAGTCATGTCTGACCGATGTGATCCTATGGACTGTAGCCTGCCAGGCTCCTCTGTCCATGGAATTCTCCAGGCAAGAAGGGGAGGGAGATGGGAGAGAGGTTCAAAGGGAGCGGGATATATGTATATCTATGGCTGATTCATGTTGAGGTTTGACAGAAAACAACAAAATGCTATAAAGCAATTATCCTTCAATTAAAAACTAAACTAGAAAAAAAAAAAATAATACTGGAATGGGTTGCCATGCCCTTGTCCAGGGGATCTTCCTGACTCAGGGATCAAACCCATGTCTCAATACATCCTGCATTGGCACGAGGGTTCTTTACCATCAGTGCCAATTACATGATATTTATTTTTCTCTTTCTGACTTACTTCAGTCTGTTCACCCACCTCACTAGAAGTGACTCAAATCTGCTCCTTTGTATGGGCTGAGTAATATTTCATTGTATATATGTGCCACAACTTCTTTATCCAGTCATCTGTTGATGGGCACCTAGGTTGCTTCCATGTCCTAGCTATTGTAAATTGTGCTGCAATAAACATTGGGGGTACATGTGTCTTTTTGAATTATGGTTTTCTCAGGGTACATGCCCAGTAGTGGGATTGCTGGGTCATATGGCACTTTATCCTTAGTTTTTAAAGAAATCTCCATTCTCCTCTCCATAGTGGCTGTAACAATTTACATTTCCACCAACTGTGCAAGTTCCCTTTTCTCCACATCCTCTCCAGCATTTATTGTTTGTAGATTTTTTGATGATGGCCATTCTAACTGGTGTGAGGTGATACCTCATTGTAGTTTAGATTTGCATTTCTCTAGTAATGAGTGATGTTGAGCATTTTTTCCATGTGTTTATTGGCCATCTGTATGTCTTCTTTGGAGAAATGTCTGTTTAGGTATTCTGCCCATTTTTTGATTGGGTTGTTTGTTTTTCTGATATTGAGCTGCATGAGTTGCTAGTATATTTTGGAGAGTAATCCCTTATCAGTTGCTTCATTTACAATTATGTTCTTCCATTTGGAGCTGTAGGAATTAACTTTCCTGTATGTCTTCTTTAAACTCAGAGGCTGTGATACTGTCAGCTTTGTTTTTTTTTTTCAAGGTTATTTTGACTATTTGGGATCTTTTGTGATGCCATGCAAGTTTTAGAACTATTTGTTTTAGTTCTGTGAAATATGCCGTCATGCAAGCATGCACGCTAAGTCACTTCAGTCATGTCTGACTCTTTGTAACCCCATGGATTATAGCCCATCAGCTTCCTCTGTCCATGGGATTCTCCAGGCAAGAATACTGGAGTGGTTTGCCATATCCTCCTCCAGGGGATCTTCCCAGCCCAGGGATCGAATCCATGTCTCCTGCATTGCAGGCAGATTCTTTACTGCTGAGACATGGGGGAAGCTTTTATAGCTATTATATTTTATTTATTTATTTATTTTCATTTATTTTTATTAGTTGGAGGCTAATTACTTTACAATATTGTAGTGGTTTTTGCCATACATTGACATAAATCAGCCATGGGTTTACATGTGTTCCCCATCCCGATCCCCCCTCCTGCCTCCCTCCCCATCCCATCCCTCTAGGTCTTCTCAGTGCACCAGCCCTGAGCACTTGTCTCATGCATCGAACCTGGGCTGGTGATGTGTTTCACCCTTGACAGTATACTTGTTTCAATGCTATTCTCTCAGAACATCCCACCCTCGCCTTCTCCCACAGAGTCCAAAAATTTGTTCTGTACATCTATGTCTCTTTTTCTGTTTTGCATATAGGGTTACAATCTTTTAAAATTCCATATATATGTGTTAGTATACTGTATTGGTCTTTATCTTTCTGGCTTACTTCACTCTGTATAATGGGCTCCAGGTTCATCCATCTCATTAGAACTGATTCAAATGAATTCTTTTTAATGGCTGAGTAATATTCCATTGTGTATATGTACCATAGTAACCACTATATTTTAGAGTGACTTGTCACAGAATGGTACTGAAACAAGTGGTAACTCATGTCTTTGCCTAGTAGGATCATTCCTTTTTGTGGAGCTGAGTAAAGAAATGTTGTGGGTTTCTCATTTTTTGTGGACTCAACTTGGTATCCTTCAAAGGTGTTGGTAAGGACCATGATCTTTGCTCTACTCGTTGACTGATCGGCTAGGACTTCAGATGGCTAGAATCCATGGGCCCTCAGGAGAAAGATAAGCCCACTGAATGAGAAAAAGATATAACCCCAAAGGAAACCATCACAATTTCCCCTTTTTGTTCTCTTGATATTACCCTACATTATTCATTATGAAATGTAGGCTGTTATGGTGATGAGAAAAGGTTGAACTGGAAAGAAATAGGCAAAATGTTGCAATATTGAAAGGCTTTTCCTTGTCTATACACTTGTGCAAGCTTACTTATGTGAGCTGAGCCTGAGATATCCCATCACTTACTCCTATGCTGCCAGTGGGTAGCTCAAAGTTGAAAGGTTTTCCCTGCTTCTGCAGTCAAGTGAAGTACCTATGTTCCAATTCCCATTCCAGCATTGAAAGTCTTTAAGCATATTTTTATAAGTACCCAGACAGACAGGAAATACAGTAAGATACAGTAATCCTGCCACTCAAATGTGGATGAATAAATTCTGTCCTAAGGTTACATGAAAGTCTGCTAAGTGCGCATGTCTAAACTATGCCTAAAGTTGCAATGAATTACTTGTCATGCAAATAAATATATTAGTAAGTCCCCGTAGAGAAGGATTCACTCTTTTGGCCTCTGAGGAAGATCAATATGCCATTGTGGTCAACAAAGACAAAAACATACACAGTGACATAAGGAACTGCTTTACAAATGAAGTTTCCCATTTGATGCTTAAATCCCCTACTTATGTCTCATCGTTATATAAAACCTTGATGTATTATGTCTGCACCTGTCTAGTTCTGACACATCTTAAAAACAACAACAACAAAAAAAGGAATGGGACCAGAGAAAGGAGACCCAGGAAAAGTGATCAGTGGCCAAAAGGACTCTAAAAATTCAGAGCATTCAGGGTAGCAAGACAAAGATGTATGCAGAGATTCCAAGGGTCATGCACTTTAGAGGTGGAATTAATTGAAAACATTTGCTGATTCAAGAGGAAGCAAATGGTGCTGAGTGGCCGGACCTGATGTAGCATGCCCTAAATATTGTTTCTAAGTTTTGCTTTTCTAAAAACCAGCCCTTGGTATTGACCATTTTCTTTTCATTGGTGGTATCAAGTTCAATGTTGGGTCCGGCTAAGCAGTGCAGCAATTATTTTTCCAAAAAGCCTGGTTTTAATTGACATTTTGGATGGGTCTCAGTAATAATGTTGCTTTCAAGCACTTTTCAAAAATTTAAGAAAACACTGTGGCATGGTCATGCTGAGTGAGTGAAAGTCTGACCCAAGATGAACTAATTTTGTTCAGAGCCTTCCTTCTCTCCCTTTCTGTCTCTTCCAGTTAACAACCTTGAGGATATTTTCCCTGTCCTTGTCCCTAATCCCAGTTAAATGACGCTGACTACTTAGAGCTATCGTTAATATAGTCTATTTATTATTTTATTTATGTTGAGATATTTGCCTTAAAAAATAGGGGCCAGAAGATAAACTGAGATTGCCTGGCCAAAAGCATTATTTAGCTTGGATGTGAAATGTAAAATTACGAAATTACTTATTCATCTGGTGCATAGCTCCAGCCTCATCCTGCTCCACACATACAAGCTCCTGGATGAAGGTCTGTTTTCTTTTTTCTTCTTTGGTACAATGTGAGGAATTCCATCTTTAGGGTGAGTTCTTTTCCAATGCCTGTGGTTATCAAAGTGCTTTTCCCAAGTGGAGAGAATATTAATTAAAATATAAAGAACATTTTGCTTTTGTGGCTACTATACTCTTGCCAATGAATGGCTGGCACCCTAAATGGGTATGTGTCCTTTAGATTCACAGCATCTCACACATGTACTGTTTTTCTATCCTGTGACCTGTCATAATGTCTAAGCTCCATATTTGAGGGACCAGTTGCTTATCATGAGATGAAAGGTTTCATACTAATTGCATCCACCATTCACTGAGCCAGCCTTAGCACTAGTTGTTTTATATACATCGTCTCATTTTGTGGTCTTAATAGTACTGTGTGTGTTAGTTCCTCAGTTGTATCCGACTCTTTGAGATCCCATGGACTGTAGCCCACCAAGTTCCTTTGTCCATGGAATTCTCCAGGCAAAAATACTAGAGTGGGTTGCCATTTCCTTCTCCAGGGGATGTTCCTGACCCAGGGATAGAATGCGGGTCTCCTGCATTGCAGGTAGATTCTTTACCATCTGAGCCAATAGGGAAGCCCTAATAGTACTATTAGTTAATATTAATACTGTGATTTCAAAATGTAGAAAAGGGCTCAGAAAGGCTAAGTAACTTGTCCAGGGCCTTTCTGCAAGTAAATGATGGAGCAGAGATATAACTCCAGCTCTGCTGAATGCTAAACTCTTTCTTTTGAGCAACATGTGCTTTTTAGATTGGAATGAATATAGAGCAGAAGGAATCAAGAAGCATGTCTACTTAAAGAGCTGGCCACCAGTAATATCATATATTTGAGAATTGGCTCTGGGTCCTGATATATCCCTGTTCCCACCATTCCCTTTGAGCTTTCCACATCTCTATTTTTAACTTCCTCAGAATTTTAGTGCCCTCCAGCTGCCCTTCCTAGGGAAGGTTTCCATATATCCCCACTTTCTTCTAATCAAAACTTGCTTACCCTTTCAGTCCTCTGTGCTGTGACAATCTGTAATATGATCCATGAGCTGGGACCACTATGAAGGTTTATTCCTTAAGAGGCACTTTCTTTTCATGTTTGCAAACATATACTGTAAAAAGCAATGGTTAACTGTCTCCCACATCCATTTTCACTTTCTTCCTTCAGGGGTAGAACCTAGGAGTTTCACTGGGCACAGGACCACATAGTAATGACTACACTTCCCAGCCTTGCTTGCACAAATTGGTTCAAGAGGTGGGGTAAGTGATGCTGAAAGCTGACCTAGTGTGATGCAGGAATTCGCAGGTGGGTGTGGCTTCCTTTGTGTCGAGGTGTGGCTACATGACCTAAACTCTGACCAGTTGGCTGTGAGCAGAAGTGGTGTGTACAAATTCTAGGAAGTGCCTTAAAAGGAAGGGACATACCCTCCCCTGTTCCTTTCTTGGACTAAGCAGATGAAAGCCACTACACTTGGGTTAGTGGAGACAGACAGAAGGAACCTAGACCTCTGACAGCATAGAGCCACCATATTGGAGCCACCATATTGAAGCTGCCATATTGACTTTGGATGGCTTATCCCCAGAAGGTTACATGTGAGAAAAAAAAGTTCTATCTTCTTTGCTGTTTGTTTAGTTGCTAAGTCATGACTGACTCTTTTGTGACCCCATGGACTGTAGCCTGCTAGGCTCCTCTGTCTGTGAGGTTTCCCAGGCAAAAATACTAGAGTGGGTTGTAATTTCCTTCTCTAGGGGAACTTCCTGGCCCAAGGATTGAACCTATGTCTCCTGCCTTGGCAGGCAGATTCTTTACCATTGAACCACCTGGGAAGCCCCTATCTTGTTGCCCCTAGCTTATACTGTTTTGGGATTTGCTAGATCAGCTGAACCGCTAACCTTAATATTGTAACTCCTAAAGGGAAAGTCCTGAGATAGTGTTTAACTTTAAAGGGGTGGCACCAATAATGGGCATTTGGGGGGCTAAGGCAAGCCACTGTGGTGACATGCTGGAGCAGGTAGGCTTTGGGATGCCTCTTAAATGTTGACCATGCAGTTGGCTGCCCACTTCAAATTTACATAGGCTGATCCTTGCCCAGCTGGCTCCAAGCTGCCACTGACATTTTCCTGGACTCATCTGCTTTTCAGGTAAGGGCTGCTGTGATCCTGCCAGAGTGCCTCTTAAATTGAAACCAAAGGAAGACAGTAGTCAAGGCCCTGAAAGGTCATGGTTGATATTTGCCATTGCCAGCCGAAGAAATGGAAAATTTATAGCATTCAAAATCTGGGATTCATTTAGGAGTAAAAAACATTAAGTTATTCAGCCTCAAAATTAGTTTCAGGCCTCCACTGGGCCCCCATATTCTTCCTAACTATGACACAATGTAGAGTTGGATCTGAAAGGGGACCCAGTATTGAAATGCCTCATCACTGTGGTACAGGAAACACCTCACTAATTCAGGCTCATTAATTAAATATTTGTGATATTTAATTCTTCCCAGGCTGGTCTGAGCTTACATTCTGTCAGATCTGGGAAGAAATGGTATGTTAGACTGATATTTAGTGAGATTAGAGCACAAATCATTAAGAGGAAAAAAAATTATACCTTAAATCCCTTGGAAAGAAGGATATAAAATATAGGAAAGTTTCTGTGGATTTCAGCACCTTAATTGCAAATAAAGGATGTTGCCAATGACCAGTGCATTTTATTTGTTCAGTGGAAGTGGACTCAGTAGAGAGTTCACTCTCAGTAGAGGGTCCACTCTTCACTTGGAGAGACTTTGGTGGCACTGCCTGCTTCATTTCTATCCATTTAAATGGCCCCTCCCAGTTGTACAAGCCCCTCCCATGGCAGCAAAATGTCACCCAGATGCCTGCATGGATCTCTGATTCTGGAATTCTTCTTGGCCTCCACCCAGGTTACATTGATGCAACTGGTTTTCTGCGTTTCTTCCTTCTTGAACACTCTTCTGGCCCCAGGCTCTCTCATTCCTATGGGTTGATGAGACCTTTGAAACTAGCTTGACCTTTATTTCCCTTGGCTGCATGATCTGCTCCAGGTCCTGCCTAAGTGACCAGGCTTTCAGCAGGCCTCACTCAACAGGGGGCAGAGAATGATCTGGAGCAGATGATTACATTTATGGATAGGAATGCGGCTGCCCTGAGAAATTTACAAGTCAGGCTTTTGTTAATTTGCTTTGTGTTCCCTCTTCCCCTGTGTGCATGCATGCTAAGTTGCCTCAGTTGTGTCCGACTCTGTGTGACCCCAAGACTTTCAAGAGTCTTCTCAGCACCACAGTTCTACAATCCCACTCCTGGACATGTATCTCAAGAAAACTCTAATTCAATACACACACCCCAATGTTCATAGCAGTACTATTATAATAGTCAAGCCATGGATGCAACCTAAATGTCCATTGACAGACGAAAGAATAAAGAAGATGTGGCATGTATATATACCTAAATCTAATACTACTCAGCCATAAAAAGAAGGAAATAATGCCATTTGTTGTGACATGGATGGACCTAGAGATTATCATATTAGGTGAAGTAAGCCAGACAAAGAGAAATATGTAATATCGCTTATATGTGGAATCTAAATAAAGAGAGATACAAGTGAACTTATTTACAAAACAGAAATAGACCTATAGACATAGAGAACAAATTTATGGTTACCAAAGGGAAAAGGGAATTAGGAGTCTGGGATTAACATATGTGTGTATGCTAAGTCGCTTTGGTCATGTCTGGCTCTTTGCAACTCTATGGACCACAGCCTGCCAGGCTCCTCTGTCCATGGGATTCTCCAGGTAAGAAAACTGGAGTGGTTTGCCATGCCCTTCTCCAGGGCATCTTCCTGACCCAGGGATCAAACCCCAGTTGCCCCCATTGCAGGCAGATTCTTGATCTCCCAGTTTGAATCAGCCTTACTGGGGCTGAAGGAGAAAGTCCTGAGTTACTCTGTTCATGTAGAGGGCTATCCTTCCAGTGAGAGCACTTCTTCATAGTTCCATTTTAAGGATGAACTGAGAAGGAAGTCAGAAAATTCAGAACCCTCATCTCTCCAGGTTGGTAAATTAGTAGAAGGGGAAACCTACCGAATCAAAATGAGATACCAGTTAAGAAGGGAAGGGAGACTATAGAGGATTTAGAAAGGGAGATGTCAGCTGAAGAGTGACAGATAGCATTTGAGTGAGATTGACAGAAGAGGTTGCTTGCGATGTTATCTACAAAGAGGAGCTGGCTGAGTAAGGCATGGCCTTCCCTCTGGGTCTGTCAATGTCCAAGCTGTTGGTTACTCAATCACCCTTGTCTGTACTATTTTATTCCCTATCCATGTATTCCTGAAGTGATCTCAAGCTGTGGTTCACTGTCCCACCAGGGCCTTCTGAGTAAAGGTGACCTGATGCCATCTCAGAACTGTTCTGGACTTGAAGAGAGCCATTTCCTTGTTTCTCTTGGAACCACAGGGACCCCTAAAGTGTGGAACATGGTTAGTGAAGGGGCTTTTTCTGAATGCAAATCACAAATGTATGCATTCTTTATATAAATGAAAAGATGCCACTTCTCCTTATACCTGAAGGAACATTAAAGAGTACAAAAAGGAGCAGTTCTAGAAAGTGATTATGAAACTGTAATTTATGCAAGATAAAACCTTAGAGAAGGTTCTAGGCCATGCAAAAGGGGCTTATTGACCACAAATGTCAGAGTACTATCACTTCACATCCCTTTTTATGAATGAGAAGAACCTTTACAAAGTTTATCTTCTTGATATGCCAGGGCTGGGACAACGGTGCTGCTCTGCTCCAGTCTAAGGAAACCTACGCAAGAATGCCTCCTCCCACCTCCGCTACCTTGGAAACCAGACAAGGTGCCTCCAACACCATTTCACTCCTCACCCATTTCCTCAGCATCCAGTGATTTTGGGGTCATTCCTTATCCACTTTCTGGCCTGCTGTTGTTCAGACCAATACAGAAAGCCTACTAAATAGTCTCTGGGGGAAAAGACAGTTTTCTTGGGTCATTTTAAAAAGTTTCTACAGTTTATTACTATTGTTATAGAGAATAACTAATATGTTTATAACTTTGCAATGGGCACATGTGGGGACAATGACAGTTCTGTCACTGTGTTATTAACACTAGGAAAACATCACTCTCTACTCAAGAATATTGAATAAATATTGTACACTGGCGTTTTCAGCTCTCAGTGTGTTTCACTTTTAAAGGTTCAAATCTTGGGTCAGCTTGCCAGAAAACATTACCTCATCATACTCTGTCACTGAGAAAAGAAAAAAAAATCTGAACTAAATGAAGATTGAATTTCATACCAAAGTGCTGAGTCCAAAGACCTTGGGGGATCACTAGACAAAAAAAAAAAACAAGAAGACCCGAAAATGATTTTGAATGATGTGACCTTGCGAATGAGTGTCTTGGGAGACTTGGGCCACAGATGTGAAGATGGTGCTGGATGCAGCGTAAGCAGAAGTGGTCAAGGCAAAGAACCATCATGCTCTCGTGTAACCAACCACTCATGCCTCCTTGCTTTGATGCAATGAACTGGAGCATGTTTTACCCCCAGAAAGTCTAGCTCAGATATCACAGACCCAGTTCTACAATCATCCCTTTAAGCATGCATTTGCAGCTTTCTCTCTCTTCTTAAATTCCCACTTCTTTCATTAAATAAAATCAATTGAGGACATTAAAAACTTTACAGAACTAAGATAAAAGAAAACCTCAGGCCCATGATCCCAGCTTGAACAATGTTAATATTTGGGAGCTATATGATTTTTTTCCACATTTCCCCATTTTCACATTTCAATGGATACGCCTTTTTCTGGGTGATGCAATAGGAACCAGAGATTTTTTTTTTTTTTCCCCCTAGAGGGGAAAATGCCATCCAGGCAAAATTAATCAACTGCCAATAGTCTCTCTTTGATGAACTGTGCCATGATTTGAACTAAGACCCCACTAGAATGCCTTTTAATTTATTCTTAGGTCCCCCTTTCACTCTCACTCACATTAAAAGTTGAATTATGATACAGGGACAAGATGAGGCTTTATCTGGATCATTTTAAAAGAAACAATCTTTCATCTGGGTGTAAGGGCAAATAAAACTCCCAAACTCTGATATCTGGTGAGATTTTACTATATTTTACGTGCATAAAGTTGTATAGATACTTTTGAAATGTGTCTTTAAGTCAGTTTCATTGGAACTTGATTGTCTGGGGGTATAGTGGCCACTGAGTTCTGGTCCTCTGTAATCACATGTGTGCTCAGTCACTAAGTCGTGTCCAACTCTTTGCGACCCTATGCACTGTAGCCCACCAGGCTCCCCTTCCATGGGATTCTCCAGGCAAGAATACTGGAATGGGTTGCTATTTCCTTCTCCAGGGGGTCTTCCCAACCCAGGGATTGAACTTGTGTCTCCTGTATTGGCAGGCGGATTCTTTACTGCTGAACCACTTGAGAAGCCTCTCTAATTGGAGGGTCTCTTGATAACTCCTGGTCAGCAGGCCACTGTTATAAAGGTATAGTGTCACTTAAAAGCCCCACACTGTTGGAAAAAAGGCAACAGAAAAAAATGCCTTCCCATATGTTTCCACTTAGTGTATACACAAATATTGCTTAAGTCTTTTTTGTGACATTCCATCCATCTTCTCTGTTCTGCACATGATGTTTTATTTAATATACCTTCATTTTATTACAATGGATCACATAAGCTGTATTCCCAAGACATATCACATAAAATCACTCTTTGTATTTGAGGCAATGATGATCTCTTTGAGTTTCAAAACAAATTTGGTACAGGAGAGAGGAATCATTGGAGCATAGGAGCACTCCCTGCAGTTTCACAGATAGTGAAGATCAGCCCCCAACAATCTCTGTTCAAGGAGAAGATGCTGGACTCTGTCTTTACAATCCACCAGAGGACAGTCAACTACTTGTTACCTAAATCCATCCTAAGAAGCACATTCAATTGAAGCTAAGACATGGAATACATGTTTTGAAAAGTTGTTTTAAAGAAACAGAGAACAGCACACACACTTGATTTCAGGGTGATTCTTATTTATAATTCCTAAATAGTACACGGAAGCCTTTTAGGTTATAGATACAAGCTGTGATCTTCCTTGTGTTTCAGACTTGGAGGTTTCAAAGCAGTGTCTTGTTACTCCTCAACATATGAGAAAACTCTCAGCTAATTGCTTCTTTACCCAAATTTAAGCATTTCTCATCAGCCTTCCCTGGTGGCTCAGATGGTAAAGAATCTGCCTGCAGTGTGGGAGACCCAGGTTTGATTCCTGGGTTGGGAAGATCCCCTGGAGGAGGGCATGACAACCCACTCCAGTATTCTTGCCTAGAGGATTCCATGGACAGAGGAACCTGGTGGGCTACAGTTTATGGGGTCACAAGGAGAAGGACACGACTGAGCAACTAACACTTTCATCATTCCAGGCACACTGGGATCATTTGGTGGATAAGGAATCATAGTTTCAGGGGGTGACGCTATAACTGTAACTGTTTAATTTTGCCTCAGAAACTCTAATGCCAGCATGGCCTTATCTTGTGGATCACTTCAGTAGCTCCATGTGAAGAGCAGGGAGCAGGAATCATCACTCCCTTATAGGCCGGAAAAGCTGAGCCACAGAGGGGAAAGAGAGGGCCCAACTCCAAGGTTTCTTGGACTCCCTATGTGGGGCTGTCTTGGCTTCCTATGTGGATATTTCTGTTAAATATTTTTGCTGTTTCAATAGGTGAAACCACCATCAACATGAATGTTAACCAAAACAGACTTCAAGTTAGTTGGCCTCCCATTTCTTTAAATCATGGTTCTAACTCTGAGAATTTCATAAACACAAAAAAGGACTGTCCTTAGGGCAGACAGTTTCTTTCCAATAAAAATTTCCTTACAGTGGCCTGCTTTGGTTTTCAATAGCTAAAAAGCTTGTACAAAAAATACACAGGGAGGATAGAGATGATTCAGGAAGAACTCAACAGGAGAGGGGAACTTCCTGGTGGTGGAGGGGCTGTGGCCAAGTCCAGAGCTGCTGGTCTGGGCGACTCCTGCCACCAGTGGAAAACAGGGTACATGGACATTTTCTGCCACGTGTCCTGATGACTCCTGGCTATGTGCTGCTTGATGCATGAGCCAGGGTAAGAAAGGGAACTGGACGAGCTGCAACAACAGGCTAAATTAAATAACTTAGGTATTTAGGATTAAAAACCAGGTCGAGCACTTAAGAAAACTGATTCTGGCATGGGGGAACCCCTGGCTCAGTCACAGCTGGGGTGAAGAGGATCTGGCGGTTGCAGACTATCTGATCAATTTGAGTCTGCTGTGTGACGGCCCAGGGAAAGTGAATGGATTTGTAAGTCACATTGGGAGGTCAGTGGCCCCTCACTCAGGTGACCAGCCTGCTGCTCTCTGCTCTGTGGTGATGAGATCCCACCTGCCAGGAAATTGGGGGCACCTCAGTCAAGAGGCTGTGGGCAAATTGGGACACTTCCCAGGAGAGCTGCTCAGTCGTAAGTATCAGTTGGGATCCTTGTCAAACACACTGATTCCAAACCCTGGATCTACAGAATCATGATTACCAAGGTCATCTATCATTTCTGGGCTTCCCTTGTGGCTCAGCTGGTAAAGAATCCTCCTGCAATGTGGGAGACCTGGGTTCGATCCCTGGGTTGGGAAGATCCCCTGGAGAAGGGAAAGGCTACTGACTCCAGTATTCTGGCCTGGAGAATTCCATGGACTGTATAGTCCATGGGGTCGCAAAGAGTCTGATACGACTGAGCGACTTTTCACTTTCACTTCACTTCTATCATTTCTACATATACTGAAAGCTTTCTGATACATGAAGATGATTAATTTGGTAAGAATATAGCACAGTGCCTGGCTCATAGTAAAGGATCTAATTATTAGCAATACAAAAAATGGTGAATAAATAAAGAACAAGATCTACTCTTAGCCAGTTGATTAAAGAAGATTTAACTGATACCATTTTCATCAGTGATGTGTGTGTGTGTGTGTGTGTGTGTGTGTTTGTGTTCCTCAAGCTGGTAGACATTGATGTTAACTAGGTTCAAAGTCCCTAAAGCAAAGCAATGAACCGTTCTCCTTTTGGAGACTTTCTGGTAAGTAGGTTGGGGAGATACATATACACAGAAGAGTTTTCTAATCACAGCTTATGAACTGCTCTGACTAAGCCTCCAATATAAGAGTAGGACTACCAAAACCCTGGTAAGGAAACTGGGGACTTCTTTACGAGAGGCTGGCTCTGAGAACAGATGTTCATCTGTGATGGATGAGGAAGTTTGATCTTTGGTGATCTTTAGTCTCACTGTTTTAATTTTTCAAGCATTGATTAAGTGGATGAAATAAAAAAAGCATAACAGTCTCTACATTGTAACCATTAGCAGAACTAAGAATGAGTTCCCTGATGTCAACATAGGGCAGCAATTGAGGCTCCTGGTTTGTTTTAATCAGAACCGAGATTTTAGACCTGGAGGCCCCCCACCCCAATTAAGTGGTGATCTAGGTGGGGCAGGGATATTTAATAGGCCTTTGGTCTTCTGTTAGCCTTTTATTAATGCTGAAAGGTATAGAGGTCAGATGTTCTCAGCTGTGTTTCCATCTATGCTGGGTTCCTGGCTGCTGTGGTTTTGTTCCGGTTATGATCTCTAATTCTTGCTGAAAGTTGGTCAAAGTCAAGGCCGGAAGTGCTGCCCCTTCTAGCAAAGCCTCAGGCTGGACTAGGCGCTTTGTGAAGAAGCAGCCTGGCAGGCACCACCTCCCTTTCCTCGCCAGCAGCTTTCTGCTCTTAACCTACCCTTGTTACTTTCATATCGTCCAGTGAGGAGGGCTTTTTCTACAGGGTCTCAATCTGTGACTGTGGCATATTGAATTGATTACTTTTAGACTGACAAAACACAATGGAATCTCTCTATTGACTTATCCTTAATATGAAAATATACAGGGATACCCAACTCCCTAATTTTTTTCAGTTTGAAAATAAAACTTCAACTTCCCAGCTGTCATTTATTACTATTGCCCTTAGCTGAAGTATTTAAAAAATAAATGTGCTTTAGAAATTGACCCAGGACTTCTAAAATCCACTGCAGCTGAATTCTGCCAGTTTAATTTTAATCAACAAAGGTATAGGGTTACTGTCCAGCAATTTTCCCACAAGGGCTGGGAGCGTGGATTGTGATAACATTTGCCCTCTGGATGGACATTTCTTTGGAGCATTCTCTCTCTTGGTTCCTCTGGATTTTCCTGAGTCCTCAAGGAGACAGAATCTCTTGTACTGAGCTCTCCGGGGATTAGGAGCCACACTGAAGAACTTGCCCATGAAAACCATAGATCTTCTGAAAAGTGACTCCAGGAACCAGCTGGGAGCCAGTCCTCTGGGATCTCAGCCTGACCCAAAGACAGCAAATTCACAAACCATGTGGCTGAAAGGGGACATTTTTTTTTCATGATTTTTTTTTTTTTCTCTACAAGAATCCAAGCTTTATAGAAAGACTGTCTTTCCTGTGTACCTCCTGATGCCTGGGAAAATGAATTGTGTACTTAGGAGCATACTCCTCATACACAGATCCCTCTCTCTGGGCCTATCCCTTGCCTTGTCCCACCCTTAATCTCCAGGAATTGATCAACAAGGTCATTTCCTCATAGTGACAGTCATGATGTGTGCCAGCCACCATTCTATGCACTTCAAGGACCATGCTGCATTTAGTCCTTACAACCTCCCGCAAGCTCATTTGGCAGGTTCAGTGAAAGTGAAGTCTTAGTCACTCAGTCGTGTCCAACTTTTTGTCACCCCATGGACTGTAGCCTGCCAGCCTCCTCTGTCCATCGGGATCCTCCAGGCAAGAAAACTAGAGTGGGTTGCTATAGTTAGCCAAACCCAGGCAGCATGTGGGAGAGTTAGGTTGCAAATCCAGCCGTGCTTCTTTGTAAAGTCTTGTTCTTCTGCTCTCGGCTAAGCGATTCTGAGCCCTGGATTGGTGTTGCCGATACAGAAATAATTCCACTAACTTGAACTCTCCTTGCTTCCCGCTGTGCTCCTGTAAAAGCAGGAGGATGAGGGAGCCATCTCTGTGACCTGGACTTGGGCCAGTATCTGGGACAGGAGCCCCTGAGGCCCTAAACTCTTTTGGTGGGAACTGCTGACTGGTGAGATGGACGTCAGTCCTTGGCAGGAAGCTCGAACAGGTCATTACACAGATGGTTTGTGAGTTCCCAGGACAGGAAGCAGTGGTCGTCCCCTTGAGCCAAGGTTTGCAGAGAGTGAATTGGGGCCAAACCTCATTTTTTTTTTTTTTTTTTTGCAAGTCTCACCAGAATTATAGATGGGGGCTGACAGATGTAGTTTATCTGCATTTCAGCAAATCATTTCACAGTGTCTCACAGCACATTTGAAGAAAAGATGGACAGATGTGGGCTGGATGTTTAGTTGCAATTTAGACGGTTTAGAGAAGGTTGAACAAACAGCATCCGGAGAGTGTTGATGAATGCAGCAATGACAATGACCATTTGTCCTGAGTGCCATACACAGGGTCAAGGGTGTAGCCAGCACTTAGCAAATATTTGTTGGTTGCATTAAACTCAGGGGGGAAGTCTTTAGTGGCCCCATGAAAGGGCTCTTTCTTTGATTTAGCAAACATTTACAGAATAGATGAGTTTGGGGAGTGGAGGGAGCAAGGTCTGACCCTCAGTGGAGGGAGGGAAAAGTCAGGTCTTATTTGCTTTGACCTCTGGAGCCCAGCCTCACAGACATGCTGATGACAGAGGACAGCATGGGTCTTTCACTGTGTTTGGACCCACTGCTTCACAGCACTTAGGAATTCTGAGGGGGAGGTTTGGAGACTACTGTGGGAAAATCGTGTGTGTGTGTGTGTGTGTGTGTGTGTGTGTGTGTGTGTGTGTGTGTGTGTGGCTTTCTGGCTCATTGCCCATCTAGAACCAGATCATCTCCTCTTATCTGTTTTTCATATTGGCTTCTGGTAAGACTCAAAGAATTCTCCTTTTGGCTCAAAAATGTTTGAAAACCACAGACTCTGATGGTATCTAAAATTCCTTCTAGCTCTAAAAATTAAGTGGTTCTTTAAAAGTGTGTGGGAGGAGGGGGTGCTAAAGGCAAAACACATTGTTAAAAAACAGTGGCTTTGTTTCCCATTTCCCTTTCACCTCCTCGTAGGCTCAGTCTCCTTGGCAAGTCTCTCAGAGGGTCCCCACCTGGAGGACCGCCATTTTTTTTCTTGTGAGTGCTCCCTCCTGGCTCTTTTTAAGTCCAACTAGCCTTCCTGTATCAAGCTGCCTTCATAAGTATAAATGACTGACAGCTTCCATTTACTTAGTGCAGATATATGGATTGCTAAAGACTCACTCTGAGAGAGATCTCTGATGGGTACAGTTTCAAGCAGTGTGGCCAAGTGAAGAATTTGAGGAAGGGTGCGAGAGATGTTTGAGGTTAGTGGAGGGTCCATGAATTCAAGCGAAAGTGTGGCCACTTGCCCAGGTTCATTAGTTCATTCAAAGCTACTTTTAGGGACTTCCTTGCGGGGCAGAGATTAAGAGTCTGCCTTCCAGTGCAGGGGACATGGGTTCGATCCCTGGTCAGGAAACTAAGATCCCAGGTGCCAGGGTAAGTAAACCTGCACACCACAATTAGAGAAGAGCCAGTGCAGCCCAGAACAAAATGAAACAAAAACCACTTTTAAAACATCTACAGTGGGCTAGCATTCTACTAGATACTAGAGGTAAATGTTGAGTAAAAATTAGCTCAGTTTCTATGCTCGTAAAGTTTACAGTCTAGAGAGAGACCATGACTTTACTTAAAAATTAATTAATTAATTCAACAATTATTCCCTGAGTGCTCACTATATGGTGGGATATAGCAGTGAATAAACCAGATGAATTTCATGCCCTTTGGGACTTATATTTAAATAAGTACATGATTAAACTCTGAGATGAGTGTGTGTGGAATGTTAAAATGGAAGTTCTGGCTGTGTTCCACAATGCAAGAGTTTCTAAGGAGGTGTCTTGCCATCAGTGCAAGTTTCCATGGCAACATCTGTAAACTGGCCCCATGATGCATGGACCCCTCAGCTGGGGTCTATAAATGGGCCGGGATAGGGAGAGGGGTTTGGAGAGGTGCTGTGTTTGTGTTGTGAGTCCCCAGTGGGCCTCCTGCCAGGGAGAGAGGTATGGGGAGAAGGCGGGGGGCTTCCCTTCGAGACTGGTGAGGTGAGTGAGGAACAGAGAGCTTGGAAACAAGTTCCCCGAAGATGGTAAGCACAGAGTTCTGGAAGCAGCCATAGCAGTGGAGTAGAGATGGCTGCCATGGGGTTGGCCTGGCCACATGTTGTCTGAATGTCTCCTGTGGAGCAGATGTGGACACGCAGAAGGATCCAGTGTGGAGCCATCTTGGATCCTGACTAAAGCCATCTAATAGCACAGAGGGAGTGGGAAGCTGGAGATGAACCATCCAGAGGCTGTGGGAGCAAGTAGACCAAGTAAACACAGGGCTAGAGAGACAGCACCCAGGTCACAGGAACCGCCTGAGAGGATCCAAAAGGAGTCCAGACACATCAGGGGAAGACGGAGCCAGCATTTAGCCTGGGCTGCGCTTAGCTTAATGTCCAAGATCAAGGAAGATCTATTCTTTCTCTTACCTCTGCTCACCAGTCCTCGCCCAAAAGGTGTAAGAAACTGGCTGATAAGCTGGGGTGGGACTGAGGAGGAGAAGAGTGAAGTAGAGAAGAGAGGAGAGACACCCAAACTTGCGCTTCATGGGGAGGCCAGCCCAGGGTGGGGAAGGGAAGACTGAATACCGGATGAGATGTGAGATTTTTGATTGATCTCTTAGATTGGACTTTCTGGTGGCTGAATTTAGGTTCCTCTTTTGATTGCAGATCTGCCTATAACCTAAGAGTGGGCCTAGGAATTGTGGGACCTGCTAAGTTCACGTCTGGTGGCAGGAGGAAAATCTCTCAGTGAATGAAGTATACAAGGGGTGGAGGGAAAGACAAACCGAAGTTTTATCTTGATCATGCACAAGTCATCTTGTGCCATGTTCCAGGTACCAGAGCTCAGAAGGAGGTACTTACTCAGCTTTGTGGGGCTGGTAACAAGGAACTGACCCAGCTACAGGGCAGGGAATGGCTTGGTCTTCCTGACCCTGCGGATGCGTGCATCATTTTCTCTTCTTGCTCACAAGTCCCAGAAATGCTCTCCTGGACTGGGCTCTTACACACGCTTGGTTCTTTACACACTTCCAGCTCTTTTTCTCTGACAGGGCTGGCTGTTAAATAATGTGGATGGCTCTGGTCTCAGCCCTGCCCTGGCTCAGCTCTGCCAACTGTGAGTCCCCCGGGGCTGGGGGAAGGGCCAATTTCTCTCCCACGGCCCACGTCAGCCCTTTCCGCTCAGGGTCCGCTGTCTCTGTCATGTCCCATGGCTTCTGGCACATGGGGCCCTGTCATCTGCTTGCAACTTGTAAAAGTCAGAGGAAACACTGACTGGAACCCAGGCCTCCTGGCATTCAGGTTCTTTCCACGAATCACTTTCAGGAGACAGATTGAGGTATTGCCCTGACACTCTGAAATGGAATTTATGCACACGCATGAAAGAAAGACATCTGGGCATTTAACAGAGTGTTAGAGACAGGTCTGGCAAACCCGCCAAGCCATGTGCTTCCATAGGATGAGCTTTTCCAGGGTGGGACTCTGGCAGAGCCCCGGCCTTTGCAGAAAGGACCTAAGGTGATGGAAATGGACTGATGTCTTACCAAGGCTGGGCTCTTTTGGAAGATATCTGTTTAATCTGATTCATAACGTACACCATTTTGCTTGACATTTTTTTTTTAACAGTATAGGGGAAAAAAAGAGGAAGGTCAGGTCCCATAAAAAAAAATAGCTTTGTTAAATGGGGTGGCCATGTTTGTGTGAGTCAGAAGCATAAAGCAGACGTGGGAAGGTTTCTTGTGTCTCTGTCTCGGGCAGTTGGCCATTTGGCTGAGAAAGAGATCACAGACTCCCTTGCCAGGGAGGCAGAGCTTAAAGTAGTTCAGAAAGTGAGTACCCAAGGCTACAGATTCAAGGTTTAAGCTCAGTTTCAAGGCTCAAGATGCTCTGTGTTTCAGGCCTCTCCCATGTAAAAGGAAGGCACTGGCTTTAGCAAAATGCTCATATGATGATCGCTTTAGGGTTAATTCGTACTTTGTTATTTATTTTGCTTGATATTTATCATTAATTGTATATGGTGTTATGTTATCTGGGCTTCCCAGGTGGCTCAGTGGTAAAGAATCCACCTGTCAGTGCAGGAGATGCAGGAGACACAGGTTGATTCCTGGGTCAGGAAGATTCTCTGAAGCAGGAAATAGCAACCCGCTCCAGCATTCTTGCTTGGAAAAGTCCCATGGACAGAGGAGCCTGGTGGGCTACAGTCCATAGGGTTGCAAAGAGTTGGACACAACCGAGCACAATTATGTTGTTGACAAAAACCAACAAAGAAAGGGGTACAGATGATGCTTTGTTAATAGTGTAAAGACATACCTAATTATGTTAATTATTAAGGCACAAGTCAGGTTAAGGGGTCACAGCTGGGCCACTCTCAGGTATGGCACCTCCAGTTTGAGCTGGTGCCCTACAGTTGGGCACTGGCCTCCTGCAAAGTGGGCCTGGGAACTGGTCCCCTCCCTGGGGGCTGCTGTCATGGAAGGAAAACCCAATGGATCTTCTTTTCTGCAAAGTAGTTGAGGTGCGATTCCTAGCTGTGCCTCTGCCGACACTGAATGAAATACCACGTCTAAGATCCTGGAGGACTCCCTTTCCCTCTGTCACCTCAGAGCTCTTCTCTCATCTTCCTCCACCTCCATCATCTCATCCTCCTTCTCCCTGGCTCCTTCTCTTGTCCTCTCTTCCTTCACTGCCTTCCTGTTTCTCCTATTGTTGAGCGCCTACCACTTGCGAGGTGTCAGAGGAAGTTGGGGTGGGGGGATCTCTATGAAATGCTAGAGGAATGGGACATGAAGCAGGGTGATGATGGATCAGAGGCAGAAGGCATCTCGGAGACCTGGCAGGGACTGGCAAAGAGGAGACAGGATTTGCATTGAGTTACAATGAGAGGACAGGAAAGGCCAGGATCATTTGGGTTAGGGCACGGTGTGAGTGGAGGTCTAGACACAGGAATACATAGGGCCTGTCCACTGAAACAGTGTCTCAAAGGGCAGACTGTTTTGTGTAGGACTCATGGAGAGGCAGGCAAAGTCTGACCCACTGTGCAGGGTGATGGGGGTCAGGGGGGTGTGGGGAAATGCTGGTCAACCCAGCACTTTCCAAATTTGCCTTCCACGGGGCACAAGTGATGCTCTATCAAAACAGACCAGTCATTTTCAAGTTTGGGAAATATGGCATGATACATTCCATGGGAATTCTTTGGAGATTCCCAATGCAATTGGCTCATGAAAGCATCTTTGAAGTCTTGCAGATTAAAAAGCAAAACAAAACAAAACCTTTAACACTGTCACGTGCAGCATTCCCCAAACTTATTTGATGCCTATGAGCAGCTGGGGAATAAGTGTCCATAAAACACATCTTGTGTGCAGGCAGTGGGAGCCAGTGGAGGTTTCAGAGGGGGCATAGTTCATTGCTGTCAAGAAGTCAGAACTCCCTCACATCAGAGAGAAGGGGGTGTGGGGCATATGCAGATGTGCCAAACACCTGCCGCTGTGGTTGATCGCCTTCTGTTTTCCTGGGCAGAGGCTGGCTGGCTAGTAGGTAAAGGAGGGAGAGTTCTCATTCCTTAGCACTGAGAGCATTAATGAAGGCTCAACGTGCACGCCAAGAAAATGTTTTCTCTGGCTGGAGAAGGGGCTACATATACATATGCACGCACATATAAACTTGCTGACTGGCAATCCTGTTGTTCTTACTTTTTTTCCTGTTGTTTTGTTTAGCCAAAGCCTGAGCATCCTCGAAGGAAAAGCTGAAGTCATACCTCCTATCTGCAGTCTCTTTCAACCAAACTTGACCTCTGGCTTACCCCCTCCACTCATGATCTCTCCATTTTACTGTCAGCAGCAAACAATCACTTTATGACACACCACCTGATTTCTTCCCCATCCGCTCTGTCCCCTAATCAGGAGTGCCGACCCCAGGCTGGGCCCCCATATGCGTGGTGCATTGGCTGATGATTGGCATATATGACAACGCATTCTGCTTTTCCAGCCTCCAAATGGCAGCAGGGCAAATGAATGTGCAAACGACTCATCTTCCTGCCAGCCCCCATGTGAGAAAAAACAGAATCACGTCTCTATTATTTTCATGGAAGAGATTCTGGAATACAGTAAGGTCTCACTGTTCATCTCTGATTCCAGAGCTTACCAAGCATAGTCAAGAGGCTGACAGAGAGGCACGACAAGAATTCACAAAGCGAAACCAAAGGGTGACATACAATGGCGCTCTGCTGGAGTTTCCTTCTGCTTTCTGGGCATGGTGGAAAGGCCCCTACTAAGTGAATGGGATGTGAATTTCCAGGACAGAGTGTGTTGGGAAGGACACTGCAGGAGGTGGAGGCGGCTAGAGGGACAGCCAGATGGAAAGAGGGATGAGCACTCATCAGCTAGTCTCATCAGCTGTGTTTCCACAATACTTTCTTCCTTTCTCTTTATTTGGCTGCACTGGGTCTTCATTGCACACAGGCTTTCTCTAGTTGTGGTGCACAGGCTTAGCTGTCCCATGGCATGTGGGATCTTAGTTCCCCAACCAGGGATGGAACCTGCATCCTCTGCATTGGAAGGTGGATTCTTAACCACTGGGCTGCCAGGGAAGTCCTTCTACAATACATTCAGATTGCATTCACTCCTCGCCACTTGTGCTCTATTCTTGCCAGGCCATCACCACTGCCCCTCATCCAGCTCTATTTGCAACGAGCTCCTTACTGGTTTCCCAGTTTCTGCTCTGCACCCTATAATCTCTTCTCTCCATCATGTCAAGGGCAGTGTGGGTTGAATGTGAATCACACCATGTCCCTCCTCTGCTAACCCTCTCCTCCATGCAGCCTTCCTGTTAACACACAGAGTAAAATCCAGTCCCTGGTTTACACGCCCTGCCCTCCTGTCTCTTACTGCACTTGGTGCTGGCCTCTGACTTTCTCCAACAAGCCATGCTCTCTCCAGTCATACTGTTGCTCCTCTCCTGATCTTGACCTGGCCAGTTCCTGCTTGTCATTGACACCTTACCTTCAGTGCCACCCCTCCAGTGCCCATCTCTCCAAAGATAGGGCTTTTCTAACCATGCAGGCTAGGTGTCTATTTTCTTTCTATTCCACCACCCTGCTTTAATTCTTGGCATAGCACTTAACACTTGGGTACTGAGAACCCTACAGTGCAGATTGCAGGGAGGGACCCTGGCCTCCTGGTTCACTGGGGCTTAGTCTGACAAATAAACATGATGAGTGAATAAACACTAGCTTTTCCATGTATCAGCCATGGACTCAAGAGGCTCTTGAGTCCTCTGTAAAGTGAATTTCCTCCTCTGTAAAATAGGGATGAGAACACTTACATCAACGGGTGATCAGAGGAAATGCATTCAAAATAATTACACATTATGAAGCTCCTGGTAAATACAAGTTATTATTTCCCAAGTCAAGTCAGTTTTCTTTTTGGTAAAATGGGGTTAATATTTGCTTTCCAGGAATTTTTCAAAGATAAAGCAGATAATCCAATAAATGTACAAATATCTAGAACAAAGTTTTAAATGCAGCAAACCTTTTCTTTCCTGTGATGATAGTACAAGGAAGCCTTAAAACAAAACCCTCCATGCTGGTTTGGAGCATGCAAGACTTTTGGCTCCAAACAAGAAGTTTGGAATAGGAACTGGCCCAGAAAGGTAAAGTCACAGCTGACCTAACAGAAAATCAGAAAGGGCAGACCGTGACACAAAACTCTGAAATTTTCCTTATGTGTGCTAAATAGAGATGACTGGAAGATGCGGGGCCTGTATGAAATCGTGTTGTCCCTCTTTTCACAAGTGTCTTGCAGGCTAGTTCTCTAGACCAGCACAGCCAATAGAAGTGTTACACAAACCACATAGGTAATCTTCAGCTTTTTAGGAGCCCCATTTGTAAAAAGTAAAGAAACAAGTGAGAGTATTTTTAATAATAGATCCAGAATGTTATCATTTCAACAGGTGACCAATATAAAAATGACTGGTTCCAAACTGGGAAAGGAGTATGGTAAGGCTGTATATTGTTACCCTGTTCATTTAACTTATATGCAGAGTACATCATGCAAAATGCTGGGCTGGATGAAGCACAAGCTGGAATCAAGATTGCTGGGAGAAATATCAGTAACCTCAGACATGCAGATGATACACCCTTATGGCAGAAAGCAAAGAGGAACTAAAGAGCCTCTTGATGAAAGTAAAAGAGGAGAGTGAAAAAGCTGGCTTAAAATTCAACATTCAAAAAGCTTAGATCATGGCATCCGGTCTCATCACTTCATGGCAAATAGATTGGGAAACAATGGAAACAGTGACAGACTTTGTTTTCTTGGGTTCCAAAATCACTGCAGATGGTGACTGCAGCCATGAAATTAAAAGACGCTTGCTCCTTGGAAGAAAAGCTATGATCAACCTAGACAGCATATTAAAAAGCAGAGACATTACTTTGCTGACAAAGGTCCATCTAGTCAAAGCTATGGTTTTTCTAGTAGTTGTGTATGGATGTGAGAGTTGGACCATAAAGAAAGCTGAGC
Source organism: Dama dama (assembly GCF_033118175.1). Classification (NCBI taxonomy): domain Eukaryota; kingdom Metazoa; phylum Chordata; class Mammalia; order Artiodactyla; family Cervidae; genus Dama; species Dama dama. Next base: position 37,931,501 of record NC_083691.1, read on the forward strand.
ACTGAAGAATTGATGCTTTTGAACTGTGGTGTTGGAGAAGACTCTTGAGAGTCCCTTGGACTGCAAGGAGATCAAACCAGTCCATCCTAAAGGAGATCAGTCCTGACTATTTATTGGAAGAACTGATTCTGAAGCTAAAGCTCCAATACTCTGGTCACTTGATATGAAGAACTGACTCCTTGGAAAAGACCCTGATGCTGGGAAAGATCGAAGGCAGGAGAAGGGAATGACAGAGGATGAGATGGTTGGATGACATCACCGACTTGATGGACATGAGTGTGAGCAAGCTCTGGGAGTTGGTGGTGGATAGGGAAGTCTGGCGTACTGCAGTCCATGGGGTCGCAAAGAGTCGGACACGACTGAGTGACTGAACTGAATTGAAGGAGATCTTTTACATTCTGTTTTTCATGCTACATCTTTGAAAATCCAAAGTGTATTTCACATGTACAGTACATGGCATTTCTGACTAGTCACACTTCAAGCGCTCAATAGCCACACATGGCTAGGGGCTGCCTTATGGGACTGTGCAGCCCTACACTTTACATTTTTTAGAAAAATTTGCTTTAATTTTTAAATTTTGCTATGCCAGATGTTAGTTGTGGCATGTGGGATCTAGTACCTTGACCAGGGATTGAACCCAGTCCCCTGGCATTGGGAGTGTGGAGTCTTAGCCACTGGACCACCAGGCAAATCCCTAGATTCTACTTTTGAGGTGTTCAAGATCTTTTGCTGCTTGTGAAATGGGAGGTCACAAATAATTTTGTAAAGCACTCCATTTATTTGTAAAAGACTCCACTTATAATTCCACTAAGTTGTCCACTGTTTTTCCACAGCTGGAAGAAAAGTTCTAGTTGATTGTTTCGCTGGCCAGTGAGGAGCTTAAAAGAAAATTTAAGAGTTTAAATTCCTGTCATGGAAATACTTTTATCTTATGATCTCCATAGACTCTTTAAGGTATGTAAAACTGTTTGAAACTGTGCCCATCTGTCTGTCTGTCTATCTATCTATCCTCTGGAAGTGATAGGAAGCTTTATACTCATTTAAAATCAAATCACACCCCTTTCCTCTCACCCTGTGTTTCAGAGAAAGATTTATGAGAATCTGTGTTTCTTCAGGGTGGGACAGTTTGGTCCATGGCTTGCAAAGCTAGAGAATTTCAAAAATCAAATTGTTGTCTTTAAAAAATATCAAACTTGGAAATGGATTAGAACTAAACACATCAATGGAATGAGTTTAAGAGAGAAAGAAAATGATTACAAGGTGAAGTTATCCAAAAATTGTTCTCCCTTGACTCATAAATCTGTTATATTATAAGTCTCAGGCTTTCTGGACATAGATGGGTGAATTATAAAGGACAGGCATCAAAGCTTGGCTGTGTCCACCGAGGATCAGAACAGTCATTTCACCATTGGCATTTACAGTAATCTGAAGGCATAGCAACATTGCTGGATGAAACTGGAATTTTCCCACGGGTAGGTTAAATCTTTTGGAAGCTTCCATCCATGTTGCTTATTAGTGACCTTGTGTGGGATGTAGTCACGTGGGTTGTTGGTGTGTGTGATGTGAACTGCTTGTAACCCTAGTTTTTTGCTAGGAGGTTCTGTTGTGAATCATTAGCAAACACATTTTCAACTTTAGGCGACCAGTGGAGGATCTAGTGCAGAACAAGCCAGGGCAGCTGATGTGGTACAGTGGGGACCATGGGCTACGGGAGTTCTGTACTTATTCCTGGTTTGGAGGGGATGCTTACTGTCTATAAGCACAGAAGGTAGCCTTAGTTCTACAGCTGCCCTGGCCATCTCTGGAGGACCATACATCCCCTGGGCCTACAGACATGGTAGAGCATCGAGGCTGTGGTTTCATAAATTTTGGTAAGTTTGTTTCCACCACCAATTGGAAAATATTCCCTCTTCTTTCCATTTCTCTCTACCTCCATGCCTAAGAAGTCCAGCCCTGCTTGGTCAGAACTACTTCCCCTGTTAGAAAGAAAGAAGGGAGGATTCCACAATGGACTTTCCAGTGGACCCACTTTGATTAATGATCCCAGTAAGGGGCATGGATGTCTGTTATGATGTCCGATTTTCCAGACTCTGTGACATTCAAGAATTTCCTATTACAAATCACCTTGAGTGAGCAGTAGAGAATGTGGAAAAGCTTACACAAGATTTACTCCTATTTAGAGCTTATATTCGAGTCAGAGTCACAGAGGCCCTGGAAAGTAGGTGCACTGGGGATTGAGGCCAGTGACTGGGCGTCAGCTGCTTAGGGCCACCCAGTCAATGGGGTGACCCAATCCAGATGTTGGTGGGATACAGGAATGCACGCAAGTGCTGAAGGCTAGAGGAGTGAGCGCCCCTGGAGCTAATTCTGCCGTTACTATGGATTCTGATCATAGCTCTGCCCTCGATGGTCTCAGCCAAAAGAAAAAATGGAAAAACACTAAAAACGTTAAACAAATATCACAAGAATGAATTTATAAAGTATGATGAGTAAAGTCAGAGAGTCATGTTCCTCTCACATTTTCTATTTTCAAAAAATTTAAAGGAAAAGTCAAAGTTATTAATAAATGGCAATGACAGAAAGTATGATCAGCAATTATAATGAAAGTTTAATGTTTTAATAATGCTTAATCAGGTGGCGTAGTGGTAAAGAAACTGCCTGCCAATGCAGGAGATGCAAAAGATGTGGGTTAGATCCCTGGGTCGAGAAGACCCCCTGGAGTAGGAAATGGCACCCTTCTCCAGTATTCTTCCCTGGAGAATTCCATGGGCAGAGGAGCCTGGTGGGCTACCGTCCATGGGGTCACAAAGAGTTGGACACGACTGAGCAAACACGCAAACTGTTGGTGTAGTAAGGTGTGTGATATGTGTGCACACATAGGTGCATGTGTGAATATAACTGAATAAAACTGAATGCTCAGTCAGCCTCATTTTACCTGAAGATGACCCTACAAGAACATGTGAACGCTCCCTCTTTGTTAAAGGTGAGGATTTTTTTTGAGACATCTTTGGCCACTACTATGGAAGGAATCTTATAAAAGTTTACAAATAGCTGTGAACTGGGGGTCACAGAAGAAGTCTTCACAGAACAAGAAAACAAGTCAAACCATGTTCTCAGTGCTGTGAGGGAAAGGAAAGGAAATGTTCCTTTCCTCAAATCTGTTACTGTTTCCTCAGGGAGTGAAATATCAGTACAGCCTGTAAATTAAAATGGTGTGAAATTTTGGGGCAGCAGCTGTGAGCACAGGAGGAAAGAAGGACCAGACAATGAGCAGAAATCAGGGGAGAGCCTCGGAGAGCTGGGCACCCGAAAGACATGACCAGCTGTAAGGGCGGAGAAGGCAGAGCTGGGAGGCGGAGTGTGACTCTCTCCCCTCCCCTCCCAGGGTCAGCCTGGGCCTTCTCTTTCAGCTTATTTGGGCCTTCATACATGCTGTTTCTTCCACCCAAATGCGTTTCCCTCACTTCGCCAGGAGAGCTCATCCTTTAAATCTCAGTCCAATGGTCTCTTTTCAAAGTCTTCCCTGGTCCCCCAGCCTGGATTAAATCTCTGTGTTCTATGCTTCCATGAAACTTCAGATGCTCCCCACAGTTCCATACCACTCATCACATCAAGTTCTAATTTAGTGCTTTTCTGACTACTCTGATGTGCATCCCACAAGGGCAGGGATTGGCCACATTCACATAAATCCCCATTGCCTAGCATGGTACCTGCTGTAGGGTCGGAGCTCAAGACCAGTGAGTGCATTGGTGTACTCTTAGACACAGTGTTGGTGATAAAGGGAGAGGTAGGCAGCGGTGGAATCAGTAAGAGAAAATATGAGGTTACTTGGGAACACAGCACGCTGAAAGGAGGGCAGGTCACTAAGGGAAGCAAGCAGTGGGTATGCCATCTTGGGCAGAGTATAAAAATGGAAGAGTGTTGGGAGGCGGGTGAAGCTAAGTGGACAGGAAAGGAGGAGTTTGGGTCACAGGGACCAGCTCTACCTCCTAAAATTCGGTCTGGTTTACCTTTTCTTCAAGGGATCAAACCCAATCATGAGCCCCACCCTATTCTCCTGGCCTGGGAAGAGGACTCAGGAGAGCCAGGCTGTGTAAAGGGCTGGAGGGGTCTGGTTCTGCCACTTCCACTAATTCCCTTTGTAACTGTGAATGAAGCAGGGATCTTAGCATGCGAGCATTAATCTTACTAATATGAAAATAGATAAGTAAAGCAGTGATGGGAGCATCCGAGGAAATGTACTTGGGAGTGTTTGGAGGTGTCCCTATCAGCTTGCTAAACATCAGTTTCCTTATCTTGAAAATGAAGGGACTGAGATCATGAGGAACCTCCAACCCATTCCTGAGTCTCAGGGTCAGGTTGAGGTGAGGTGGTAATGGGGATACTGGGAGAAGGTGTGTGTGTGTGTGTGTGTGTGTGTGTGTGTGTGTCTACAGCAGACTGTGAATTCAGGAAGGATATCTCCTAGGTCAGATCCTGCCACCTATGATTCAACCTAATACTTTTGGACCAGAATAGAACTCCCCACCAACCTGGGTTAAATAAGTCTTAATTGAGGCCTATGGCAGAGATGTAGACCATTCACTAGAGATGATCTTTTCCAATGCCCTCAGCTGGAAGAGAAGGCCCATAGCTGCCAAGTGGCTAGACATAAACATCACACTTGAGCAAAGTAGAAAACTTCCTACAGTGTTATACACTTGGATGAAATTTTGACCCTAGAACCAAGCCCAAATTCCTTCTGTCCTGACTCTGTTTGGCAGGAAAAAAAAAAAAAAATAAGATCAGAGAATTTCAAGAGGGATGTCTCTATTACCCAGCCCCACCTTCTTCAGCCCCCAAATTCTCTTCTGTTTGCTATCTGCAACCTGATACCAGGACTTGACCTGTTGCTGCAGCTGTTTGGGAGATGAGGCAATTCAAAGGTGAAAGTCATCAGCTAAGCAATAAAATGATGATGCTGATGAGTATGGAAATATGTATGGGTGTGGAAAAAAAAGGGATTAGGTTATGGGGGATTGGAAGGGGAGGGAGAGACCTCAGCCACATCAGATACCTTCATAATTATTTATTTAAAGAGACCTCCCACTGGGAGCGGAAAGTTAGTGCAAAAAAAAAAAAACCTCAAGATGGTATATTTTGCACCATCAACTTTGGGTTTAACTTCTCCAAAAAAAGTTAACTTTGCAGGTTTCGGGTACAGTTTGGTTTTTGCTGTGGACAGAGGATGTCTTGAACTTTTTCTTTTGTAAAATCAGGCGGGTAAGCCAAGAATTCTAAGTACTCATGTTCCTCTCCAATGAGACAGTGAAGGAAAGATTTCCAAGGGTGAGAACTGAATAAATACTACTGAGAATTCAAACATCCAGGGAAGGGGCTCAGCCAAAATAAATCACACCCTCTAGGAACATTTCCTATAATTTACTTTTTTTTTCTTAAATGATCTAGTCTTACAAAAGTTTATGAAAGGTCAGAAGTCAGTGGCCAGCAAATTGGACTTTCTCTCCAGATCTCTTGGGGACTTTACATCTTGGTGTCAGACACTGATAGAAATTTTGAAGATCCCTGTTTACTCAAAGTAAAAACCAATACATTCTATGCAAACTTCTTTTCCCCTACTTTAAAATAGAAAGTCTACTTTTTCAGCAGTTCTGTGAATTGAATTAAAGAGCAGAGGGACTAAGAAAAAAGCCTTATATAAAGCCTATTGTCTATTTTGCAAGAAGGAATTGACCTTTATATAAAGACATAAATACAGTAATTTGATTCTTTTAGTCACTGCTGAATTAAATATGAGAGAGGAATTCTGAGAAGTTTTTCATGTGTGCAGAGATCTAACTTCTTTGAAATCAATTGTAGTTTTCAGGGTAAAGAAGGGAAGAAAATGAACTCCCATCTGTTTGAATTATTTACACTTGTCATTTTGTTTCATCCTTACAAACCAATATCATTAATTATTAGCCAATTAACTATTTACCAACACATTGGATCCTTTGCGTTCTTGAGCTTTGGTAGAATGATTTTAACTGGGCTGTTCTGCAAGACAAAGATGCCTATGGCCAAGTTTTCTACATACATTAAAAACAATGAAAAACTCTATCAGTATCTTGTCAAACCAGAGCTTTGCAAAACTTTTGAGAAACTGTGCCTGAAATCAAATGTCTTGAAATACAATGTAATTTGGCACTCTAATATTTATCCCAGATGAAGACTAGCTCAAAACGGTTATAGTGTAAATTTTTCAGTCCCTGTCATCAGGGTGGTAACATCTCATCCTCGTTCCCCCTCCAGCCTCAGGAGGTACACTCATCCTCCGTATCCCATCCTGAGATGTCTCCTCTCACTCTGCAGGTTGGCCATGGGCACTAATGGGCTGCAGGCTGGTCCTGGAAACCTGCTACCCCGACCTTTCTACTTCCTGTCTGCATAAGTTCCAACTTTCCTCCAAAGCCCATTTCAAGTCCTACCAGTCCAGGAGAAGGTCTCCCGTCCTCTCAGATGATTGCCCCTCCCCTGTGGCTCTCATCCCCTTCAGCAATCTTGTCTGTCCCGGGAGCTACCTTGACCACCATCTGTTCTGTCTCCTCAACCTTAGCCATCTGTTCTTTGATGTCTCACACTGGCCTTTTCCCCAGAGCCCTTCCCAGCACCTCAGTAATATTTGCTGAAAAGCATCACACTTAGAAAGTTGGGTAAACATTTCCTGCTCTCAGGTTTGCTCCGTTCATTTTATTTTCACCAATCAGTGTTGTCAGAACAGAGGCGTTTACTAAAGATGCAATGAAGCAAATTCAGAGGAAAACTGAAGTGAGGAGTTTCAAATGCAAAATGTTACTCAGCAGACAGGAAATGACTGATAAGAGCCTCAGGGTCAGGTAAACTTTCTACAGAATGTAAACCAAACAATTTTGTGTATTGTGGATGCTGGGACTTGCCCAAGTCATCCTTTTTCACCACGTTTTTGAGATGCGTCTTAGAATGTGCTGGTATTTATGTACTTGGATCTGCTGTTTCACCAGCAAGCTGTTCAAATGGGGATGTTCATGTCTTTACATAGACATCCATGTGTTTTAAAATTGCCAATATTCAGGAAGGAATGTCTGACCAGCACACATAGAACAGTGGTTTTAATGATTTTAGTTGCCTAGCAATTTGAAAAATTGTTTCCCCCTTATGTTTATAGGGATAAAATTAAAGAATCAGACATTAAGTTATATACATGCATGATCACAAGTGAATAAAGAAAAAAGATAATAGAGGATAAAAACTCTATTAACTATGTAAATGCTTTCTTGGTGAGTACAAGAAATGGTGAGAAGGATGTTACTGGGAATGATAAAATTGGGGGAACCCACTGGACTGAGCAAAAGTATCTAAAGCAATCCTTGGGAGGAAATGAGTTGCTTTCTATTTTCATATGATGGGGGCCATCGCTGGCCCACATGGTGCTTTTGTGTGAGTCAGGAAGGAGACACTCCTCCCTGAGTTGGGATGCAGGCCTGTTCCAGGGAGCTTGACCAGTGATGTTCTGGGTGGTCCTCTGTCACCGTACATGCAGGTACATGCATTCCCGGTAAACAATTCTTTGGAAAATGGACATGATTTTAAAGAGCACAGTGGACTGAAAAGTGACCCTGCTAGTACACAGTAGAGTGAGAGAGTAACTCCAGAATTGTTGGTTTAACCTAATCCTGACCAAGGACATTTGTTGATGGCTTTGTCTATGAAACGCAGGGCTCTGCCACAATATTGATAGATGACAAGTATCTCACTTAAGTAGTTAATTATAACCTAGTATAAAACTAGTAATTGGTAATTGACAGATATTATGGGATTAATTTATCAGAGAAGTGGGAGGCCCCCACTAACAAAAGAAGTGGGAGGCCTCCACTAACAAACTACCCAATGCAGTCAGCACTGCCCTTTAGGTGCCATGGGTATAGAAGATCATTATTTCCATTCTGCCACTGAGAAATAAAACATACAGCAATATATTCTAGGGACCCAACAATGGGCTGTCTTGCAGGTGGAGTTTTGAAGTGAAATTGCTTGTAACATGGCATCCCAAATTGCCATGTTTCTTGCATGAAGACTCTGGAGAAGAAAATGGCAACCCACTCCAGTACTCTTGCTTGGAAAAGCCCATGGATGAAGGAGCGTGGTAGGCTATAGGCCATGGGGTCGCAAAGAGGTGGACATAAGTGAGTGACTTCACTTTCACTTTGCATGAAGAAGAGATACCCACCCTGGAACTGCAGCAAGTGCGGATGCACGGGATAGGTAGAATTCCGAAGGTGCGACTGGTTTCCTCCTCATCCTCGCCTCAGACAGTCTACGTCTACCTGCCCTGCTTGGCTGACCTATCACAGGGAAGACAGAGGCCAGGCTGACCTATCACAGGGAAGACAGAGGCCACTGAATGGGGGAGAGCCCATCTTAGACTCTGCCACTGAGGTCACTAAGGAAGAGAGGCATTTCCTGGCCTCTAGGTCTTCTACTTCCTCAGGGCTCTTGCCCTCCAACAGTGAGCTCTTCAGTCTCAGCCCCTCCTGGACTTCCATCATGAGCCCTTCATCTTTCTCAAGTCCTTCATCCTGATCAAACAAAGAGCCTCTTTCAAGTCCAGCTCTCCTCCAGCCACTGCTTTGGTTCTCCCTTCCCATTTTCCACTAAGCCTCACTCCTGCCCCCATCGTTGCACTGAATCCATGTCACTAAGACCTCCAGGACCTTCTTACTGCTGGTAATTAGAGGACCTGTCAGCTTTCATCTAAATTTCCCATACTTGATGTTGTTGACCCCAGCCTCCTCCGTGATGAACCATCTTCCCTTGGCTTCCATGACCCAAACTCTCCTGTCACACCTGTTCTTTCTTTGGCTGGTCCTTCTTCATTTCCCTCTTATTCTCCTTTTTTCTTTCCCCACCCCAGCTCAAAGGATGTGACCCTGGGTGTTCAGCACTCAAGCCATTTCCCTTCTCTCTCTCCACCCTCTCCCTGGCTCTGCATCTATTCACATTGGTCTCAGCCATCATGGTGTTGATGCTTGTCTTTGCCTCCTGCCCAGAACTCTCACTAGAGAAAAACTGCCTCCTGACAGGTCGGGTGATGTCAGGGGGCATCAGGGCACACCTTCCACTCTCAGGCCCTGTAGGTGCACACCCTGCACGTATATGACTCTGAGAGTGAGCATTCCTGAATGTTTGTGCCCTAGACACTCCATGGTACTTACACTCAATTCTGTAAGTTAAAAAGCTAAGTCCTCCTCTTCCCTCCCAAAGCTCGTCTTGCACCCTTATCCTGCTGAATGATGTCACAGTTGGCTCAGACCAAAACCTGGAGGTCCTCCCTGACAACCCGCTCTCTCAACCAGCCAATTGCCAAATCCAATCATTCTGTTTCTTCAACATCTCCTAAATCCAGCCTCTTTCTTCCTCCTACCACTGCCTCCGGTCAGGCGGCCACCATGTCTACACTGCAGCTAGCGTGACTTTTCTGAAACACAATGTGACCACAACTATGCCTAAAACACTTGGAAGTGATTCTCCACTGTCCCCAGAGTGGGCTCCATGACCAGCACCCCCTCCACCCCTTCCCTCCACTCCTCACACTGTCCTCCACCAAACCCCGCTCCTCAAGTCTCCTGAAGAAGCCACAGGCCACCCCCAGATTCTTGCTAAAGATTCCTTCCCACAGAAGAGCCTCCTTCCACAACTCCGCTCTGATCATAGCCTCAGTGCCACTTCTAGAAGCCAGTTTTGATCCAAGGCTGGTGAAATACCCTTCCTGGGTGTATCCCCTCCCCCGCCCCCAACCTCTCACATCCATTTCAGAGCCATCACACTGGTGTTTGGGGCCTTGACTGTTGGTTCCTGCTTCTCAAGGGACAGGACACAGCTTATTAATTGGTGAACAGCCAATTAATAAGATGAACAGTGCTCATCTCACAGGAAGTGTTTGACAAGTATCTATTTTTTTTAATATTAGCAGCTTATTAGGAACTCTCTCACTTTACTAGTAACAAGACACTGGTATTAGTATTTTAATCTAGACTTGGTTAATCTGTATAATTACAAGAAAATAGACATTAAATTCTTAATAAAAAAGGACTATATAGAAACTCTTATGTTTTGGAATATATAGAAACTTTTAGGTTTCTATATTATTCAACAAGTATCTACTGAATGCATGAAGGATTTGAGGAATCTCAGTGTAGACTTCAAGTCTGATAGTCCTGAATTAAGCCCCAGATCTGCCCCTTCCCAGCTGTGTGTCCTAGGGAAAGTTAATAGCCTCCCCCTGAGTCTCAGTTTCTGCTCTATACAATAGAGATAATAGTGCTTCCCCTTCTTGTGAATGGATCTGTGCTTCTATGTGTGCATGTGTGCTAAGCCGCTTCGGTCATGTCTGACTCTTTGTGACCCTATGGACTATAGCCCGCCAGTTTCCTCTGTCCATGGGATTCTCCAGGCAAGAACAATGGAGTGGGTTGCCATGCCCTCCTCCAGGTTATCTTCCCAACCCAGGGAATGAACCCAAGTCTCTTATATCTCCTGTCCTGGCAGGTGGGTTCTTTACCACTAGTTCCACCTGGGAAGCCGCTGTGCTTCTATGACCATCTATAATTAATACAATGCTTTACTCTTCCCTTTCAAATCATGCACTGAACTCCAGGAAGTCAGAATTAAGTCCTATTCTAACTGGCATCCCCAGTGCCCAGCCCAGGGATGGGTTCCTAGGTGGGAGCACAGAGATGAAATTCGATGAAAGAATGTTTGAGGGAAGGTAGCCAAGATGAAGACGGAAGAAGGAGGAGGAGGTCACGCAAGGTACATGAAGAGGGAGAAAAGAGAAAGCAAGAAACAGAGTGGAGACACTTCGAGTCTGCTTATGTTACAGGAGGCCCGTCTGCTTTCGAAGGACTGGGCTGAGGACGCTCTGTCCCTGGAGATAACCTGCCCAGACCCTTCTTGCCTCTGCAACAGTAGGAAGGCATGCGGCCCACGTGACTGGCCCAGCTCCCTTGCTGGAAACAGCTGTGCAGACGGCAGCCCTGGGGAGCTCAGGGAGATTTCACAACCTCCGCGGCTGCCCTTCAGAGGAGTATCATATGTTGTTTACGTACATCTCCATCTACATGTGTGTTTCCTGGGTCTCTCCTGATTGCAGTGAGGCTCAGTCTTGCAAAACAAGTTCAAAGTGTGCCTCACATTTTGTTTTTGCAGATAGCGATGGAGCGATGGAATGTACCAGCTTCCCCATGCCAGATCGGAGAGAAACTGAGGAGCTGAAAACAAAGATGATATCCAACCCCAGTGGCTCCTCCCAGAGCATGTGCAGGGGTTGGGACATTAAAGCTGGGGTAAAAATGCCTGGGGAGGGTTTAGACAGGTTGATATTTTAATTCCATCTGGGAAAGACCCAGGAGGCAGAGTTATATTTTCTCTTTTCCTTTCTCTTTACCCAAGCAGTAACAATATTGGAGCAGGAAGAATCTATGCTTATTGTCTGGTGATTGTAATCATCCATTTTCCTTATGCCTATGAAACACAGGATAGAGTTTTTGAAGGGATGTTGAGAGTTGCCTTCAAATTGTTCCATGAGAGAAACAGAAGATGCTGCCCAGGACAAGAAATAGAGAATTGGGTCAAATCACTGATTGTCAACCCTAGTTGCTTCTTAAAATGACCTGGGGAGCTTTTAAAACTCCTGTATCCAGACTTCATCCCAGAAAAATTAAATAGAACCTGGCACCAGGGCCTTAAAACTCCCCAGATGATTACAACATGCAACCAGATTGAAAATCACTGGATTCCGTGAACTCTGATCTCTGAAACCCCCTTACATTTCTGTGTTTGAAACTAGCAATCTAGGAACAAAACCGCTGCAGCTGGCAAGATTTTTCTGCAACTGGTTGGTATTTAATTTAATATTTAGACTTCTGCTAGAGCAGTTATTCCCCAATTAGGTTAATAGGTGTTCTGCAGAGAAACATAGGAAAGTAGTCACTGGTGGTCAAATAAACACAGAGATGCTGACTTCAAGTCCCCAGCAGTCAGGGTTAGAGGGATCTTGATGGACATTTAATTCCATTTATCTCATTGGTTCCAAAGTGTGGTCCCCAGATCAGTAGCATCAGTATCACCTGGAAGTTTGTTAGAAATGCTAGTTCCCAGGCCCCACCCCAGACCTGCTGAGTCAGAAACTCTGACAGTGGGATCCAGCAACCTGTGTTTTAACAAAACTTCTAGGTGATTCTGTGCTCAAGTTTGAGAACTAGTGATCTGCTGCAGGAACTGTTTACTATATCCTGGCCCAGTGGTTTGACTGGTTTTACCCCTGTTTGGTAACATGGAGCAACCCCAGTGATGCCTGTGGAAGCCTGTTTGTTGTTAAAACTCGTCTTTCAGTTTTTTAAGATGAAATACGTGTTACTGTAACTTCTACCTGTGGCTTAACTTCATGTCTTCTCTGAAGTCATATTCTGTACTTTAGAGACTTTAATGTTCCAGGGCTTCTGGTTTGATATAACATATAGCTGATAGCCGGAGAAGGCACTCCATTACTCTTGCCTGGAAAATCCCATGGACGGAGGAGCCTGGTAGGCTGCAGTCCATGGGGTCTCACAGAGTCAGACACGACTGAAGCGACTTAGCAGCAGCAGCATGACTGATAACTCCTGAGGGCACTTCTCCAAAATTTACATAAAATACCCAGGAAGATACAGAAAAGGTACCAACTCACAACACCACCAAAAACTAAAAGTGACAGAGTAGAAGTAATAGAAAATTTTTGTGAAAATTTACATCCTCTTGGACTAGACAAGATTGTTCTAATTTTGACACCAAAGGCAGAAATTAGAAACATTCATAGATTTAACTATAAATGTTAAAATTACCTATAAAATTATAGGTAATGTCACACACACACACACACAAAATTAGACTTTAAGTTTCATGAAGTAAGCATCATATACTTAATATATACCACTGGATCTTCAAAACATTTGACTAGTAAATGAATGAATATGAGTTAAGCAAATGGCCATATAAAAATCAAAGCTAAAATATCCAATAGAAAAATAGGATAGAGGCATATATAGGCAATAGACAAAAGGGAAAATAGATATTTGAAAGACGTTTTACTTCAGTAACAGAAAATGCAAATTAAATTAGCACCTGTCAAATAGGTAAGATTAATAATGTTAATGGGAGATGGGATTTTCATAGATGCAGGCTCTAGTGTTAATTCACACAGTGTTTCAGGCAATAATGAATAATGAGCCCAACCTGGCAATTTATGTCAAAACTTTAAAATTTTGCATGCTGTTTGATTGATGAGACAACTGCATGCTTAACCCTAAGGAAACATTCATGAATGTGCACAATGATCTGGCAACAAGTATCCTGGTTACAGATAGCTTCATTTGTAAAAATAAACACTCTAAAAAGAAGGCAGGCTGAAATATAATGTCACAGTTTGCATTTAAAATCACATCATACAATGATATGAAGTGGTATGAAAAGATTATTCCTTGAATACAGGTAAGTGATTAAAATATTAATGAAAGTGAAAGTGTTAGTTGCTCAATTGTGTCCAACTCTTTGCGACCTGACCCCATGGACTGTAGCCTGACAGGCTCCTCTGTTCATGGAATTCTCTAGGCAAGAATACTGGAGTGGGTTGATATTCCCTTCTCCAGGGGGTCTTCCCGACCCAGGGATAAAACCTGGGTCTCCCACTGCAGGCAGATTCTTTACCATCAGAGCCACCAGGGAGGCCCAGAGAGAAAATATTAATAGTTTATAAAAAGAATGCTTAGCATGCTGACCAAGTTAAAAAGCTCTCAGCTCCCTTTAAGTCTTCTGCCTCAGACTGAACATTCCCAATTCCTTCTGCCATTTGTCCTTGAATGGTGAAAATTTTCTGAAGTCAGAGAGGCTCCCATATAGGAAGCCTTGGGGACTATCCTGGCAAATGGTCATGGGACACAGGTTCTAATTTCCAGACTTTCCTGCTAAGTCTCTGTGAATGTTCTCTACTTTGGCAAACCCCCCTTTAAAGCCTGGGTCTGGACAGCAACGTTTTGTGTTTAGAGGGGTACCATGGGGACAATGAACAATCTTACCAAGGTAACAGTTCAGTAGGTAGAGATGATGGGAAAGACATCCCAGGCAAAGAAATTAAGACTGTACAAAGGCACAGAGACACAGACGATTCTGGCATGTTCAGGGAATGGTGAGCAATTCTAGGTGGCTGGAGCCTCTATGGAGTGATACGGGAGCCAGGGGGAAAAAGTAGTTGAAATAACAAGGAAAGCCTTTCTAAATCAAGCTAAGGATTTGGGGCTTCTTCCTAGCCTTTGAAAGACTGAAGCTTTGGGATGGCATGCTGAGATCCATGTTTTCGAAAGAGCAAAACTATGGCTATACACTGGAAGACAGGGGATGGTTTAAGCAGAGGATATCATATAACCGGTTGGGGCTTCCCAGGTGGTGCTGGTGGTAAAGAACCTACCTGCCAATGCAGGAGATGTAAGAGAAACAGGTTTGATCCCTGGGTTGGGAAGGTGCCCTGGAGGAGGGCATGGCAACCCACTCCAGTACTCTTGCCTGCAGAACCCCATGGACAGAGGAGCCTGGGGGGCTACAGTCCACAGATTTGCAAAGAGTTCGACACGACTGAAGCGACTTGGCATGCAAGCACCATATGCTCAGTGAACTTATTAAATTTTAGGATCCAATGTGTTGCTGGTTTGCTACTTAAGTGGCTTCTTTGGTACGTTCCCTTTTATGTTGGCTAGGCTCTCTTGGTGGGCTCCAAAACACAACAGGACTGTGGGCCCATCCCAGGCAGAAAGAGCAAGATGGGTGGTGGCAGTCAGAAAGCATTCATGTCTCCTGCTGTCATCCCATTCATGTTTTCCCTGACCCAGGGCTTGGAGAGCTCCCAGGAAGTGGGCACCAATCCCAGGGAAGGATGTGACTCTGGGCTCAGGCCTCTCCCAGCCCTCTGCTCTGTGGTGGGGGCTGGAGGCACTCTGCTTTTCCAGCAGCCTCCGAGGCTCTCCTGGTGAGCCCGTGTCTGCCTCTGTAAAGCTGGAGTGGTTCATTTGGGGAAGGATGGAGCAGACAGGAACTGAGAAGGAAGAAGTGCCAGGTTTCTGTGAGATCAACATGTGTTTGAAACAATTCAGAATGTAACTGAGAATGTAATTAGGTGATGTTTGTTTTTGTTTTTGTTTTAAAGGAAAAACTCAGAACCTGTGACTCTTGTTCATGAGCACATGCCTGGATGTAGTCATTTTGAGTTTATGGAAAATGTGGTCAGCCCCATAAATCAGTGCTGAGGAATTCTTACAGAGTCATCCACTGTGCAAAGAAGGCAGGTCTGTAGTGAGTCTGTCGAAGTTATGAAAACAGAACCGAATAAGCACATAATAATAAGCTACAGTATAGTCTTCTCTTCTCCTAGAATTCTTTCCTGAGTTGCCATAAAGTAGCTTTGAATTTCCCTTCCTACATAATCTATGATCTTTCTTGTATATCTCCATTTGTACAACTAGATGTTTGTGGCCATCACCATGATTACAAAGACACAGTTCTCTCCATCTACTCTCTCACGTGTCTTAAAAATTTTAGCAGGATTCCTGTAAAGAAAGTCCATTTTAAAGTAGGCTGGACAATTGTACTTTGCAACACCTCTGAGAACATGGTCACAATTGTATCCTAATTCTCTGACCTCCTGTCGTTCCCATCTGTTATTTTGTGTGACTGGAGAATGAAATTTCAGGGTGAGATTGTATTTCTCAAAAGCACACAGAAGGTCTTCAAATGTGAAACACAAACTTTCATTCAGAATTTGTAAATAAGAGATTCAATCTAGGTGTGATTCATTAGAAGGAATTCCATCCATTTTCATCTCATTTTTGTTAGATTTATCCAATCAGCCATTTGCCCTCAAACAGTTTTAGTTCTTATATCTTATTTACCATAATATTTCTCTTATCTTTCCTCTTTGCTACACTCGATTCTCTGGTTGACCCAGTTTACAAATCTGTTTCTGGCAAACTGGTCAGTGAAGAATGGAATGTTAACAAATTTGAGTGGAGATGTTTTTCAAGTGCTCTGAAAAAAAAAATGGGCTTGATCATGGACAAGCATAAGCATGTTCTATCACAAAAATAGTACTGCTGAGTCCGAGGAGTTTACCTATCCTATTGCTTTTTTCTTAATCCGTTAGATGCGCCTCATGCAGGCTAAAAAATTTCTTAATTTTCCACAGAAACCATATGTATAACTTATAAGGCCAGATACCACGCTGAGTACAAAGCTGATGGCCAAGGCTCATTTCTGTTAGCTGTTTGTACTTCAAAATCTGCTCTAGCAATGTGTTCTTGTGGACTTCCAGACAAAAAACAAATTCTAGAGATCATGAAGGTCAAGTTGGCCCAGCCTTTATATGCCCTGGGTGTTTTTTTTTTTTTTTAAATCATACTTGCCTGCTGTCCCTGCCGAAATGTGGAGCAGGAACAGCTAGCGGGCAGCAGTCTGCTCAGGCTGTGAAACTTTGGACCAAATCCTCTCAACCACAAGCCACCTGTTGTCACCAGGTGCAAAGGGAGGGTGACCCGCCTAACTGACTCTGCTCTCGAGTTCTATTAGTTGTGCCGTGTTGCAGAGCGGGCAGTGTAAAGATGCAGGTATATCTGACATAATCAACAGCCATATAGTCTGAATTTCTGCATCAACCTTTCACCGACAGAAAAGCACAAGGTAACTAATCATAACAATGTTTGACTGAGCATTACTATTTAATGTGTTCAAACGTGAAGCCAAATGCTTTACAAACATTACTGGCTCCAGCCAGCCACCCTGTAGTAATTATTATCAACCACTTTACTATATGAAGAATGGCATTCAGAGTGGTCACGTGACTTGCTTAGAGTTTTTCCAGGCAGGAAGGAAGCAAAATTCAGACCCAACTCTACCTGATTCAAAAGAAGCCCCAAATTAGACACCTTGATTTTGCTTTTGGGTTAGTGTGTCTGATTCCCACAGCAGCATATGAAAGATGCAGGTTGTGGGTGGTTGAGGGGGAATTTGGTCCCAGGCTTTGCTTTGTAGATTCTATAAAAGAGAGATTAGCTCTTCCCAGAAGAGCTAGCAATGGCATGATTACGGCAGAACTGAAGTTGTTTCCAGCATTGTTATTATTCAGCTTGTCCTGTCCTCTGTTTCCTCATTTACAAAATGAGGACTAAGGCCTCCGCGGCCCCCTCCCTGTCTATCTCCTTCCAGTTGGAGACACTCTGAGCTTGGCCCTGACAGTTTCGGGGAAAATCCTCATTGTGGAAGACCCTCCTGTGATCCTGGATCAGACAAACCCAGGACCTGCTGGATAATGGGGGAGTTTTCCTATGGTCCCTATTCCCTGGCTCCACCTTGTGGCCCTGGCATCCTGCTTGTGACCACTGGCCAGTGTGGCAGAGGAGCAGCAGCCCTCTCTCTGGAAGCTGTCTGAGCATCCCTGCTTTATTCAGTCACTGTACCTGGAAACCCAGCAGCTCAATTCCTAGAAAGCTAATCTAACCTGTTTCGGTCAAAATCCTTTTCAGAAAAGCAAGTCGAAACTCAAGGTCTTGTAGAACCCAAATTTTGAAAACTAGTATCTGATTTGTCACAACATAATATGATAGCTGGATTCATATACCTGGAGTTATTCCAGCTCAACAGTCAGAGGGAGAGAGAGAAAAAGAACGCATGTATGCGACATTGATAACGAATCCTACCGTGTCTCCTGGCTGTGGACGCATCACGGACACACGATCGTAGCCTTTCCTTAGTAGGACCCACAAGGCATCAAGTTTTCCCTGAAATGAAACAAATGTACCAAGATTACATCTGAAACCAGACTGAAGGCCCGCACAGACATGAACTTTCCACGCTTCTTCAGTCATATGAACCTCACTTCACCAGCAATGCAGTTGTCATAGGACGTGACTCTCCAGTTCAAAATGTGGGTTTCAGCAATGGGGGAGAAGAGATGCATCCCAGAGAACCGTGATGCTCATGCAAGGGACACCTGCGACTATAGCGCAGCCTCAGGTCTGCAGACACAGAGGAGTCATTCAGCCAGTTGTCCTCATTGCATTTCTGGGCATCTCCTCATACTGCAGGTCAAGCTTTTCAACTTGCACTAAAGTTTTTTCTTGCCACTTAGTGTCCCGAGTTTACAAATGAAACAATGAGGACAAATTCAGAAAAATGACTGAATAGAAGCGTGGGTGGGGCTAGACCAATGAAAGGGTCCTGGGGCGCAGATCCATGGCTGTCCCCACAAGAGGCTTCAGAATCCTGGGCTTGAGGGACAAATGACCAAGGATCATGGATCCCCACAAATCACAGCCCCCTTTGGAGTTGTAGGTGATTGGCTGAATCTGAGAAGATTGAATCTGTGAGGGCTAAAGTTTTCATAGTACATGACAAAGGGAGTCTAATGATCTAATTCCTTAGACATGCTGAGTGGAGCTGGCTTCTGCCACTGCAAACACTAAAAACACAGGGAAAAAAAGACACTTATTTAGCTTTGCTCTTATTATTAACCCTGGCTGGTGACTCCACCAGGCAGAAGTCACCTTTATTTTGTCTGATTTCCCTTCAGCACCAGGAAATCTGCTCATCTCCACCTTCAAACATGACGTTTTAGCCTCTGGAACTGGTGACTACGTTCCCTTTCATGGCAAAAAAAAGGACTTTGCAGATTTGATTACTGTTGAGTCCTGTTCTAAAGCCACAGGTGCGAGCCCTGTACCAAGGCCACAGAAGCAGAGCCCAGAACCAGGTCAACAAGCTAATTGAGCCCCTTGGTAACTGTTGCCAAAAGCCCCTCATCATCACTAACAGGCCTCCTGACTCCAAATTAGGCAAAGATGCTCACTCTAGTAAACACTCTATTGCGCCCCAACCAATCACCTAACACCAACCTTCCAGCAGGAATTTTCTTTGTCTGGAGGCTGTAAAAATTGGCTATTAACCCACAAAAACTGTCAACTCTTTTTGGTCTGTCAGGTCAGCCCACTGTGTTTGCAATGCCTCCTTGATCTCTGCTCTTTGTTCTTAATAAATTCACTCCCTTCTGAAGTGCTGTGTGTCTGGAAATTCTTTTTCAACCTGCGCTCGAATTGCCCCAACAATTACGTTAAGGATCTTAGACTGGGGACATGATCCTGGATCATCTGGATGGACCCAAGCTAACCACATGGATTTGTTTATTATTTATGTATTTCACAGGGGTCCTTAACAGAGGGAGGCAGGAGGGTCCGAGTTAGAGAAAGAGATGGAGAAACAGAAGCAGAGTCAGAGTGATCCCGTGTGAGAAGGACTCAACCCATGGTAGCTGGCTTTGGGGAGGAAGGGGGGCCACAAGCCAATGAGCGGGCAGCTTCTGGAGTCTGGAAAAGATGAGGAGATGGATTCTCTCCTAGAGCCTCCAGAAGGAGTGCAGCCCTGGCCTTGCTGTCATCTTAGCCCAGTGAGACCCATTTTGGGCTTCTGACCCCCAGAAATCTTAAGACAATAAATTTGTGCAGTCTTAAGCCACTCAGTTAGAGGTAATTTGTTAGAGCAACAGTAGGAAACGAATACAGCCCTTATCACTCCCTGACAAAGACTCTGTTTATTTGCTTGGTATTTGCCTCTGTCATCTGGAATGCCAGCTCCATGAAAGCAGAGGTGCTGCTGGTTTTTTTAAACTGCGGTATACCCAGCCCTTAGCATAGCTTCTGGTGCTCAGTAAATATGTGTTAGATGAATGAATGCATCCAGTGCTGCCATGTGCTGGGCTAGGTGCTTTTCTGTGTGTCTGCTCATTTCATTCTCCCAGCATTCCCAAAGAGTTATGGGGAAGGAATCAGAGAGGTCAGCTAACTCGGCCAGAGGCACATAACTTGTAAACTGGAGAGGTGTGACTGGATGCCCCCACCATGTCTGTCTAATTCTAAATATTAAAAAAAAAATTTAATGGCATTTATTAATTTTTAAATTGAAGTATAGTTGATTTACAATGTTATGTTAATTTCTACTATAGAGCAATTGATTCAGTTATATACATATCTACATTCTTGTGGCTCAGCTGGTAAAGAATCCACCTGCAATGCAGAAGACCTGGGTTCAATCCCTGGGTTGTGAAGGTCCCCCAGAGAAGGGAAAGGCTACCCATTCCATTATTCTGGCCTGGAGAATTCCATGGACCATTCCATGTGGTCGCAAAGAGTCGGACATGACTGAGCGACTTTCACTTTCACTTCACCTTCTTTTAAAATGTTCTTTTCCATTATGGTCTATCACAGGTTTTTGAATATAGTTCCCTGTGCAAAGCTCATATACTTTCTACTATACATCTTGCAGCTTCTTCCTTGTGCAGATCTTCTGGTCAGAGCACTTTCACTTAGATCCTCTAGAACAGGGTTTCTAAACTGGGGGTTGCAACTCTTCAACCCCTCATGAAATAATTTTGTGTATTAGGATCTGAATTAATAGGAAAGAAAATATTTGAGTTAATGGCACATGGTGAGGATAAGTATGATTTGTGAAAAATGTGTATCAGTTAAACATGCATGGGTGTGAGTATTAGTGTATGAAGTGAATACACACATGTGCACACATAAGGATTTACTGGGCCAACATGTATTCCTGTTGGGGTCTCATGAGCATGTTTGAAAACACTGATCTGTAAGTGGTCTTTAAAGGATAATGCTGAAAGGCTAAGAGTCTAGAAACTTCAAGTTCCTTGCCACAAAGCTTTCATAGTGGCAGCATCAATTTAAGAATGCCACCTTAAAGAGTTGGTGTTCTGAAGTTATTTTCTGGTGGGTTTTATTCAGATATGAAAAATGTGCTCTGCAACCTTTATCAATGGTTGCTTGAGTTCTTGTGGGTTCAACTCTGTCTTGCTAAGCGTAATGCTTCTCATCTCTCTTGGCCAAGTATTTACAAAAACCTCTAAAAATATTCTGGAATGACTTCAGAATGCTGAGAAGGACTGCTGCTGTGTTCAGCATGGTTTTTTGCATTAAACCGTTTCAATCATTGTTTAAATGTTTTCCTTTAAAGTTCTTTGGGATAAGCATTTATATGTCAGGATATAAACAGGTGGACTTCCTGGACGAATGCCTCTTTTCTTTTCCCTTTTTTCGGGGGGACTCCTGGTAACTGACTTGGTAAATCATCCCCCTCTCAGTACTCTGTGCACTGATCACTCAACTCCTTGACAAATGAGGTGCAATGAGATGGGGCTAAAAGAAAAAGTGGCTGTTGAGGAAGTGTTATAATTAACTCAGCAGAAATCCAAAGCTCCAGGCAGGGAAAAGGGGCAAAAACTACCTAGATGTGCAACACCAGAAGAATGGGTCATGTTTCTTTGTGGCAACAGATCATAGAGTGATATTTAAGCACAAAATGACTGGCTTTAGACTATATTTCAGGGCTGCCCCTCACCAGTTCTGCTGTGGCCTTAGACAAACTGTTTCATGTCCTTAAGTCTTACCTTTCTCATCTTTAAAAAGAAGAGAGATAATAATATTGTCTGCTCTATGGATTTCTTAAAAGGCTTACAATTAGATATTGAAGTAAGATGTGTACATGCTAAGTTGCTTCGGTCATGTCTGACTCTTGGTGGCCCCATGGACTGCAGCCCGCCAGGCTCCTCTGTCCATGGGGTTCTCTGGGCAAGAATACTCCAGTATTCTCAGTGGGTCCCCGAGCCCTCCTCCAGGGGATCTTCCTGACCCAAGGATTGAACCCGTATCTCTTATGTCTCCTGCACTGGCAGGCAGGAAGCCCTTGAAGTAAGATACTTGTCTCACAGAAAGCATTCATTCAATGTTATCAATGTATTAATCCTTAGGTAAAGTCATTAAAATGATAATTTGAAATGCTCTGTAGAAATATGGAAATGAGTGTAAGATGACGAGTAAGAATCCAATAATTTGTACTTTACAAGTCTGGAGCACCCGTCCTCCACTCTGTCCTTCGACCCCATTTCCGCCTTTCCCCCTGGCTTCTATGACAACCCCCAAAACTCCACCACAGCTGCTTTGCTAAGGCTTGGCTAAACCTTGGCTCTGCCTGCTCCTTCTCAACTCTCTCATATCCTTTTCAGCCTCTTCCCCCCTCTGCCTACACTTGATCCAAGGGTGTCCTCGGTGTCCCCCCTCTACTAGACTCACCCCCAGGCGGAATGCTCACCCCGCCTACTTTCACCTGGTCTCATGGGTCAAATTTCCACCTGTCTGCCCGTGGCTCATATAAGCTTCTAATCCAATTACCAAATCTTAGTTGTAAAGTAAACATATCACAGATATAAAAAAACCCCCAAGCATCGCATATTGAATAATTTTTCCCCAACCTGCTCCTCCTTTGACACCCTGCCTTGAGTATGCCATGGAGCACCACCAACATCCAGACAGGCGGTGACCAGACAGGTCATTCTCATCTCTCTCTCTGCCACCCCTTCACGTTCAACGTCGACCCTGTCTGGTGGACATTCTGTCTCGTCTCCCCTCTTGCCTCTTCCTGTCCAGCGCTGCCCCACTGTCTCCTCGGCTACTGTCTTGGCCTTGATCATCTGTCACTCATCCTGAGAATAGTTTCCTGATAGGTCTTTTACCTCCAGGCTCCCAGTCCTTTCTACTACTTGATTAATAACAGATTTCGTGGCTAGCTGGAATGGATGCTTTGTTGGTAATAAAATAAATCAAGAAACATCTTTATTAGCAGTGTGAATTTAGGCAAGTTACCCCTCTGTGCCTTGATTTTTCCATTTGTAGAACAGAAGGAGTAGCAGCAGTTTCTAATTTTGAGGATGTTGGTAAGAAATGAAGGAGTGAGTGCAAGAAAGGCCCTTGGGACTATGCCTGACTTGTGGTACATGCATCACTTAGCTGTGCCCTTCATCCAGGTGAACTGCTATCATGAGCTGTTCTGGCCAAAGTAAGACCAGCTAGTTCTGATTGGAGCCTCAGTGCTCTGAATTCTGAAAGTTCCACAAAGGAATCCAAAGTCCCCATTCTGTGTGGCACAGAAAACAGTTGGGGTAATCTATACATCTTATACCTTGTTGTACTTCTGTCAATACATCAGGTAGCATTTTATGCAAGAGCTGAAATAAGCTTTAGAATAGTGTTTTTAGAATCAAGAGGATAAAAAATAACTCTTAAAAGTCAAAGAGAAGTACAGAACAAGGTTCCTTTGCTTGATTTTCTGAGAGGAGGCAGAAGTTTTGTCATTTCAAGACAGTAGCTACTGGGCTTATTAATAACATCCCTTTGGGGCCAGAAGAGCCTCAGGAGAGTCTTCCAAGTGGTCGATGGGCTTTACTCACAGCCTGGCGGGAGCCTCTGAGTTGACTCCACTATTTCTCTCAGATCTGAGTGTCCTGCATGCATGGCCCTCACTACAAGGTACGTTTTAAGACACAGGTCCTCACTCCCCAGAAGGAATGCTTCTGTGAAGCTTAAAGATTCTCCACCATTCTGGGAACCCTCCACCAAAGTGTATTAGCTGACATTTATATATATCTTTCTTTCATATGAAATTGACACACTTTGACTATCACATGAGAAGTGTACCAATTCCAGGTTCCCCAACTCGACCCCAGCCTGATAATCAGTATCTTCCAATCCACAAAGGCTGGCAAACCAGGAATTCTCCATCAATGCTCACTTGTTTCTTCCTAAACAAGAAGACCATGCCAGGAGGTTTGTGAGGTCCATTGCTCAACGCATCTTGGTGCATGGACTTTGTGGCTGCCTTTCTTTCCTTTTTTGGGGGTGGGAGGAGGGGTGGGCAGGCAGCAGCTGTATCTTCTCTTCTGGTTTGTCTGCCTCAGCTACTTGGAAGTTAGTCAGAAGCTGGGAATTTTGAGGGTAGTTCAACTTAGAGGGCTGTGAGAGACTAATACTAATTTTTTATACCTTAAAATATATGGTAAATATTGTGACTCATGCGTCTCCTTAAATGAAACAAATGAATGCATAAGTTAGAAACTTCCCCTACACATGCTCACACATAGACACACTCACACATGGTCATTTTTTTTTCTCTCTTCTTTCGGTCTTTGTTTAAAACATGTTTGGAACCATTCTAAAATGTAGCCGGGAAGGGACAAAAAATGCCTGTTCAACGTCAACAGCACATCTGACAACATTTAAGGCTTCAGTGTGTCTCACTGGACGGCATAGAGCTTCGTTCAGGGCAGTTCAGCGCTGAACGCTGCTTGATTACAAGGTCAAGGTGCTTAAGGCCAGGGATGACAGGTTTGCCTGAAAGAAAATGAACAGAAGACCACCGGCTTCCCTGCGCTGTGAGCCACGCAGGCCGGTCTGGCTCTTCTGCAGAACACAGCGGTCTGCAGGGCCAGCCAGGGTCTGGCTTTTGTCCTTCGGCTGTCATTTCTGTCATTGCCAGTCAAAGGGAGGAGCTACTGGAAAAGGAGGAAAACCATTTCTCTGAAGGCTGCAAGCCTTCCAGCAAACTTGAAAACAGACCTGGTTTTAATCTTTCTGGTGGCCATACATCTGGGCATTACTTAATTCGCCTGAAGCGGTCAGTCCCAATTTAATGAGAAGCACGGGACTGCTGTAAATCCAGGGGGTGAAAACCGAGCAAAGAAAAATTCAGGCCAAATATCGGAAAATGTCCTGATCATGAGCCTGGAATGAGGAAAGGGTGAAGTGTGGTCAGTGTGGTCAGGGCCTTAAATGAGCCTGGGCGACGGCAGGGAGCAGCCCGTGTGGACTCCTTCTCCTAGGGAGCTCCCCTGGGGTGTGCTGAGGCAACGGGCTCCCCTGCTTCTCTGGTCCTCAAATCTACTTTCTGGAATGCTTGAGAAACCGAGTCAAATGCAATCAGTTTAAAGGTGTGTGATTCTGATCACCTTCACTGGGGAACCAGGACTCTTTCTAGAACTTTCTGAAAGTTTTGCCCTGGGTGGAGATGTTCTCCCTGTTGATAGTGGGGCAGAGAGTGGGCGGGCCATCCTCCATGAGCTGCCTGCCCCCATCCACTCTCTGCAATTCTCTGCCTTCCTGGTTCCATGCCTTGGAAGCGCAACCTCAACAGATGGCATCATTTAGCTTCCCTTTGGTCTGGCCAACAGGTAGCAACCAGAAGATGACAGCAGACAGATGAATGGATAAAGAATATGTGGGGCATGCACGCACATGTGTGTGTGTGTCTATGTGGGTATATATACAGTGGAATATTACTCAGCCATCAAAAAGAATGAAATAATGCCATTTGCAGCAACATGGATGGACCTAGAGATTATTACACTAAGCGAAGTAAGTCATACAAAGACAAACATTATGATGTTACTTATATGTGGAATCTGAAAAAAGATGATATAAGTGAATTTACTTACAAAACAGAAACAGACCCATAAACATAGAAAATGAATTATGGTTACCAAAGTGGGGAAGGGGGTGGAGGGATAAATCAGGAGTTTAGGATTAACATATACACAATACTAAATATACTAGATATAGAATAGATAGCCAACAAGAACCCTACCATATAGCACAGGGAACTATACTCAGTATTTTGTAATAACCCATAATGGAAAAGAATCTGAAAAAGAAAAAAAATATATATAATGGAATCACTTTGCTATATAGCTGAAACTGATACAACATTGTAAATCAGCTATACTTCAATTTAAAAAGGGAGAGAAGAGGGCAAGATAACGGGGAGGTTGGTACTTGTTCCTTCTACTCTCTCCCCGACCCCCACTTCCGTCAGTGGCTGCTTTCTTATAGGGCCGGGGTCTGCAAACATTTCCTGTATAGGCCCAGAGGGTAAATATTTCAGGCTTTGTAGGTCAAGAGGCTATTATGTAGGTGCTAATAAAATCATTAAAAAATACAAAAACCATTCTTAGCTTGTGGACCATATTAAAACAGGGAGCAGGGCAGATTTAGCTTACTGACTCCCTCACTACGGCCACAGCTCCCACTGGGTGACCCCTACTCCGGGGCTGCAGCTCTCACTGGATCCAGTAACACCAGCTCCTGTCCTTGCCCTTCGGGCCCAGGGATGCCACAGCTCTCCCTGTGGAGTGCCTGCATGCCTCCCCATTGCCGGGGATTCTCTTAACCCTGCCCAGATCTGTGTGAGTTCGACCCTCTGGAGTGTGCCTTCTGTTTCCTGCCAGGACCAAGACAAATCCAGCGAGAGGGTTCAGGAAAGGGAAACAGAGTTTACAGCACAGCTTGAGGCTGAATGCTTTGTCCAAGGCCTAGTGCGTGTGTATAGATATTGTGGCTAGAATGGGGCTCATTGTGAACCACGCATGAGGTTACAGTCCAAAGGCTGAAGTTCTGGTGGACAGGCTGCTCTTCTGAACAGGGTACATTACGACTTTTCAATTCTGTTCTGTGCTTCTACTCTCAAACTTTCTTGTTTTTTCCCTTCCCTTGACAATCTGGCCCAGCTACACATAGGATGACCTCTTTTTCTCTCCTTGCCTCAAAGAGATGGCAAGAAGAATGTCACCTTCTTTGGTCTGAGAGCACCAAAGTGATCTGGGTAAGTCACAGGAGAAAGTCTATCTGGCATGATGCTCTGGGTGTGGTTTCATAATTACATTCCACGCATCAGCTCTATTAACAAGAGGTGGAGGAATCCCTACTCCATGCCAGGTACAATGCTGTTTGTGGGTGATTCAAAGATGAGTTAAGCATAATTGGTGCCTCCAGCAGGGATCAAATCTGGTTGGGGGAAGACTCACAAACAGGAGCAGTCACACGAACGAACGAATGAGCTGTGCTAAGCCTTTGTGTGAGCTGCTCCAGCAGCAGGAGGAGCATTCACACTTTCTCATGTCCTAACAAAGGGGTCCTATAGAGGTGCCTAACGAGCCCAGCAGCATCACAGGTATTTTCCAGCTGGCTTTTTTGGTGATCCCTTAACATGCAGTTTTCCAACCATCCAACATTAATCCAGCAGCTGTGTTTGGGAGAACAATGGACCCATGTGAAATTTAGGATGTCTCCGAGGCATGATTGTGGTCACTTTGCCACCGCACCACGGTTCCTGCTCTCAGGGAGCCTCCTCTGGAAGGCTGGCTGGTACCTTCGGTGATCCCTTTTTAATTGGGCCCCAGTCCTGACGCTGCTGATTCGGCAGGTCAGGCTTGGGGTCTGAGGGTGTTCATTTCTAACAAGCTCCTGGGGGATGCTGATGCTGCCCATCCAGGGACCACACATTGAGAACCAGCTTGCACACACACAGACAGTGACCAAGGCTGAAGAGCAGGGGCTGGGCAGGGAGCGGTTACTGAGGCAACAGTGGGGTCTCCCTTAGGGAGTTTGGATGGGAAATTCAAAAAGGGAGAAAATTAGGGGAAAAAAGGAGTTTCACTTCATGAGAAAAAGTGGGCAGGTCATAAAGGCCAGGGAGACTTTGAAAGCCTTTTGTGAGACTAAATCATGAGGTTTGAGACATTAGACCTGGGAATTTGTGTTTTTAAAGCTCCTACAGGTGACTGATTCTCAGCCAAGTTTGAGACCCTCTAATAACTCAATATCCAGCAGTACCTGGCACACAGTAGGTACACAACAAATATTCAACTGACACTAATTACAAGTGCGTGTTGGGAGTATTTTGATATTTCTAAATCTAGTTGTCTATGTGCTCATTTGTTTCATAAAACTCAGTCCTAGACCACTAGTTACCAGATGAATAACATGTTCTCAAGCAAATACGAATTCTTCAAATAGAATTAAAGCTCTCTCAATATCCAAGATTACAGAGATGAAACCCTGGCTCTTACCAAATATGTTGTATTAGTCACAAGGTACAGATTTCTGAAAACAACATAATAGAAAATCCCCTTTCGCCTTCATCTGAGATTCTCCTTGGCTCCTTCCTGTCTGCGCATGCATGCACGCCACTGCATGTTCCACATTAGAATATAATTAGAAGCAAACAGCTGTTAGTCAAGCAAACTACATGTGGGCCACATTTTTTCCAGAGTTCAACCCATTGCTCTAGGAGAGGGGGTGGCTTATCTTAAGAATCTCACCACTTGAAACACAACAAACCAAAATGACAATTCACTGAGATTAGTTTGAGAATGAGGTAATTCAACTGAGCAGAGAAACTACCAAGAAAGTTTCCTCCACTGTTTAAAATGGTTACTTCTTTTGATTTCATGGGAGAAGAGCTGCTCTGAAAATAGCAAATATCTCAGTTATCACTGGAAGGGGAGTAAAGCTGTATGTGTGTGGGTGGGGGGGCGCTGCTCATGAGATCTGGTTCTTCTTTTTAACTTTTTATTTTATATTGAAGTATAACTGATTAAGAATTTTGTGATAGTTTCAGGTGGACTCAAAGGTGAGCAAGGGGACTCAGCCATACATACACATGTATTCATTCTTCTGCAAAGAGAGTTGGTTCTTATATTGATTGAGTCTTTCACCTGAGGCCTTGGCATAGTTCTGTCTGCAGCACAGAGCTAGAGGGTGCAGATCTGAGTTGGAGCCTTGGATTCCAGACAGACCCAGGCAGAGCAAAGACTCTACCATTCTAGTTTTTCTGTAGACTATGTCGGTCTTTTTGGATACGATTTTCTAGTACTCTTTGATGGTTGGCATAGTGCACATGCTTATGGGGAAGACCAAGGAGCAAGGGTGTTGAATGAATCACATGAATTCGAAGACATCTGCACCCATGAGGAAGAGAAAAGAGGCCTTTAGGAAGCACTAACTGCCTCCAATGACTTAAATTTCCCAATAAGTTAAAAACGCTTTCAGTTAAGCTGTGGAACTGTGAGGGGGAAGAGAGATGCTGGAGAAATAAGACACTTTGTTCGCAGCCAGGGAAAATGAGTACTAGACTCATGGCCAACACAGCCCACTACACCAGCACATGGCTTGAATAAAGGGAAATGGGCTTCTGTTGTGGCAAGAAGGATAGATATTAGGCATCAAGGAGAATCCAGCCATTGTTATTAGACTATGGAAAGCCTACCAATGAAATTATTGAAAGTTATAACCATTCTCTGGGGTTACTACCCAAGTCACTTTCTTCAAGTCCACTCTCATTCCACCACTTTGCCATGGGGATTTTAAGAAGCCCAGCTCCTATTGCTGGGCACATACTGGGAAAAGTTGAAAACTTTCAAGCACCCCAGTGTTCATAGTAGCACTATTTACAATAGCCAAGACATGGAAACAACCTAAATGCTTGTTAACTGATAAATGAAAAAGAAATGTATATAAATACATATATACACACAATGGAATATTACCCAGCTGTAAAAAAGAAAGAAGAATGAAATAATGCCATTTGCAGCAACATGTATGGACCTAAAGATTATCACAGTAAGTGAAGTAAGTTAAAGAAAGACAAATACTATACACTATCATTTATACGCTAAATCTACAAAAATTATACAAATGAGCTTATTTAAATAACAGAAACAGACTCATAGACACAGAAAACAAGCTTATGGTTTCCAAAAGGGAAAGGGGGGAGGATAAATTAGGAGTTTGAGATTAACGGATAGAAACTACTATACATAAAATAGGTGAACAATAAGGACCTATTGTATAGCACAGGGAACTATACTTAATATTTTGCAATAACCGATAATGGAAAAGAATCTGAGAAAGAGTATATATACATGAAACTGAATCACTATGCCTTATACCTGAAACTAACAAGACACTGTAAATCAACAGTACTCCAATTAAAACAAAAAAGCCCAGCTCTCACCTTGATATTGTGGAAACTGAGAAAGTATACATTTAAACTTTCAAGTCCATGATTTGAGAAATTTGTTTCTTTGTGACAAGCTGGATTTTGGTTTGCTATCATCTCAAGAGATTCTGGTTCTTTCTATGTAAGTGTTTTACAGGGAGTGAGGATGGGTTTTTGAGTAGAAAGAGGCACACCTTGATCGGAGAATACCACTTCCGGGGAGAGGAGGGCCGGCGCATGTTGTTGTTGAGATTTCGGGGTTCAGGGAATTCGTACTCCTGCTCCGGCATCTTGACTCTTGCATTCTTTGCCTTCTCCAACTTAGCACCTTCTTCTGTGGAGCCCTTTTCTCCCCAACGAACCTAAAATAAATAATATACAATAAACCCCACAAAATGACAAAATAAAATATGATGCCCCTGGAGAACAGGGGTCACAAATAAATGTACGATGTGCTACCCGGTCCTCATTTCTTTTGGGTCATGAGGACCAGAGAAGAGGGGTGGAGTAGAGAGAGGGAAAGGGGGAAGGGCTGGAGGAGCAGCAAAAGCAAGCAAGGGGCATGGATATTTGGGGGAGGAACCATCCAGGACGTGGGAACAACATACGTAAAGACATTGTGGGCCCAGTAAGAACTCTGGATTTTATTCCAGTGATAGAAGAAACCACTGGGGTGGGGGTAGGGGGGACTTGAGCTAATGAGTGAATTGCTCTGACTCACAGTGGACAAGACATCAGGGTACATAGGTAAAAGGCTATACTTGTCATCTCTCCATTGATGCCTCACGATTCACATCCCCATTAGACCTTAAGTGTGAGTTTTCACCATTTTGCTTTGGTTTTCCGTCACTGAGTAGTCAGCATGTAGACATCAATAAGTGAAGCTGTCCTTACCTCCATCCTTTTAATGCCTCCAACGCCTCGGCCACCATAATAAGAAGCATCTACCGTAGGCCACTTTTTCTTAGGCAGACCATCATCATCTTCTTCCTGCAGAGAGATTGTGACACATGAAGGAAGCAAAGCACCATTGTGTCCACTATGGCAAAGTGGATGGGAGCAGACTGCCTGGGTTAAACCCCAGTGTCACCATTTACTGGGCCTTGAGCAAATCACTTAACCTGTCCAAGTTTATTTTCCTTATCTGCAAAGTGGGAATAAGAGCAGTACGACCTGGTTAGATTGTGTTGCGTTCTTGGAACATGTTCTCTTCTGCATCTCTACTCCTTTATAGCGTATCTCATCTAATCCTATCTACATGTTAATGCCTTGTGAATTTACATCTTTGTCCCTGACTTCTCTGACCTCTGTTGGCACTGACTTCTTCTCGGGGACTAATCAACTTCTCAACAATACATGTCTAAAAGAAGTCCTGATTTCCCCACCTCAGATTGGTTCCTGCCGTAGTCTTTCCCCTTGCTTGGGAGTCACGCTTGAATTCTCTCTTCCTCTGCTTCCCCTTCCCTATCTCATCTCAATTTTCCAGCAAGTTCTACTGACCTTAATTCTAAAAGACTCTCAATTCATGGCTTCTCCAACTCAAGCTCCATCACCACCTCCACCACCCTGGTACCAAGGCTCCATAAGCTTTCTCCTGGGTATGGAGACAGTCTCCTAACTGACCTCTCTTACCTATAATCCATTCTCCACAAAGTAGCAGAATAAATTCCAAACCTCAACTCTGATTTGAGAGATCTGGCCTTTACTCACCTCTCCACCCTTCTTCCTTCCACACTCCCCTCTCCCCGATACTCTGAGTGCATTCCCTGGACATCCTTCTCAAGTAGCCCCAGTCTCTTCATCCCATCAATCTATTTTATTTTATTTTATTTTATTTTATTTCTTACAGGGCTTCCCAGGTGGCTCAGTGGTAAAGAACCTGTCTGCCAATGTAGGAGATGCGGGTTTGATCCCTGTGTCGGGAAGATCCCCTGGTGGAGGGCGTGGCACCCCACTCCAGTATCCTTGCCTGGAAAATTCCATGGACAGAGGAGCCTGGTGGGCCACAGTCAATGGGGTCACAAAGAGTTGGACACAACTAAACAACAGAGCACACACATGACTTGCTATTTATTTATTGTCTGTCTCTCCACACTGCAATGGAAGTTTCAAGAAAGCTTATGTTTATTTGTCATAGTTACCATTGCAGTCTCAGCTTTTAGAACAGCACCTAGTAAGTGGTAGATGCCCAAGAATTATCTGCTGAATTTACAAATAAATAACAAGATGATTCAAATAAAGCAGTTAACTAGGTGTCTGCAACTTAGCTTACTGACAGGAAGTTAGCATTTACAATGCTTTTTAAGATGAAGGGAGAAAACAAGAGGAACTTGTAAGCTTATGGGTGGAAAAGGGAGGGATAAGGGAGGGATACTTAGCAAAACTCTTCTTTATCTTGGTGCTAATTCCTGTTGTGGGGAGAAAAAGTCACCATCGACAGTCCTGGATGGGCTAGAGGGTGGTGGCATAATTTCCCTTTGGGGTAAGGAAAGTCTGCAAAACAGATTAATGTGCTCAGAACAAGCTCACCTCCCACAGCCTTGGGTTGGAGGCATTTGGGGAGGCAGAGTGGAATCCCATGTCAGGCCACTTCTGTGTGGGAAGGGGCAGGCATGGGACCGGGTACATGCAAGGGTCCGCAGAAGAGAGGTCAGAGCCAGAGGTGACAAAGCAAAGCAGGAACACAACACGTTAAGACCTTCAAGGTGACCTTCTGTGCTTCTGATGGGCAGGCTTCTGTTTAAAAATTAATGTATCTAAAGGACAGTGATCACATTCAGGCAGCTGACCAGAACGGGCCAGTCTGCGTGTGTGTGTGTGTGTGTGTGTGTGTGTGTGTGTGTGAAATGAACCTGTCCTCCTTGGACGTGGGGCTGTGTGCCCTGAAGGCGCAGTGGGTCCTGTTGACGACCCTTGTATTCTAAATCTTGCACAGAGCCTGGCACACGGTAGGTGCTCAATAATTGTCAGCATCGAATTCGTGATAACACAGCTGAATTTATGTAGCCTTTAACATGTATGTGCTGGTCACCCTTCCGAGTGCTTGACACATATCAACCCAGTCATCTCTCAACCAGCCAGTGATGTAGGTGGTGCTATCACACCCACTACAGAGGAGGAATAGAGAGGTTAAGTGACTTAGTCACCAGCTTCGATGTGGCAGAGCTGGATTTGAGCCCAGGCAGCCACACTCTTGTTTGACTGTTTCTCTGTGTTGACAAAATTCTAGGTTTTGGCCTTTTGTGTTTTGCTTTTCCAATCATTTGATGCTTTCAAGTAAATGCAGTTTTCTACTTCTCACCACTTGTACCTGCTAAGACTTCTGACTACATGTGCCAAAATAATAAATAAAAACAAACAAAAAGGACACCAGCAAGAAAATACTATAGCTCACAGTATCTCACCTTACAATTTCAGAAAGTTTATGATGTCAACCAGGAACCTGATATGTTTAAACTTCACCACTAGATGTGTCTGTGTCATACATGAAACATGGCTTCCAAAACCCTGGGCATGCCCGGTCAAGGACTTAACTGAACATAGCAGCACGGAGAATGTATGAAATTCCAAGAATAAAGCTGCTCTATTCATTAGGGCACTGAAAGGGTCTCATGAGTCTCCTAATTTTTTAAATGACAGGAGCACAGATGACCATATAATTGGGATTTTTCACTGCACAGAAGAGGATAGCCGGACCCAGAGAAATGAAGAGACCAGTGGAGTGGAGTTCTGATCTGGCTTGCCTTGTCGGGTATTCCCCCTATAGTTACACGCATAGCTGCCCTTCCCCCTATCTCTTCCCGCCCCTGGGCTCTATGCCTCCGCGGTTGCCGGGTACCCAAATTGTGCTGGCCTTCTGCGCGTGTGTAGGTCCTGCATCCCATACAGGAAATGCCTAGACGGCAATCCACTCCACGCGCTCTTGATACAACCAAGCCTGCCCTTAACCCCCTGACCTGAGCTTGTGGGCCAAACTCAAACAACAGCAAAAGACAACACAGAGGCCCAAGGATTGACCAACGGGAGAGTCAGAATTTCCCTTCAGTTACTATGGCTCTGTTTACACATTCTAGAGACGGAAGAGTTTTGCAATCTTCAGAAGAGAAGGGAATTTTTGATGTGGTGTTTTTTTTTTTTTCTTTCTTTCATTTGGCCAAAAATTGATGAAATAAAATCATAGATAGTCCTCAGCAATTTCACTGACAGAATTGGCAGCACCTGAGGTGAGTCTCTACCTCTAATTAAATAGCAGGGCTTTGGGGGAAGTCCCTCTCACACTGCCCTTTAAGGATGTAGCAGGGAAGGGAAAAATCACCAGTACAGAGATCCCCTATGATAAATGGAGTACAGACTGAATGAGCAGAACTGCTTTGTGTCAGCAAAGCCATAGGAATCAGGGGTTTGTGGGCAGTCAGCAGAAGATGAGCAGAAGAATGGAACTGAACTCCAGGAAACTGCCAGGTGCCACCAGAGAAGGGGGCCAGGAGAACCTTGCAGGAATGGAATGGCAGGGATGGTATACATGTACACGGATGGCTGAGTCCCTTCACTGTTCCCCTGAAACTATCACAACATTGCACGTTGGCTATACCCCAATACAAAATGTTTTTGGTGTTAAAAAAATTAAAAAAAAAAAGAAAAAAAAAAACAAAAAAGAAGGGGCTGTTTAATACTCTGTTTAATTGGCTGCACTGTATTGTAACCCACTGGTACTTTTGAACCTTCAGTAAAACTTCCTACGCAGATGGCTTTGTGCCAGTTGTGTCTTTGGGGAATAGAGGGATCTGATTTGTTAGATGGTATCCAGCAAAGGAAGAAGAGGAGATAACGCAGAAGAAGCAAGTAGTAGGAGGCAGTGGTGCCTGGAGCAACCGCAGAGATTAGGAAGGGATGCTGGTTTTCCATTAGCGGAAGTTTTGTTTAAATTTTGAAGGATGTGGTGACCCCAGACATCCAGTTGGCTGATGCTTGGGTAACACGAGTGGCAGCACATGACTCAGATAGGGAGGCCTGTTCTGACCTGTTCATCCAGGCAGACCTGGACAAGAAAGAGCTGAAAAATAGAAGTCTGATGCACACATTTGGGAGGCCATGACTGGTTTAGTCCTCTGCTGTCTGCATGCGCTGCACTTTTTCCATCTTTCCAATCGTGCTAGGCTTTTATATAGCTCCATGCTTCAACATTCACAGTTCCATATGCTTGAAACAAACTTCTCCTGCTTCTTTTACCCATCTTTTAAGATATTGCTCAAATGTAACCTATTCCATGAAGAACTCCCTGATTTCCCAGGGAATTCAGTGCTCCCTTCTGTGTTTGCCATGGTTCCTTGTATTGACTTTCACTCACTCAACAAATATTGACCTCCTAGTCAGTTATTAAGCAAACCAGCAAGGAAAGGGGTGAGATTACTGATTCTGGGGATCCCTCATTCCTCATGCAAACCATGATGTGAATAGCGCCCCCTAGAGTTGTGCCATGGTGGCCCTCTGAGACTCAGTCTACGAGTTCTTTAACATTCCTGCTTCTTTGATATCCATTTGGCAGAAGAACCAAATGGCCATTTTGGCCTAAATAGGCTCTCAATTTCCAATTCACTATGGGTAGCACTAGGACCCATCTATAGAAGGGAAAACATAACTGAAACAGAATGGAGCCCAAGGAAATAGTTTTAAACCAGCCTTTGAATTCATTAAAAAGTTCTTTGAACTATTGCACATCTTAAAACCTTATGATAAACCCTACGTGCCCCCAAACAAGGGCCCTATATTTGTCCATTCCTTCCTTCACTCACTTAGATGACTGTAGCTGTGCCTCCACTGCAACATGTTCTATTTTGAGAAAAATAGAATGCAACTGTCAATGAGATTGTTTACATTTATAGAAGAGTAAGTTTTGTGAGGATGATGATATGAAATAAAGGACAGAAGCCATAGAATCTCCCAGGTCTGAGAGGCTCTGGAGGCCCGACCTTAAGTAGCTCTGACTACTGTGTCTTCGGACGTCTCTGGGGATAAGCCAGAGAAGTCAGCTTCAATGTCTGTCTTGGAGATGAATTCCTCAAAAGAACTGGTGAGTCAACAAAATTCATCAACTCCTCTGTGTAAGTACAAAAAAAAAAAATCCCAGTTGACTTAATCGATATGTTTTGGTACCATCCTATTTGTTTACATACACGTAATGATTAACACAATGACTGTCCTGTGTTTTTCAGTAAAGAATTGTGTGTGCACTTTTTAAAGCAATTGTGTGTTTATTTTTTTAAACTACTGAATATAGAAGACTGAATTTGGGTCTGTTCTAGGACTTCTGATTAGAGCAGACATGTGTGTATGTAAGGGTGTATTTGTGCATGTGTGTATCAGATGTGTCATATGTCCACTGAAAAAAAAGATGCCTGGCAGAAACTTGGCTCTTCACCCCTCCACAGTAGGATGCTAGTCTGGCTGTTTGTGTAGACACAGCTGTGAGAGGGACCAGGTCTGCTGCTGTTAGGGAGTTCAAAACAACAAGACATGTTGTTTAATTTTTCTGTAGCCCAGTTTTCCCATCCAAGAAATTCTTGCCACATAGAAATCATTAGCATCAATGAGCAGGATGATAAACCTGGAAATAAATTCATCATTTAAAGCCAGGTGCTTATTATTAATTGGGTGCTCACACAGTGTCAGTTCACTCAACACATGTCCCTCTCCCTCTCAAACAGTCAGAAAATGCATGGAGGGTGATGACCTTTAGAACTAAATTAGCAGGTGAAGTACTCCATTATTGATTCTTCCATAAACTGCCAATTATTTGGAATAACTAGAGACAGTGAGGAGTCCTTAGTCTATTGACAATTAGGGAAGACCCTTAACCCAGGAAATACTCTTCTTAGTTGCTAAAATTTACTTTTCTTGTTTTTGTGGAGATCTTGAAATTTCAGGTAATTTTTCTTTGTCTTGTCTTTATACACAGAGAAATAACTGTCAGTTGCTCGGAATCTATAGCACCAGAAAGAATGAAGTGGCTAGGCCAAAGCAAAAACAATGCTCAGCTGTGGGTGTGTCTGGTGGTGAGAGTAAAGTCTGATGCTGTAAAGAACAATATCGCATAGGAACCTGGAATGTTAGGTACATGAACCAAGGTAAACTGGACATGGCCAAGCAGAAGATGGCAAGAGTGAACATCAACATTTTAGGAATCAGTGAACTAAAATGGATGGGAGTGGGTGAATTTAATTCAGATGACCACAATATCTACTGCTGTGGGCAAGAATCCCTTAGAAGAAATGGAGTAGCCCTCATAATTAACAAAAGAGTACAAAACATAGTACTTGGGTGCAGTCTCAAAAATGACAGAATGATCTTGGTTCTTTTCCAAGGCAAACCATTCAACATCACAGTAATCCAAGTCTACGCCCCAACCACTGATGTCGAAGAAGCTGAAGTTGGCTGGTTCTATGAAGACCTTAAGACCTTCTAGAACTAACATTAAAAAAAGATGTCCTTTTCATCATAGGCGATTGGAATGCAAAAACAGGAAATCAAGAGATATGAAGTAACAGGCAAGTCTGGCCTTGGAGTACAAAATGAAGCAGGGCAAAGGCTAACAGAGTTCTGTCATGAGAATACACTGGTCATAGCAAACACCCTTTTCCAACAACACAAGTGTTGACTCTACACATGGACATCATCAAATGGTCTATACCAAAATCAGATTGATTATATTCTTCATAGCTGAAGAAGCAGCAGCTCTATACAGCTAAGACCTGGAGTTGACTGTGGCTCAGGTCATGAGCTCCTTATTGAAAAATTCAGGCTTAAATTGAAGAAAGTAAGGAAAACCACTAGGCTATTCAGGTATGACCTAAATGAAATCCTTTATGATTATACAGTAGAAGTGATTAATAGATTAAAGGGACTAGATCTGGTAGAGTGTCTGAAGAACTATGGACAGAGGTTTGTTGAATAAGCTATGACAAACCTAGACAGCATATTAAGAAGCAAAGACATCACTTTGCCAATAAAGGTCCATATAGTCAAAGCTATGGTCTTTCCAGGAGTCATGTACAGATGTGAGAGTTGGACCATAAAGAAGGCTGAGTGCCAAAGAATTGATGCTTTTGAGTCGTGGTGCTGGA
The DNA here is from genome assembly GCF_033118175.1 of Dama dama. Taxonomy (NCBI): domain Eukaryota; kingdom Metazoa; phylum Chordata; class Mammalia; order Artiodactyla; family Cervidae; genus Dama; species Dama dama. The sequence goes on from NC_083691.1 coordinate 37,969,381, forward strand.
GAAGACTCTTGAGAGTCCTCTGGACAGCAAGGAGATCAAACCAGTCAATTCTAAAAGAAATAAACCTTGAATATTCATTGGGAGGACAGATGCTGAAGCCAAAGCTCCAATACTTTAGCCACCTGATATGAAGAGCTGACTCATTGGAAAAGACCCTGATGCTGGGAAAGATTGAAGGAAAAGGAGAAGGGGGCGACAGAGGATGATATGTTGAGATAGCATCACCGACTCAATGGACGTGAGTTTGAGCCAACTCCAGGAGATAGTGAAGGATAGGGAAGCCTAGCGTGTTGCAGTCCATGGGGTCACAGAGAGTCGGCCATGACTTAGTGACTGAACAACAACAAGAATAAAGAGGATAACTGAGAGTTCATTATAAAGTTGTGTTCATTTTCTCAGTATATTTATCACCTTTAGGATATGATGCTTATAGAGCTGATGGAAGTTTGGATAATTGATACTTGTTCATATATATGGCAGACAGCGTTTAACCTCATTTGGCTATTAATGTCAGATATTGTAAATCCTTTGGGGATAAATCAAAGATCAATTAGATATAGATCCTGACCTTCAAGTATAGCTAATAATCTTAAACTTTGATGCAGAAGGAAAATGTCAATAAAATACCCTGGGAATACAGAGAAAGGAGAAATTAGTTGTGGTGAAAGGAAATTACAGCACAGGAGCTGTCCTTGAAGGGCTGGTGGGATTTGAACACAGGGAGCTAGAGTGGAGAAGGTTGTCTAGGTTCGGACTGTGATTCAGGGCTTTGTGTAAAATACTTTCATGGGCTGGGTTACATCACTGTTTCTGTGGGATTTCTTTTTTATGATTATTTTCTTTTTTTCTGCCAAAACACATTAGGAAGGAGATGAGGGCTGCTGAGCTCACAGGGCCAAGGAGCAATCAGGGCCAGCATGCATGTCCGGAGAATCAGCGCCCCCTTTAGCCTGCCCTGGCCAGCATGGACGCTCCTATAGGTCTAACACAGCCTGCTAGGTCTCAAGGGTCCCCAGGTTGTCACTGTGTTTCAGGTCTGCCTTCTAGAGGTGAAAGTATGACTCCCATAACAATATTGGATGAAACTGGAAAAATTCAACTACTTGTCTTCTCTTGCTTTTAGCTATTCTTTCTTGGTGATTTACTGACTTGGGCTTTATTTTTTTCCTCCAGAATTGTAGGACTTCACTGTACAAATACTTATTGCATTTATTTTGTGCATGGAGTCCTACGCTAGATGCTGGGGCCTGGGGGTCAACCATACCCCACAGTCTTGGACCTAAGACCCTTTGTGGATTTTGGCCATGGTGGCTGCCACGTCACCTTCCAAAGGCAAATGCAGAGCCAGCAGCAGAAGAAAGGGTAATAACTCCGCTAATTGAACATGATGAGTAAAGGGAACATTCTTCACCTCAGGGCAAACAGAGCAACCTCATCGAGAGTTTCTTGCCCTATTTTTCTCAGGGAGTATAAGACACAGCTGCACACAATAGAACCACAGCCAAATTGGAACTGGGGGAGCTAGCCACGGTGCTTTCTCTTGAAGGATTAAGAAGAGGCTTTTGTGGATGTCAGGAGAGTTTTTTTTCCCCTCCCTTAGCTGTGCACAGCAATGTAATTTCCTCCACTGATTTCTGGGCAGAAAGTTAGCATTCCAACAAGATGCGCTTTAATTGACTGCAGTTATTAAATCCCTTAGCTTACAAGCTTATAGTTCAGGATATAAGAGCCACATGGAATTTTAATCATTATCTCTTTTTCTGTATGAAGGAAACTTGACAAAGGCATTGGGAAGAGGGATGGTGAGGGGGTGGTGCTCACTTTGCATGCAACCTACCTTAGGGATTAAGGAAAATGAACTGGAAACCTCACTGATATCTCTTTGGAAGCCACTAAGTTTGCAGACCTGTACTCTGGCTTCTAAATTTATGAATGCCACATTGAGGGAAGCCAGCTATCCCAGGAGTAATCAGAGGACCAGGAAAGGCTCTGGGCAGGCACTGCTCCCCAGGGATGCTCCCTGTCACCATTAGCCTTTAACGCCTCTAGGCCACACATGACCAGATCTGCTTATTGGACAATTTATGACGTAATCTAAGACATTTTTCTCCTTTCCGATGATGAGGATCTAATATCCTATACAAGGCCAGAATACTAGCATACTGGACGGGGTGCCAGTATATTTTCTTTATTGCCTGGCAAGTCTTTAGGTAACATTGTTTTAAATTAAAGGAAAATGTAATACTTAAGCATCAGTTTGTTCCTAGAATCACTGATTGTTTGGAGAATGTGGCAAATTCACTCAGATCCACACACAAAAAGCATTGTCTCTTCAGGGAGAAGAGATCCAGCATGTGTCTGTTTTGGAGGAAAAAGCAGTACCTTGGGGCTCCAAATAATTGTACTGAGAAAACCATTTATGTTCGCATTTCAATTTTTTCTTGCAGGGAGAAAACCTTCCAAAAACCATTGTGCCTCCGGCTGTCAGTTCAGATCAGTTCCTGTTTATCCTTGGTTAAGAAAGAGCCAAAGACCTCCCTCTTTGCTGCTTTATATGCAGTGGGAATCTGGGCCTGATGTAGTTCTGCTCTGTGGGGGCCTGAGCCTGGGGCCAGAGCAGTCAGCTCTCTGTCCCACCCCGCCACCCAGCCCTCCTGGTCACTCACCTCACTTTCCTCAGCAGGGGGTGGAGGGACCTCCTTGATAATCTGAAAAGAAAAAAAAAAATGAACAAATGAGTAGAAATCTCCAGCCACCTGCTTTCCAAGAGGCCTGCTTTCAAAAGGTTCCTGGGTGGTGTGGCCATAATTACCACCGTAATGGGTTCAAGCAAGGCAGATGTCTTTCTGGGCAGAATAACTCAGTAATTACAGCATGACCCAAGCTGAGGGCTCCACACTCAACTGTGCCTCTTTTAGTTTTGTATAGAGAAAAAAATATTCCATAGGTAACAGTTTCATCTCTTACCCCAGGTAACTGTCCTGCAAATGTATTCACTCATTTATTCATCTAGTCATTCCCTCATCAACTCATTCACCAATCCACCCAGACCGCTGCAAGTCTAACACAAATGGTACACAACAGAAGTTAAGATAGTGCTGCAGAGGTCAGTCAGGTATGGACCACACTCAGACTGTTGGCAATCCCATTGACTGTTGCTGGCCCCAGGTGGTACTCTTGGAGGGAGGGTGTGACAGTCAGGCAGACTGATTCCCAACAGAAGGCAGCAAAGAAGGGGTAACCAGGGATTCCTTTCAGGGCCTTGAAACTGAAGAGGTACAAAGATTTACAGATCAATATTCTAAGACTGGACTCCGCAAATACTGCATCATCTGGGTTAAAGAGAGATGTGTGGTCACTTTGGGAAGGCAAGCAATTGGGAGCTGCTTCTAACCAATGAGAGGACAGGTAACACATGGGAGAAGGACAAGCAAGGAGGACAGAGGGGTGGCGGTAAGCCACCTGTCCTCATTTTTATCTCCAACTTGTACACCCCATTCATAAAAGGAAAGCTCTTGCCACCTTTTAGTTAATTCTATTTAAAATTTTTTACAAGGCAGTTTGGCTATTATTCACTCTGACTCTACCATGTGAAAAAGCTGGCTTAAAACTCAACATTCAAAAAACTAAGATCACGGCATCCAGTTCTATCACTTCACGGCAAATAGATGGGAAAAGGTGGAAACAATGGCAGATTTTATTTTCTTGGGCTCCAATATCACTGCAGCAGTGACTGCAGCCATGAAATTAAAAGATGCTTGCTCCTTGGAAGAAAAGCTATGACAAACCTAGACAGTGTGTTAAAAAGCAGAGACACTACTTGCTCACAAAGTCCATATAGTCAAAGTTATGGTTTTTCCAGTATTCATGTACGGATGTGAGAGGTGGACCATAAAGAAGACTGAACACTGAAGAATTGATGCTTTCAAACTGTGCTTTTCAAACTGATGCTTTTCAAACTGTGGCACTGGAGAAGACTCTTGAGAGTCCCTTGAACAGCAAGGAGATCAAACCAGTCAACCCTAAAGGAAATAAACCCTGATTATTCATTGGGAAGACTGAAGCTGAAGCTCTAATACTTTGGCCACCTGATGGGAAGAGGCAACTCATTGGAAAAGACCCTGATGATGGGAAAGACTGAAGTTAAAAGAGGAAGCAGGTGGCAGAGGATGAGATGTTTAGATAGCATCACAGACTCAATGGACATGAATTTGAGCAAACTCCAGGAGATAGTGAAGGACAGGGAAGTCTGGCATCTTGTAGTCCATAGGGTTGCAAAGAGTGGGACACAGCTTAGTGACTGAACAACCACCACGTCCCTCGAAGGCTCCCTCCTCTCATACTCCAAACGTTATTATCAGAATGTTGGGACCCCAACATGCAGTCCTTTTCCTCTGAGAATTCTGGTAGATACAAAAGTCATTATGTATCTTTTGATGTGTTAGCATCAGCACTGGCCTGAATCACTTTGTGGATGGGTGCTCAGGTGCTCTCCATGGGACCAGTTTCTTAATCTGGTTGGAGAGCTCTACTGGCTGCAGAGCAGGCTGCCTACTAGGCAGCTCTTCCTCCCCGCCCCTCCTACTAAGCACATCCCACCTTTCATTTGATGATTATTCTGGGACCTCATTTGGGCTCTGATCCCCACTGCTGCCACCCATGCTACTACTATCTGTAATGTCATCTTTGCTTGCTGAGATAGGCCACTCACTTGAGGCTCTACTAACACCAGCCAGGGGACTGAGCCTTCACTCCCCTAAAAGGATGATATTCAATTAATCAAGAGGCAGAGGTGATTATTTCAAACTATTGTTGCATTTGCCTCCATTTCCTGGCCATTGTGAGAAACTTGCTGAAGGTGTTCGTAAAGTACGAAGCCATGATTTTTCTCACCCACTTAACACTGGCTCCAAATTCCTTAAAAAAAAAATTTCTGAGGAGGGTCATTACCTCCCAATGCTGACTTCCCATTGTCCCAGAGGCAGTGGTGATTTTCAAATAGGAAATGGAAGGAGGAGTGAGGAGCTGGGGACAGCAATCTGGCATGCGTCTCTTCTCTCAGGGCAGTCTTAGGGAAGAGAGTGGGAGGAGAGCAGGAGACTTGGGAACACAGACAGATGTTGACAAGAGTGCTGTGAGCTATGTGCTTGCTGAGTGCCCTAGGTGAACAGAGGTTCGGTGCAGAGCAGCTGGGCTTTTGTCTTCAAAATGCAATCGGCCTTGTCCCTTGCTGCATGGAATAGTTGTCACTTGTGAACCCCAGACCTGCCTCTTTCTGACTGTGAAGATCAGACAAGTCCCTGAACCTCCTTGACCTCCGCTGTCCACTTCTGTGAAATGGGAGCAATAACACTAACCTTGCAGGAACTGAGTCACAGTGAGCAATAATGTTTGCTCTGAAACCAGGTGGGTGCTCAATAGATGGTGCATACTATTATTAGTCCCCTTTCCCTTTCTTATAGTCGCTGTCTCTTGCTTTTATCACATCTTTAATGAAGGTTTCACTTAACACTGCCCGCCATCCCCTCTCCGCCCCCCGTCCCAGATATACTGAATGACTATGTATGGTGATTTCCAGATGGTGCAGCCTACAAGCCAGAGCTTCATAAAATGAGTGAGATAGGCTGGTGTTCAGACAGTGGCCAGGGCACCTGACAGTGGCCAGGGTCTTCACAGGGGTCAGCAGCAGTGTGTTTTACCACATATGTTTAAACACATGACATCAGCCAGGAAGTGCAGATATCAGCCAAGTGGCCCACCACTCAGACCAACCCATCTGTGAGCTGATGTTCACAGTGTCTTATTGGATATTTATTGAATTTTACAGCCAACAATGTCCCAAGGGGAACCCAAAAGACAAAGCAAAATGCAAGATTTATTAAGTGTTAATCAAAAGCAGACTAATCTATAATCTAGATTCCACTCTGACATACTTGTAAACTGGCCACCTGAGCCTCTGAAAAAATGCCATCATGTTCAGGTAGACAGGATTTAAGCACTTCCATCTGGCCTCCTGGGTTGGGTGTCTGGCTGTATTCAGTGGGAATGAAGACTTCCTATTGCCTCCAGCACCGCCTTCTGTCCCCTAAACACTACCCGCCCCCCACCCCCAATCCTGAAGTGATGGCAAGAGAGCATCTCAAAGTGTGATCCAGGCAGGCTGAGTTGAAGTCATATGATTACTCCAAGCCTTGAAGCTGGATGGGCTGCCTGTGAGTGAGCCAAACCTTCATACCAAGACCAGCGCCTGGGCCACCCAATGGAGTGCTCTGAGCTCACAGCCACATCATCCCTCCCCACCTCATCCGACCGAGGGCCCGAGCCCAGTGGCCTGGAGGAGCAATTGGGCAACAGCCTGCATTGCCTTCAAGCCTACAGCCCACTGCCGCCTTGCTGCACACAGACTGGCCCAGGCTCACAGGATAAAATGCAGACTGCCCTAGCCCCAACAAGATCTGCAAGACATGGCCCCCCACTTTCCTACCTCACTCCTCTCCACCTCCCTCCCCTTCACTTCTGCCCTTCAGCCTCCTGTCACCTTCCTGTTCCTTCCATGCACCTGGCTGCTTCTCACTGGGAGCGCCTTCTGCCTAAACGCTCGCTGTGTTCCCTGCTTTGTCTGCACGTCTGCAGGTCTCCGTTATAGGGTTTTCTGTCATACTTTTAAATGTAATTGAAAGTTAATTGCATAATTTTTGGGCTTCTAACTAGTATGACTGGAGGATCTTTATTTCTTACAAGAATGCACACAAGAAGCTGCTGAGCACTACCAAACTTGGGCTTGATTTGGGCCACATCCCTTCTTAGAAGGTATCTGGAGCTTCCTCTTGGTTTTGGGTGGGCTTGTCAGCTCCTTCCTCATTAGGAGGGACAAAGAGAAGATGGATAAGGGTGAAGAGATCCTTAATGAAATGTTTAAGAGGAAAATCGCTCAACAGACATATTTGTAAGCATATTTGGAGCTGAAGGAGGTTCAGGGACTTGTCTGATCTTCATGGCAGGACTGGGGAGAACGCTGGTCTGTGATGGTCTGGAACAGAACTGTCTCTTAAGTATGCATGTATATATTTTAGATTTTTTTGGTTATGGTAAAATTCATATAACATTAACCATTTAAAAATGTGAGCCAAACATATTGGGTGTAACAAGTGCTATCAGGTGAATGTGAAGACGCTGTCCAGTTGTCAGTAGTGACCTGGTAGAAATACACAAGACTCTCTCTCACACACACACCTCATCTGCTTTCTCACTTCTGTTTTCCCCTGTGCAGTGCAATTACATATCACACTTGTGAGCATGTGTACTTTTCTTCACTAAAGCATTTACTATAGCAGCCTTAACACAAATGTGTGTCCTGGTTAAAGAAGTCAGGGATTCAGGGAAGGAGGAAAATCTTAAGCTTCCGTAGAATTCGTGAAGACGTGAGAGACAGAAGATACCCTGAGAGCAAAGGAAACAGAGGGACACCCAAGAGCTTCATCAGAGACCACACTGAAGAACACAAAGAAAGGACAATGGAACTCATGGGGCCCATCATTTGCTTTACAGGGGATTAGAAGCATGTGCCATGGATGAAGAAAAGGCTATAATGCTGAGAGCAGCAGAAAAACAAATTTGTGGCGTTTGTTCTTATTTGGAATCACACAAATAGCTTTTATTTTGTTGTTAAGAAAAGAGGACCCTGGCAAGACATCAAAAGCTGGGCTTCTATTTTAAGCCAGTGCAGAAGGAATAACAAGACAATGAGTCACAGCCATCCACCTCTGTTGTTGTGATACTTCGTCCTAAGAATGTCCTTCCTTCCGTCCTGTTAACTCAGAGGCATGAGGCTACATCATACTGAAACCCATCATGAAACTTCACGTGTTTATATTTAAAAAATTGAGGCATAGAGCTATTTATATTGTAGCATTATTTTAGTTGGGCTTCCCTGTTGGCTCAGACAGTAAAGAATTTGCCTGCAATGCAGGAGACCCAGGTTCAATCCCTGGGTTGAGAAGATCCCCTGGAGAAGGGAATGGCAACCCACTCCAGTATTCTTGCCTTGAGAATCTCATGGACAGAGGAGCCTGGTGGGCTACAGTCCATAGGGTTGTAAAGAGCTGGACGTGACTGAGTGCATGACTAACATACACACATTACTTTAATTAAGAATTTAAAGCATTTAACATGCTAGAAAATTTTAGTGTATTATTAACGCTAAAAAATGTGTTACTTTAGAAGGTTTTGAGTGTTCTGTTCTGAACCTGTTTCCCTCACTAGGCTGTTACTTTCATGGGGCTAAAATTCCATAAGAAATTGACATTTTAATTAATTTATTTTGCTTTTATTTTTAAATTTATTTTTTAATTGGAGGAAAATCACTTTACAATATTGTGATGGTTTCTGCCATATAATGTCGCAAATCAGCCATTATGTATATATATATATATATATATATATATATATATATATATATATATATATATATATCACCTCCTTCCCTCCCCCCAACCCTCTAGGTCATCACAGAGTGCCAGGGTGGTCTCTCTGTGTTACATGGCAACTTCTCACCTGTTATCTATTTTACACATGATAGTGTATGTGTGTCCATGCTACTTTCTCCATTTCCTCCACTCTCTCATCCCCACTGTGTCCATAAGTCTGTTCGCTATATCTGTATACCCATTCCTTCTCTGCAAATAGATTCACTGATACCATTTTCTTAGATCCCATATATATGTGTTAATATATGATATTTGTTTTTCTCTTCCTGACTTACTTCGTTCTGTATAACAGGCTCTAGAACTCACTAGAACTGATTCAAATCCATTCTTTTTCTTGGTTGAGTAATAATCCATGGTATATATGTACCACAGCTTCCTTATCCATTCATCTGTCAATGAACATCTAGGTTGCTTCCATGTCCTAGCTATTGTAAATAGTGCTGCAGTGAGCACTGGGGTACATGTGTCTTTTTCAATTATGGTTTTCTCAGGGTCTGTGCTCTGTAGTGGGATTGCTGGGTCGTATGGTAGTTTTTTATTCCTAGTTTTCTAAGGAATCTCCATATTATTCTCCATAGTGGTTGTATCAGTTTATATTCCCACCAACAGTGCAAGAGAGTTCCCTTTTCTCTATATCCTCACTAGCATTTATTGTTTGTAGATTTTTTGGTGATGACCATTCTGACTGGTGTGAGGTGATACCACATTGTAGTTTTGTTTAGCATTTTTCTAATAACTAGTGATGTTGAGCATCTTTTCATGTGTTTATTGGCCATCTTTGGTCTTCTTTGGAGAAATGTTTGTTTAGGTCTTCTGCCCATTGGTTGATTGAGCTGTTTTTCTGATATTGAGCTGTATGAGCTGCTTATTTATTTTGGAGATTAATCCTTTGTCAGTTGTTTGATTTGTAACTGTTTTCTCCCATTCTGAGGGTTGTCTTTTAACCTTGTTTATTTCTTCATTTGCTGTGCAAAAGCTTTTAAGTTTAAGTAGGTCTCATTTATTTATTTATTTTTGTTTTTATTTCCATTACTCTAGGAGCAGGGTCAAAGAGGATCTTGCTGTGATTTATGTCAAAGAGTGTACTGCCTATGTTTTCCTCTAAGAGGTTTATAGTTTCTGGCATTACATTTAAGTCTTTAATTCATTTTGAATTTATTTTTGTGTATGGTGTTAGGAAGTATTCTTGTTTCATTCTTTTATATGTGGCTGTCCAGTTTTCCCAGCACCACTGACTGAAGAGGCAGTCTTTTCTCCATTATATATTTTTGCCTCCTTTGTCAGAGATAAGGTGCCCAAAGGTGCAGGGGTTTATCTCTGAGCTTTCCGTTTTTTCCATTGGTTTATATTTTTGTTTTTATGCCAGCACCATACTCTCTTGATGACTGTAGCTTTGTAATATAGTCTGAAATCAGGAAGGTTGATTTCTCCAGCTCCATTTTTCTTTCTCAAGATTGTTTTGGCTGTTCAGGGTCTTTTGTTTTTCCAAATAAATTGTGAATTTTTTTGTTTTAGTTCTATGAAAAATGCCATTGGTACTTTGATAGGTACTTTGATAGGGATTGAATCTGTAGATTGCTTTGGGAAGTATAGTCATTTTCACAATATTGATTCTTCCATCCAAGAACATGATATATCTCTCCATCTGTTTGTATTGCTTTTGATTTCTTTCATCAGTGTCTTACAGTTTTCTGCATATGGGTCTTTTGTCTCTTTAGGTAGATTTATCCCTAGGTATTTTACTCTTTTTGTTGAAATGATGAATGGGATTGTTTCCTTAATTTCTCTTTCTGAGTTTTCATTGTTAGTGTATAGGAAGGCAAGGGATTTCGGTGCATAAATTTTATATCCTGTGACTTTACTATATTCATTGATTAGCCCTAGAAATTTTCTGGTGGCATGTTTAGGGTTTTCTATGTATAGTGTCATGTCATCTGCAAACAGTGAGTTTTGCTTCTTCTTTTCCAATCTGGATTCCTTTTATTTCTTTTCCTTCTTTGATTGCTGTGACTAGGACTTTCAAAACTATGTTGAATAATAGTAGTGAGAATGGGCACCCTTACCTTGTTCCTGATCTTAGAGGAAATGCTTCAGTTTTTTACCACTGAAAATAATGTTTGCTGTAGGTTTATTATGTTGAGATATATTCCCTCTATGAAGTTTTTTTTTAATCATAAATGGCTGTTGAATTTTTGAAGTGACATTTTTAGAAATATCCTTCAAGTTATGGGAGAAATAATGGTATTTAGAGAACTTTTGATGTATCTGCTACTTAATCATTGTTACTTTTGTAAAGAGCACAGGAAAGACAAATGACAGGGCCTGACTTTCTCAACTGGTTTTTGGTCTTTCGTGCTTTCTATGCATAGTAAAACACCAAGGAATCTGAGTAATAATATTCCTTGAGTTTTGGGTAATTTTCAATTGTGAACTCATGCATAGTTTGCATTTACCTATGGGAGTCTTATGAAGACTAAGCTAAGGGATCAGCCTGCCAGAGAGGATTCAAGTTTCATTTTGCAGATTCCTAAGTACTTCTAAACTGTGAATCCCTTTCTCTTAGTTTGTAATTTATAGACCCCAAAGTAATATATATTTGAACTCTAAAACTGAGAGGTTGTTGTTTTGAATTTTTAGGGACACACACACACATCAAACTCATAGCCCATCCCCTTACTCAAGGTCTCAGCTATAGGCAGAAGATTCAGTCCTATTCTCAAACTTTTATGGACTTATGTAAAGCTACGAAACCAAATGTCTAGGGTATTGAGATTAGAAAATCACCACTGCTTTAGGGTCAGCTAAGTACCTAATTTCCAGAACCTTCTTTATTTTGTCCCTGGAAATGTCTGTTTTCTTGTGATCCTGGTTATGCACTTAAAACAAACTTTTATTATACATTTTTTTCCAGGAATTTTTTGTTTTTATTTTGCTATGAGGTCTAGTGTATCACCAGCTGGGAGTAATTGATTTTTTGCAAATGATTACCTCCTGCATGCTCAGGAGGCATGTTAAGTTTCTTCAATCATGTCTGACTCTGTTCAATCCTATGGACTGTAGCCTGCCAGGCTCCTCTGTCCATGGGATTCTCCAGGCTAGAATATTGGAGTCGGTTGCCATTTCCTTCTCCAGGGGATTTTCCCAACCCAGGGATCGAATCTGTTTCTCTTACGTCTCCTGAATTGGCAGGCAGGTTCTTTATCACTAGTGCCACCTCAGAGGGGTTAAAGCAAATAAATGTATTTAGATGCTTAAAGTCAATTGGAGCTTTTGATTTAAAACATCACATATTATGGGACTTCTGGACTGATACCTTAATTCCAACTCTTTTGCTACCTCCCTGCCCTTACAGCTCAGTTGGTATAGAATTTGCCTACAATGCATGAGGCCCGGGTTCAATTCCTGGGTCAGGAAGATCTGCTAGAGAAGGGAGAGGCTACCCACTCCAGTATTCTTGGGCTTCCCTTGTGGCTCAGCTGGTAAAATATCCACCTGCAATGTGGGAGACCTGGGTTCGATCCCTGTGTTGGGAAGATACTCCTGGAGAAGGAAAAGGCTTTCCCACTGCAGTATTCTGGCCTGGGGTATGCCATGGACTGTATAGTCCATGGGTCGCAAAGAGTCAGACACAACTGAGCAACTTTCACTGACCTCATAGGTTCTGTGTGAGGAGAAGCCATCAGAAGAGAGCTGTGTATAGAACAAATGCCAATGAGATCTGAAAAGCCATATAACAAAAGGCTTTAGTCTCATGGATGGAAGGAGATGCTTGCTGCTATGCTTTTACAATCTAGACTTCAATTCTGATCCCTTAACCTTATAATAAATATCTTTCTAATTAAAATCAAGAAACCAAGGGAAACTAGGCAATGCAATGTGGAGAATGTCCAGCAAGTATGAGATACTAGCTGATGACAGATAAATGAATCTTACTATACAAACAGTATAAATGTAATAGAAACCTCACAGCTGATTAAAGCTGGCCAAGTACTGCCTGAATTCAATAAATTTACACTGTAAAAGTTTAGTAAAGGCTACTGCCAAGGGTGTTGATCTAGAATGTAGTACAAGACATTCTCAAAGAAATGAGTTCAACTTTTTTTGTCTTTTGCATTTGGAACTCAAATTTCAAATAATTCTTGGCCTTTCATCATATCTCCCTTAAGATTGGAATTATTTCAAAGGCAAAACTCATCCATAACTCAAGAGAGAATGGTGGCAAGAATTTTAACATCAGTTGATAAGACCCAAATGACTTACATGGTAATTAAAAAAAAATGGCTATGCATAGTCTCCAGTAGACAATGTGCCAGGCACTGCAAAACTGAGACAGTTTTAAAAAATCCATGAATTCAGATTCCCTGAAGCTTGGAGGAGCATCTTGTCTGCCTTGGTTATGGGCAAGGTGATTCCAGCCACGGGGAGTGGCTGTGGATCTCATCAGGACACACACTGAGCAAGGATGGGGCATGATGTTCACAATGTGTTTGAACTTGTTGGTGTTGACATACCCTTCGAGAAGGGCAGGAATGGGGCCATTCTTAGGAACCCAGGAATATGACTTTCAGCCAATTTGGCATTCTCTGGGATTATGTTTCCCAAACAGTCTTTGGCAGAATGTTAGTGTCCTTCCAGACATCAGTATGTCTATAGGTGTTTGGGAAGAACTAGTGTACTTCTAGGTGCTGGTATGTTAATGGGTGGGGATAGGACTACGCCAAGGGAGAGGGGCTCCAGGGTCAAAAGAAGCTTAAGTGGATGTTGTTTAGAAATGTTGCCCCTGACTACTTGCATCGTATTTTGATGTGTAACCAGATTTGAGGATCACAGGCCAGGACATATTGAAGGGGAGGAGTAGGTTCACTTACATGAGGTGAGAATAAAAGGAAGCAACCTTAGAGCCAATATGGTTCCAATTTTCTAATTTTTCACATGAGGAAATGAATTTAAAAGATTTGCCTTTAACTGATGGACGATGATCTCATATTGGAACCCCGTAGTCTTTAATGATGGCTCGTCTCTTCCCAGCTCACTTGGGGGCATGAGGATGGCGGTGGGTGGATTCCCAAGCAAGTGTCAAGGCCAGCCCCGCAGGGATGAGGGAAGCCATGAGGGCAAGGTGGAGATGACAACAGACTGGGCGTTTGGGGCTTGCAGTGCAGGGCAGGCCACGGCAGAACTCTGTGTAATCTTGCAAGTTTCAGAGCAAGGCGTGTCCAGATGGGAATGGGTGGAGGCTGGAAAGGGGTCCAGAAAGCATGAAGAATCTAGGCCTAAAATGCCTGGCTAAGGAGTTGCTTGTACTTGTTAGGTTTCTATTAAATAAACTTCAGTAAATCCCTTTGGTGATGTGAGGTTTGCTTGTCTGGCCCTAAAAATTAAATACTCTGCTTAAAGGTGTAGAGGGCATTATTTGAAGACTTTATTTTTATTTCAATTTAAGGCATATCAAGTTCCTGATTAGTTTTCATCCCTTGGAATTTGTCACTGGTGATGACAAAGGGGCTTATTTGTTGAGCTACCCTGGAAATTCAATAAGGGTATGAATGATCCTTCACATAATTCTTTAAAAACTGTTTATAAAATACCTACAAGGCCATTAAAAACAAAGCAAAGCAAAAGGGAACTGAATTTTGTTTATATTAAGAGACATTCTCAATACAAGCACATAATCCTTTTCCAACAAACTGAATAAGAATATTTGCTATTATTTGAATAGAAATGTAGCAATTTGATTTCACCTAAATAGTGTGGTTTAATTAGCTGGGTTGCAGAAGAACTGCGACTCTCTAGCAGGATCTCTTTGGAGTAGGAAATGGCAACCCACTCCAGTATTCTTGTCTGGAGAGTTCCATGGACAGAGGAGCCTGGTGGGCTACAGTTCATGGGGTCGCAAGGAGTTGGACACGACTGAGTGGCTGAGCACAGCACAGCAGGATCTCTTACTTTGTTTCTAGTTGTGGAAAAAAATGCACAACCTACTCTTAACCATTTTAAAGTGTACAGTTCAGTAGTGTCAAGTATATTAGGCAACCAAGCTCCAGAACTTTCTCATCTGGCAAAATACAGCAGGATCTTTTGGCTCAGGGCTCCTGACCCCATTTACCTTCCAATAAAATGGGCACATTTCTAGGATTATATTTAAGAAGCAGATATAAATGTGCTTTGTTATGCAATGTTTGATACATATAAAACCATGTGTTAACAGACATGTAATTTATGAAACCTAATAATAATGATACAAACACTCATGAGACTACCATGCCCTACAGTTCCACTGTTTGTGAGTTCCTTGCATATCCCAAGATGATTTAGCTTTTTAGTTTAGTTTGGAAAACATATGAATTACATGCCACGTGCTGTACTCCTTTGTAGGATGATTTTATGTGACTAGTGTCTCCCTCCCTTGGAGGGGTTCACTGTATAGTGACAGGAACATATATATGAATGAATCGTTGTGTTAGAATGAGACAGTTCTCTAGTCCAGTGGTCCCCAATCTTTTTGGCATCAGGGACAGGTTTCATGGACGACAATTTTTCCAAGGATGGCGGGGTCGGAGGGATGGTTTTGTGATGATCCAAGCTCATCATATTTAGGGTTCATGCTCCTATGGGAATCCAATGTGGCCACTGATCTGACAGGAGGCAGAGCTCAGGTGGTAATGTGAGCAACAGGGAGAGGCTGAAAATATAGATGAAGCTTCCCTCACTGGCCCGCCTGCGGCTCACCTCCCGCTGTGCAGCCCTGGTTCTAATAGACCACTGACCAGTGCTGGTCTGAGGGCTGGGGACCCCTGCTTTAACAGATGTGTGAAAAAAGTGCTATGAAAACCAAGGAAAGTTGAAGCTAATTCTTCCAGGTGGGAAAAAGGAAAACTAGTTAGATGGAGTAATCATGAGCAGGACTACAAAGAGGAATTGTAGACAGAATAGATAAAGACTATGACAATATTTCAGCAAGTGGAAACAACAGAAAGAGATCAATAATAACTACATGGTATGTTCAAGGAGCCCCAAAGAACAGAGCGAGCCTGGAGCCAGCTCTCCTTCCATTAGACTACTCAAAGAACTTTGAGATTTATAAGTAACAGTCTTGAACTGGGCATGGTTAATGTCTGCGGAACTACACTCCTGGCTTCCAACAGCTTATGTCTAAAGGGGAAGATTGACAAGTAAACAATCAGTAACAACAGCATGGTTGGTGCCATGAAGAAGCTCTCACGGGTTGCCTAGGGAGTCCATGCACACACAGGGAGGAGGGTAGGAGGTGAGGCTGGAGAAGAAGGGGTTTGTGGCCAGACTGGGAGGGGTCTACACATGCCAAGTCAAGGAATTCAAATTGGCATCTGAAGTCTGTTTTAGAGAACTTGAACAGTCATGAGGATTTGGGGCAGGGAAGGGAGTGGGATCATGAACTGTTTCCTTGATTTTTTTTTTTTAAAGAAAAAAACCTAGTGACGGGAGACTAAAAGAGCAGTTAGAAAGTTATTGCAATAGTTCAGGTGGGAGATGCAGAACCTTAGACTAGGGCAATGACATCAATCCATTCACTTACTCATTCATTCATTCCAAACTATTTGTTAAGCAACTCCTGAGTGCTAGGTATTATACTTGGGCTGGGGTAGAGGATGTGGACAGAAGTGCCAGTGAGACGGGGTATGGGAGAAGAGGATGCTCTATACACAATTCTGAGGTGAGAGAAGACAAGAAGAGAGAGAGAAGACATTGGCAATCACTCTGCTGTCTCTAGTTTGGGCAGCTCAGAGGATGATGACATATCCAGTGATGAAGACCAGTTCTGGGGTTAACAAGTTTAACTGGGACGTGTTGTGGGGGCAGGTAGAGATACCCATGTTTGAGAAATCCACTGGGTCCTGATACTATAGAACTGATCTTTTGAAGCCAAGGCCAGAGATGGCTGGCCACATTGAAAAGCCATCAGCATATCCGTTGTAGCCAAAGTCACTAGCATTGGTGATATTGCCAGAGACAATGTGTAGAGAAGGCTGAAGACAATCTCAAAGAACAAGAGGTGACCAGCAGCAGAAGGAGACAGAAGAGTCAGCAGCAGCCAGCAGGGGAGGGAGTTGAAAGGAGAGAGTTCCCACTGCTGAAAGAACTAGAGTAGGAGGAGAAATGAGCACTCCTGGCTGGGAGGTTAGGCTTGCAAGGGATGGACTAGAGAAACAGTGGTGATGGAGCCCAGGGTGCAGTAGGCTGAAGAGTGAATAGAACAGTCTGCTCTGCAGAGAAGGTTTCAGATGAAAGAGAGGGAGAAGGAATAGGGCAGCTTGAAGGAGGAATAAGCTATGACACATTTGAAAAGGTTGAAGGAGGCCAGCAGGCAGTGGGGAGGAAGACGGTGGAAAGGATGAACATACCATAGGCAGAGGTGAGTGGGGGAGAACAGGATGAAAGAACAGGAGTGGAAGGAGAGGGAGAGGGGCCAGTCTGCATCCGGGGAAGGGAAGGATGTTGGAGAAGGATGCACACAAATCTGTTTGAAGTGGAAGGTTTCTCACAGGATGGTTTCCATCTTCTCACTGAGACAGAAGAGCAGGTTGTCTGTGGAGAGTGAAAGGGCCAGAAGTAGCATAGACATCTCCAGGAGAAGAACAGTCTGGGAGAGACACTGTGAGGGTGAAATCTGGGGCTCCATACGGATGAGGTCAGAGTTTGCTAAGCAATTCAAAGGACCAGTAAATGTGCCCTGGCTTCATCAGTGTGCTCGGGCAATTATTTTCTGAAGGGATCAGCATCTTGGGAGCAGGAGAGAAGACTTACAATTGCTCTGTTCAGGTGCAGGAAGGGGGCAGGGCAGGTGGAGAAGGAGTTATGGAATCAAGGGTGTTCCTGAGAGTGGCAACATGGGGTCAATAGGTTAAGAGACCATGCAAGCTTTCATTCTATCCCCAGATTTTTGACTTGGAGGAGTCAAGTCCCCACTACTAATCAGGGATCTATCAGTGTCTGGTGACCTGCTGAAATTGGCCGGAGGTGATGGCCTTTCCCTGTGTACATGAAGCTACCACCCTTGCTGGACTGCAGGCTCTCGTTAGGGTGCTGCCTCTTGGCTGGGGTGACGGTAGACACCCAGGGTTACCTACACTTTCTTGATCTATATTAGATGATATTTACTGCTAATACGACTGATTCATTGTTGACTTTTTCACTCTTACAACATATTTCAACCCTTTTTTCATGATCATCGTCTTATTTAGATTTCTTGGTCTCCCTTTTTTTAAAGTTCAATCGAGAAAGTTCAGTAATATTGGACCAACTAATAAGTAGATGGAATGGCCACTGCATGACTTAAAGGGTTCTGGCAATGCCGCTTGTGGAACTGAGGCAGGGCTCTATTTATTTGTCTATTTTGGGGTAAAATATTGGCTCCTGAATTCCCTTTCTGCAACTGCAAATAAGCCCAGGCTACATAGTCCAGTGACTCTCTCCCCTTCAATGGGAATGTTTTCGGTGCCAGTGAATAAAGGTAGGAATCTTAGAAATCAAAGGTTTACCTGGGGATATTGAGGTCCATGCTGGGAAACACTAAAAGGTTTTGATCCAGGATCTGGAAAAATTCTCTCCTCATTGGTCACCACTGATAGACTATTCTCTGCTATTTGGGCAAGAAGTTAACCCAGGTTCCATCTAGGCAGAAGATAAGAGCCAGATGGGAGTAAGGTCCTTTCAGAAAGGCAAAATGCAATGAGTAGCACCAGTCCCCCTCACCCTTCAGATTTCTTCTTTCAGATGGGGCCAGCAGGAAGCGAGAGGATGCTGAGTTCTGCAGAGGGCCAGCTTGTAGTAACCAACACACTTGCTCTGGTCATCCTGGTCATCACTTTTAAAATGTTCATTATGATGAGTAAAGAGTGATCTAATTGCCTGCCCTTCTCCCCCTGCCAGCCTCCAGGACTTTGTGGACCACCCCCATTCCCAGTTCATATTCAGCCACTAAACGGTTAATGTTTGGCTCAGTTGGGATGGGGGGGGGGGGGAAGCTTGAAGGTTGTTAAATACTTTAAGTATCATTCCTGGAGAGAACTGTGCAGAAGACAGAGGAAGGACACAGCAGAGGATCCTCATGGCCTCCTCACGTTACAGACCCTTTCTGCCCTCTGGTTATTTTCCATCATTGAGATGTGGCTTTGGTACCAGGTCATGAGGCATTCCTCACACTCGAGGCAGGGTAAAGAGAAGGACAGAGGAAGGTTTCAGGACCATCAGTTACAAGGACGCCCTCTGTCAGTCCCAGACTGTGGAGAGGGGCTGCTGTCAAACAAGGGAGAGAAACTTCCTGCATTCTGCCTCCTAGGGAGGCAGGAGATGATGTCTGACCTCCTTCCTGTATACTCCCTTCAGAAAACACATGACTTTATCCCATCCCCCTCAGAACATCACCATTCATGAAGGAAGCCAGTGATCAAGAAGCAATTTTGGGGGTACACCAAGGGTCAGAGCCCCAGCCAGTTTTCAGAAATAGCTGTGAGGGCAGTTTGTATAGACCTCATAAACAGGGAAATCAATCTCTAAGATCTTCCCCTTGCAAAGAAATCCTTCAGGACTTACAAAATCAGACCGCATTAAGACTTTTGGCTGTCTTCCAAAGCAACATAGGCTTAACCAGATAGAATCGTTGAAAAATATTTTGAATATTGCAAAACAATCTGGCCTTATGTAATCCTGCTCCCAATAACTAAAGGCGTTAATTAAGAGGTATTTTCCTGGAAAATAAAACCACAATAAGATATCATCTCATGCCTGTTAGGATGGTTATCATCAAAAAGACAATAACAAATGTTAGTGGAACTCCTTATATACCATTCATGGGAACATAAACTGGTATAGCCACAGTGGAAAACAGTATGGAGGTTCCTCAAAAAATTAGAAATAGAACTACCATATGACCCAGAAATTTCACTTTTAGGAAACAAAATTACTACCCCAAAGAAGCCTCATGTTCATTACAACCTTATTTATAATAGCCAAGACATGGAAACAACCTATGAAGGATGAATGGATAAAGAAGATGTGATATGCATATACAGTGAAATACTATTCAGCCAGAAAAAAGAAAGAAATCCTTCCATTTGTGACAACATGGATGGACTTTGAGGACATCAGACTAAGTGAAGTAAGTCAAGCAGAGCAAGACAAATACTGTATGATCTGACACGTGGAA